>NW_017275207.1:4553747-4825472 GCF_001594065.2 Cyphomyrmex costatus
TATATATATATATACTTAAATAAAATAGTAAACTATATATATATATATACTTAAATAAAATAGTAAACTGTACATTATACGTATTTAACAACAATTTTATTTAAATATAACCATTTTTTATTAAATAATTCTTATATTTTTTAAATTTAATACATAATCTCCATATTAAATGAGTTAAATATTAATTAGCTTTACATTTAGCACTACAACACGTAATCAAATAAATTTAGATTAAGGACAATGACAAATTGGATGTTTGCGATCCTTTCGATCTCTCGTAAAATATTTCATTAGGATCTCGTAAAACATTGTGCGATAAACGCTCGCGATAGTAAAGGCGATGCTTGTATATTGACAGCCATCTTTCCACATGATTACAGCACGCTCGTATTCAACGAGGCAACGATGCAAAGCAGAAAGCGGGTTATCGCGAATATATCACGCCGGGGAGAAATTAATCTCGCGCACTACCAATCGATCGCACCGACAACGTAATAAGCCATTATAACGATATGCTTAATCCGACCAACTCGCTCGCTTACCTTTCACGTAATCTACGTGCCGTTCATTAACAAGCAGCACGAGTCTTGCCATGTGCATTACGCATAATACATGATAGGCTCTCGCTTGTTATCCCGTAATGCATAAGACATAAAACAAAGCTTTTATTTTTCCCTCTTCTATTTCTCGGAATATCTCAATTAGAGATCTCAAATCACATATATAATAACAACATTATCCTCTTCTAATATTCTTATAGACTTTTTTATATTTCTTTTATGTTAATCTTGCGTGTATATATATATTAAAAATAATATAAGGCACACACACACACACACACACACAAAAAATAGATTATAATTTCTTTACCTTTAAAATCCATATTTGTAATCATGTACGTAATTACGAAAATTAATTAGGTTTTTGATATTGCAAACCAATATCGACAGATATATCTATGACTATGATATTAAATTATCTGTATGCTGAAAACTAATCAAAGCCAAAATCAGTTTTAGTTATTGTAAATATTATGCAAATGCAGATCCTGCATTTTTGATTAATTTTTAATACAACACGCAGAGGATATTTTTGCGTTAGTTTTTACCAGTAAAGAAAAAAGTCTGTAATTAAATACGTAATACGCATGGTGGAGGAAGTCACGTATACATTGACTTTCCGCGATCTCTGCGATTGTTTTCATGAAACAATGGAAAGTTACTTCAGTTTAAACGAAGCTGTCACGCGTGCTGACAAATTGTTCGCCGTTTTGCCACAGTGCATCCTGCAAAGGATCGTCTATGCAGTTCATGCATAGATTTGTACATAACATTCAAGATAAATACAACGAAGTTTCTAATCAATAAGGCCGATGTGTTTTAAATTTCCTAATGATCCTAATGTTTTTAAATTTTATTTTCTGAAAAACTCATTTAAAAAAACGAATGTAAAAATATTAAAGGTTCCGTTTTCTATACTAAATGAGACCCCATTTCGAATATATAAACAGGTGTATCATAATGTTATATAGATATTCTATTTTTTTATGTAATTCTGCATAAATATTATAAAACTTTCTTTCGTTTGCACAAAAGTGTATTTCTTAACTGTATTGTAAAGGAAATCAAATATTTTTTTAATAGATAAAATAATATATGTATATGAGAGAACCTATGTATGTGTGGTATACTGAAAAATTGTTTATTTTAAATTGCATTTTATCCCCAATGTGATCTATTTATTCGCAACAAATGGTGCTGCAATTGCTTAACAATAAAATCGTACGCGTGCTAGACACAACAACCAGGAAATTGAAGTAACGCGTTAACCATGCATTACATTACAAGTCACTTTTTTGATAATAAACTAGTAACGGTGTTATCTTTTTGTTTTTGTAATTATAACAGCAACGTAATTAAACATTTTTGGTAACGGTAATGAATTTTACAATTACTTTTATCGCTACTTTTTATAATTGAAATATATTTGTATATGACATAAATTTTTATATATTCAATCTTCTTTCTGTATCAATCTTCTATTCTATTCTGTATTGTTTATATATACATACATATACATATATATGTATATTATATAGCTTAGATATCATTTTTAATCAATTTCTATCTGCACCGAATATGCATCTTACAATTAGTTATGTTTTCACATACCAGTCTAATATCATTATTGCTTTTATTAATATTTGAACAAAAATATTGTATATTTTTAAAAAATTAATGGAAAAGTAATGAATTATCTACTTTTTAATCGGTATCGGTAACGATAACGAGTTACTTCTGATTCAGTAACTAATAATAACGAGTAACGGTAACTAATTATTTTCAAAAAGTAATCTTTTCCATTCTCTGACAGTAACACACAGTAGATACGAGTTACTGTGAATGCTGTGAATATAAATATGCGTTGCACGCAGGATATGGAAACGTGCCTCGTCATACACGTCGCCATGTCGAAATTGACAAGTACTAGAAGATATGTTCCACGCCGAGGCGGCTCTCATGTGCACCCGTGACTGCGTATATGTCACGAACGAACGAAACCTGTCGCTCACGCGACCGAACGTCCTAAACCAGGATAAGCAAAAACTGATATCGATAAAACCAGACGTGTAATTTCGGTGAACTTGTTACAAAACTACCCAATTACATAATATATGTGTCCGTGCTGAATTATACATAATATATCTACGTATAATTTTTACAAAAGTTGAAAATATTTACGATCATGAAAAAAAAAACATTTATAAAAGAAATCTATCATTTAATTTTGTTATCATTTGAAAGTCTTTCAGATATAATTTGTAGTATGTCTCTTTAGATATTTAAATTTTTTGATTATAAATTTTCAATATCTATAACAATGATTTCATAGTGCGATAATAAAGAAAAGACTATAAAGGAAACACGGTGAAGAAATATTAGCTTAGCAAATATATAACACTAGCCGACATCATTTTAGCCTTAAAGTTACTTCTGATAGATTTCGATGCTAATTACGTTCGGTTACTTTAAAGTAAAAAAAAAAGGTTAAATTTTTGTCAACTTTCGTCGCACAATATAATTTCGGTAATAAAAAATTTCTCTATTGGTTAGTTATATCAAAAGTATAGTATACCAAAAAAATACAATATTAAATTAAATGTACTATCAAAACGTTCTAAATATTATGATCGTGTCAGAATTCACTTGCTATAGTTTACTAAGTCTCGTGACGATTAATGCAGTTCATCATTTCATGTTACCTTCTCACAGACAGTTTCTATGACAGACATATGATGATATGATACGTCTAATTATACGATATTGATAATTCAATAACTTAATAATAATTAATTGAACTTGTCCTTCCTAGGTTCACATCATAAGTCGTCAGTAATGGTAGCACTTACATTAATCTCGCATGTCAGAACAGAATTTAATTTTAAGATATTCATGTATAACAGTATAAATTACAAGCAGTCATCTAGAATTTCGTCCGTAATTATATCGTTTCAGTAATGTATAACAGTAATGTAACTCATGCACAGAGAAAGACGTGGCAGAGTTCGGTTATCATGCGATATGTAATTATTCGCGAATCGCTTTACGAACAGAATTTTCGTCTCTAAATAAGATATAGTCGCATATTAATGGATCTTTAGTATTTCTATGTAATTACGAAGTATAACATCCGGGATATGTTGCTGCCAGACTCCCATTTCGTATTGAGTTTACGAGCGGTAAATGTGTAGATATATATCCTTTATTTTCGTGCACCATGTATCTGTTCGTATGCAAGTTTGGTTGTATATATGTCTATCTTGGTTCTCAAACTTTTTTTATCACAATCATGCAGCATGTTGACAATTAGATATACATATATTGAATCAATAAGCTTTACATAAAATTAAGCTATTAATAAATTTGCTTTCAACAAAAAAAAATCTAAGATTGAAATCAAATATTTAATTATTTTAAGTAAAGTTTGTGACACAATTTTTTGAGAGTCACTGATCTACGCATATCAGATATATACAAGCGTATAAAACTCTTACAGGTACGTCGATTTATTCGCACATAAACCATTATGTGAAATACTTCAGTATTTCAATATGCATAAATATAGTCAAAAATAACAACGATGTTTCGATATCACAATTTATGTCCGCATGTATAATTGTGAGATTAAACCAACTTACCAAGTGAAGTTCGATCATAATTATGCTTTGGGTTTCGTCCGGATGAAACTATATTGTTAATCCATCCGAACGAGACTATGGCATAATTTTAAGTATATAATAACATTAACAATTTTCCGTGAATACATAAATACTATTTAATTATGATCTAATAAAATTAGTAAGAAGATATAATATTTATAACACAGTGATATAATACATTTATAACAATTTCAACTGCTAAATATTTTGAACGTTTTGATATTTTAGGTGGAGATGGTAGGGCTCACGGGTATTATCAAGTTCGATCATCAGGGATTTCGCTCCGACTTCGTTCTAGACATCATCGAGCTGAATAACAAAGAAGGCTTGAAGAAAATCGGTACTTGGAACAGTACCAAAGGTATCAACTTTACGAGAAGCTACGGTGATGTTTACAGTCAAATCGTTGAAAACTTGCAGAATAAGACTTTCATCGTGACGACTATACTGGTGAGTGACGTTTTCAAAGAATACACGCGGCTTTTCTCTTTCAAACATCAGAATAATATATTGAATAAAAACTTTCATCTTTGAATACAAATGCTCAGGTTTTGTTTCTTTGAATCTTATACGTAATTGGATAAGTACGATTTAATTTGAATAAAGATTATATATAATTTTGTTTTCTTGTTTTTTTAAATAAATTTTGTTATATAAGTAACATTCTTTCTTCCATTATAGAAGAAGAGAGAAAGAGAGAGAGAGAGAGAGAGAGAGAGAGAGAGAGAAATACCAATTAATTATAAATATATTAATTTATATTTACTAACTTTTTTTTATTTTATTAATATCTAAACCAAATTGTACTAATGAGAATACAAATTTATAGAAACTTATAAATAAATAATTATAATTATATAATAAGATAAATCTTTAAAAGAAACTTTAGGAAAAAAATTATTTACAACTCTTATAAGAATCGCTCATTTTATATAATCCCATCGATTTGTCTCTCTCCGATTATGATGAGCTTTAATATCATTTTCTATTTTTGTATATCTATTCCAATTTTTAAGGGGTAAAACAATCCTTAGAAAAAAAGTCGGTTATTTTTTATTTTGAAGCGAATATTGTCGAAACTATGAGATAGAAAAAATGTTTAAAATAAAAGTTTAATGATTTTAAGAGTGCTCAATAATTATAATTCAAAAGCAATTTTTTAAAATTTATTTTTTACAAATAAAAAAATTTTTTACAAATTTTTTAAATTTGTTATTCTAAAGTACTCTCGAAACAATTCAACTTTTATTTCAAATATATTTTCTATCTCTCATAGTTTCGATGATATTCGCGTCAAGATAGAATAACTGTTTTTTTTCTAAGGGGTTTTATTTCTTAATAATGCAAACACATACAAAAAATACGTACCTTTATTTTTATCTTAAAAAAATGGCATCTTTAAAATTCATCAAAGTCAAAGGGAGACACTTCTGTGCTTTTCCTTGTTATCTCTTGAGATATAAATTTTGAAAGTGCGAAATTTGGTTTAGAATGTAAAAAAAATTCTAAATTATTTATTTCTTTTGAAGATATATGCTTGCAAAAATCGTAGCAATCGCGCGACTGACACGGAAATCGTTGCTTTAATCGAAGTGCGAACAAAACAGAACGTCGTCGCATTTAAGCGGAGAGGAAAAAAATGTTCCATCCATTAGTAAAACTTGCGCGCTTGTTAGCTTACCGCTCCCATTTTTTCCTAGAGAGAAAAGAAGACAAGAGAGAAATACCGGGAATCGAATACACACACACACACACGCACATGACTTATTGTTAATTGAAGTTTTCGTAACGGTCGATCACGTTACTTATTCTCACGCTAATTGCGACAACAAATAATGTACTTGATAATGCAAGATTAAGTGCCTTGAAACTCGCCCGAGAAAGGGACGGCCGCAAGTTTCCCGCGGTGAAGCCTGGCATGGTAAGAAGCGGGAACATCGCATGAGAATCATTCTCATAAAAACTTCGATGTCCTAACGTTTCTTTGATCGATACACCAAGATCCGCAACTAAACAAATCTGTCTAATAAGAACATATATGCCTTAGGTACACGCATACATTACGGAATATTCCGTGAGACTTACATTAAAATCTTAATTAAAAGATCAATAAATTTTGACAAGATTCATAAAAATATAGAACGTATAGTAATTGACGTGTTTCTATTATTAGAAATAAATACCAGGTTTTATCATAATTTCCTAATTTCCATTATTAAAAATATTTTACCATTTATATACTCAAATTGCAAATTTAGAAAAATCAAATTGATTTGATTATAGATAATTGTAAAATAACGTTATTTGCATGTATTTATAAACCTTGATATTCTTCCCAAGTCTTTTAATAATCAATACGTACTAAAGGTTGTACTAAATCTTCTAAACCAATCTCGATATTGATACGAGCGTCGCTAAGATTATTACTGCAGATATTATAACTTCAGTGGCGGTTTCGTTGAGAGCTTTCGTCGATAAGTTGATTGCTGCTATCGATAAACTCGTAGCGTTCCTTTAAACGCCTATATGCAGCACAGTATTGACAGCAGCTCATTACCTCATCGCAGAGCGCGCCGTACTGTATGCGGAAGGACTCGAGCGAGAAGCTTACCGGAAACGCGCAATTCGAAGGCTACAGCGTCGACTTGATTTACGAGATATCGCGGCTGCTTGGATTCAATTATACGTTCCGGCTTGTGCCGGACGGACGTTACGGCTCGTACAACTCGCAGACGAAGGAATGGGACGGGATGATGAAGGAGCTGCTCGAGCAAAAGGCCGATCTCGCGATCGGTGATCTCACCATCACGTACGATCGGGAACAGGTTGTGGACTTCACGACGCCGTTCATGCCTTTAGGTGAGAGCCGACATTACGAATGCAGCAAATATCGCTGCGATTTTACGATTCACATAAACATGTTGTGAAAGGAGCTGTAAAAAAAATGTGTCATTTCACGTAAATAGCTTAGAATGATGTTATAACATTTTCTAACGATACTGTGCTGCTTCCATAGCCTTGAGCAATAAGATGTGGAGAAAGATAAACACATTTCAAGCACGTTATTGATATCAGAATACTATTTAATTACGTCTCTGAGCAAAACAGTTAAAAATTTAAAATTGTACTTCTGCAAAAATAATGGTACGTTATACAATAGTAGTGTCGTAGAAGCAAAATTATTATCTCGAATTAAAATAACGGGGGTAAAATTTAAAATATCACATACCGAGCAATCTTTGTCCTACATATCTCCGAAATAATTTCTCGAGCGCAATTTTGTGAGCTATTATGTACCTTCGTAAGCCATAGGTGGTCGTAATGAAAACCAGAATAAATCTCACGGGTGATTATACTCGGTCCACTATGTCCACACATCAATGCATTCTACCTATGGTCTCCACCGTGGCTAAGCATAAAATGAGAATTTTGAATTTCCAGGGATCAGCATACTTTACCGCAAACCCATAAAGCAACCGCCGAATTTGTTCTCGTTCCTCAGCCCACTTAGCCTCGACGTTTGGATCTACATGGCAACGGCTTATCTCGGGGTCTCCGTGCTCCTCTTTATATTAGCCAGGCAAGTGAAACCACTTTAAATTCCTCCGACAAAACGTCGTGACACTATTCTAGAAATTTGATCCCTTATCTAATCGATGCGATCGCGTCTCTTTTAGTATGATGCATCGATAAATTAAGTACGAAGGAAACGTGAACCTATCTTACTTCGACGATTTTTGTACGTCTTTCTTTCATAAATTTAAATAATGATCAAAATTTTAATTTATATCGATATTTATATTTCTTAATTCTCCACGACGAGAATATCTAATTAAAAATTTAACTTTTTGTTTTGTTTTTAATATAATTCTCGCTATTGGTTTACATACTGTATTAACTACCTTGTGCAAATCATTTATAAGTTTGATAAAAATTTGTTCAAATAATATACGTCAAGGTGAATTGTTATAAGATAAATGCAAAAATTTCCTCTAAAGGTAGACCTTTTATAATAAAAACGTTCAATGTCATTGGATCAGAACGTATTTGAAATCGTTAAATTTAGATTCACACCGTATGAATGGTACAACCCGCATCCGTGCAACAAAAATCCGGACCGTCTGGAGAACCGCTTCAAGTTCTTTAACTGCTTGTGGTTCACCATTGGCTCCCTAATGCGGCAGGGTTGTGATATTCTGCCAAAGTAAGCCCCTTCACGCATCGAGATAATGATCTTTATGCGCAAATAGGTGCTCATCGCATTTGTTGCATGTCACACTGGTAACATCACACGCTAGTTATCCCTTGGCAAAATTAAATACTCATTACTTTTGCGTTTTTCGTGTATAAATCATAAGAGCTATCGATCAGTGAAGAAAACATAGGCAGAAATAGCCTCGAGATGTCAAATTAAGCAATTTTCGTATTTTATCAAGAAATATAGAAACAAGATAAAAAAATTACATTAATTTATAAAGTACAATTTTATTGAATTAATTTAGAAAATTAATTAAGTTTCATATGACTATGCGGTAACTGAAACTAAGGGAATAAAATAATTCTGTCGTAATAATAATAAAATTAATTCTTTTCACACTAAGAAAATGAGGTATTTATATTAAAATAATAATTCTTTTAATAATATTTTTATTATTTACCTGTTTCATATATATTCTTGTATTATTCGCGCAGATTGCTTTCATCATAAAAAAAATAATCATTATGTCGCTTCAGCAAAAGATCTGCACGAAGCATATAATTTCACAAGTTTACATCGTCAATTTCAGAGAGTGACGACACAGACAAATTCGCGGATAGGTGCACGCTTTGTCATCTAATCTCGGTCCTTCCCCTTCACCTGTCCGCAGGTTCAGCCCCTACGAGTGGGAGAACCCCCATCCATGCAACGGCCAGTCCGAAGTCCTCGAGAACGAGTTCACCCTAATGAACTCGCTCTGGTTCACCATAGGCTCGCTCATGCAGCAAGGCTCTGATATAGCGCCGAAGTAAGTTACTGAAGAAGCACGCAGTGTATATAAACGTGGAGTACGACAATGTATAGAATCCATTATGTCGCTGTCATCAGCGTAAAACTAAGTTTAATCGTATGAGGGAAGCGAATGTACAGCGCGTTACAGTAGATTATGCAAATGATGGAAGTAACCGATAAACCTGCCGTGCTATATCGTAGGCTTGCTGCAACTGATTGTACACCAGGTATACCGGAAAACGTGAGAATTTTACTTGGCAAGAATATATTCCTTAACGGCTTTTGACGTCGACTCTTCTCTTCTTGAAGAATAATGAAAATTTAATCGATGGCTTAATTAGGAATCTACTTAATTAAAGGATTATAGCAAATGAAGCAGCAGCAGTGTGTAACAAAACTTTACTTTCTAGTTAATTCGAAACAGACTCTCTCTTTTAATGGGAAATTAACTTTCTAATGGATTATCAATTTAATATTCAAAATTAAAAGGTTCGAAATTAAGAAGCGAGTGGAATGCGCTTTATAAAAATGTGCTTTCTAAAATTGTCCAAGGATTACGTCTTGGTAACACGATTTCCGGTGTGCCGTATACAAACGCGGCAAAATTAATCACAACGCTTTACTTGTACATAGTTATCGAAATGCATGATATTGCGTGGCATGCGCTGAAAGCTTGGAACGCCCCTACACAAGTAGTTTCCAATAATTCCACGTGCTCGTTATACATGACATAATTGCGTTTATGTATACTCGCCGGTTTTCACATGTAAAATAATTCGCCCGCACACGTTTCATACAGGTATACCGTCCGTTCTCGCTTGCCAGCTTCTGCATTTGCCGTTTAATAGCAAACGCGAATCATTTAACTGCGAAACGGGTTATACCCGCAACGTATACAGCTGGCTCGTTACATAAAGCGAAGTTGAACTTCCGTACGCTCCATTACCTCCGCGTAAAAGGCGCAAAGTTACCTTCGAAAACTTTCTCGTACGGCAGGTGCCATTGATTTCTTTTTCTACGATTCGTATTTTCGACACGCTCTGCTTTATCGAGCACGAATCTACACGAGATGGTTTATGCGGACTACTTTGCGCTCAAATTCGCATGCTTTTCCATTTAAAGCGCCTCGCGATGGAAAACAGTATGCAGCCTTTGATCTCTTACCGTAGGGCCGTGTCGACTCGCATGGTCGCCGGTATGTGGTGGTTCTTTACGCTGATCATGATCTCCTCTTATACGGCCAATCTCGCGGCTTTTCTCACCGTCGAGAGGATGGATTCCCCGATTGAAAGCGCCGAAGATCTCGCTAAGCAGACGAAAATCAAATATGGTGCTCTCAAAGGCGGCAGCACGGCGGCTTTCTTCAAGGTGAGATTAATACTTTTATATACATTATTCATTGTATTCTTAAGAATGACATTGAAGCATTTTGTGTATTTTTGAGGATTATAATATTTATTCCGAAAATACGAGAGAACTCTTTGGTTATTTTAATAATGTTATTCAATAATAAAGTTACACTTATAAAAAATTGGTTGAATTAACCTGAAATACCTATATAATAATAATAATAATAATAATAATAAAACTATTTGATACGATATCTATGAACAATAATAAATTATAGTTAAAATTAAAATTACTTATAAATTGTATCTTGTTAATTCAACCATGATTGTATTTCTGCATACAACGCAGAAACTGAACAGAAAGGTTTAAATAAGATAGTATATTGTTATCTCAAGTCCTGCAAATAATTGAGTTAAATCCGCTTCTGACGGGCTAAGAATCTCCAATCGGAGCAACAACGGAACCGCAGGATGCGACCCGAGAATATTCTCCTATTAATTCGAGAGCGCCGATGCGTGCAATTAGGGATGTAAGCGAGCCGCGATATCCTTGCCCGAAGTAAGGCATGCCTACTTCGAGGTTAACCGATTTCCACTCCGACGTTCCACCGTTTAACGGCACGCGTTCTCAACCACGAAATTCCTGGCATGATCTAGGATTCCAATTTCTCGACGTACCAACGCATGTGGTCCTTCATGGACTCGGCGAAGCCGTCGGTATTTACGGTGAGCAACGGTGAGGGCGTGGATCGAGTGATCACAGGAAAAGGCAGTTACGCATTCCTGATGGAATCCACCTCCATCGAATACGTAATCGAAAGGAAGTGCGACCTTACTCAAGTCGGCGGACTCTTGGACTCCAAGGGATATGGCATAGCCATGCCACCAAGTAAGTGTTAATAAGAAACGCTTTTATACGTGTGCATTACATGCCACAGAAGGAATTGCAATAAAAATTCATGCGATTCATACAAACGCGTTCTTAAATGAAAATCGTAGAAACATGAAAAGAAGTTCAATGATTAAAACGTGAAGAGGAAAAGATAAGTGAATGGGAAACGTTAATATGAACTTCTCGAAATCATTTTTGTATCAATCTGTGTATGTAACTTGTATCTGGTACAAATACTGCAAAATAGAAAAAAAAAATAATTTTTATTAAATATTTTGTTTTTATTATTTGAATACATTATAAATTATATACTATATTTAACGCTTCAATCATCACGAAGTAATTTAATATATCGTTAATTTGTATTGCTTGAACAAAAATCAAATATGTTATAATAATATATAATATCTCAATAGTTGTAGATTTCAATGCTATGCTATTCAATGCAAACGCTACAATGCTAATTAACTTTTTTGCCACATCTCGACAATTCAAACACATTACTCCAATACAAATATATGATGAATGAAGATTTTAGAATAATAGATGATTGTACAATATGCGACCAAAGTATTAATCAACATGCAATCAATCGGAGTATTAAAATCTACAATTGTTAAAGGACGCATCATTATGTTATGTTGAATCTAATGCAAACGAACGATGTATTAAATACATATTTGATTTATTAAATATTAGCTTTTTCTATGTTTAAATAAATATTATTATTTATCCGATTCCATTTAACCAAGTCTGTGATTTTAGTTTACGTTATATTTATTTCTCTTTCTCGTGCTTGGACATTATTACAGAAGTTCAAAATTATATGCCCAACTTTAATAATTTAGCAAATAGAAAAGATAATTTTATTTATCAACTTTCAACATTACGATATCTCAATAACTCCCATTAATGGAAGTAGCGAACATGGAACATTCGGAAGAAAAAGTGTCTCAATCAATATATTACAGTATAAAGTGCTTATATCGGTCTATCGACTCTCCTGAATAAAAGAAATTCCCATTCAATTAAAAGTTCTCCTTCACGCAAATGAAATTCTGATAGAAAGAAAATGCAAATCGTTCCCTCTTCGCATCGTGAGATTCGCACAAGCTAGTTGGTTTATCTGCCACGCTTATCCCGAGAGATCGAATAAAATCGCATTGCCGGTCTCCTTGCTGATCTCGCGGCTGCGTGAAAATACCGGTCGATAGCAAGTGTCGCCATGAAGGAAGCGATCGCGCGCGGGATTGTCGGCAAAACGTTGGCGCGAGGGAACGATTGCCACAACGGTACTTCCGAAAGTTGCGCGAAAGTACGACGCTACGAGGCGATAAAAGCACCCTGGAAGGAGTTCCTCAAAACGACCTTGGAACTTCAGACTCGCCATATAGAACGGCCATAAGCGAGGCTATCCTGAAGCTGCAAGAGGAAGGGAAACTTCACATGCTGAAAACGCGCTGGTGGAAGGAGAAGCGAGGCGGCGGATCTTGCAGGGTGAGCAAATATGTATCTTAAAACGAATTTACACGGTTTACTTGTAATCTCAGAATGTACGAGTCTTACGACGAAATTTTAGAAAACTTGTTACATAGAAACGATATAATAACTACGAAAAGCTTTTAACTCAGATGTTACGGAAAAAAATTAATTTGAAGAAAATCTGAAAAATAAGATTTGACAGAAAGTGGAGCAGACACATTTCTTTGTGTACGAAATGAATATGGAAAAAGAAATTAACAATAACCATACTTTAACAATATATTCTCGCAAAAATGATTGATACAGATATATACAGGATATACTTTAAAAACACAAAAACAATTTTAATTATAACTGCCTTTTATTTTTTATCAATAAACGAACAAAGTATAATCAATGAATAAAAGTTTATTGATCTTCATACCATTTTACATTGAATTTCTGCCTATTCTAATTAATGGTTCTTTTTACGGTAATTTCTTTATCCATTATATCCATTTTAATATGCTTTGTGAAAGAAAATCTTGTGTGAATTTGTTTTTAATCCATCGTCAATTCCCTCACTTTTCTCATGAAGGATATTCTGGCACGCTAGCGCACTCAAGAAGTGCGCGTTCGAAATTCTTGCGCCAGACTCCAGCAACTCTCCTCATCCGTCAGAGAGGAGGTTGCTGGAGGTTGAGGCGGCACGCGAGGAAGACTATTTCGCGAATTCACGAAATCGAGGTTTCACCAAGCTCGCGATCATCGTTGCGCGCACTGCTATTTCTCGCGCAGCTACGCCAATAAATTCTTCCGATAATTCACCGGCTTCTCCTCCCTCGAGCAACCTTACCGCAATTTGATGGACGAACGTAGATAGATAATTATAACGAGGAATTAATTCCTCGATGTTATTCTCTATTTGCAAATGTTGTAACGCTGAAGATCTCTAATGACATGTAAGCTGTACCTTCAAAATTACAATTATTAGTTGGTCTAAGAAGAGAGTATAATATAATATTAAAGAACATATAATTTATATTTCTAACTTATTTAGGATATATACATATTGGGATATCTCCATGTAAAATATTGCCGATTTTGTTACAACTTGTGTTTTACGGATTAAAGTAAGTTTAAGGACGGATATGACGTCACGACGCTTAAAGTTTAACGCTTACGTCCACTTAAAGCAAGGTTGTGGACCGAGCATATATTTTCTTATCCATATTGAGTCTTTTTTTAATTTTTAACAGAGCTGTCAACGAGATTGAAAAGGTTCCATGATTTTTTCTCAGTCTTTTAATTCTCCGATTTTTCCCGATTTTCTCAATTTTTCTTTACCGCTAACAATCCTGAATATGCTATTTACTCTCCTCCCAACATTTTAATCCATCAGCCTAAGTGCGTGCGAGTGAGTACGATCAAATTTTCGCAATATTATCCACGACGCTCAATCCTCTGCGAACCGCTTCAATAATGAACATCCAAGCGCGAAAGCCGCGTGTGCATTAACGACGTGCACAACAGACTAAACGTGAAAACCACCGTTTCCCCAGCGGCGCATTACCCATGCAGCAAGCTATATTCTACCTGTAACCACTCGCGTTAATGTGCCACAGGCTAATCGATGTTTCTCTCACGGTTAGGACGACACCTCGAAGAGCAGCTCGGCGGCGAACGAGCTCGGTCTGGCGAACGTCGGCGGAGTCTTCGTAGTGCTGATGGGCGGCATGGGTGTTGCCTGCGTGATCGCAGTCTGCGAATTCGTGTGGAAGAGCCGAAAAGTAGCCATCGAGGAGCGGGTGAGTGACGCGAAATAGCACATAGAGGAAGATCACGCGATAATCATACCGGAAATCATCGCCTCAGGATCCGCCGCTACACAACTCGATCCTGACGCGATTTATCCCGACATACCGCGCGAGTACATCAGTTGATGTTCGCACGATGGTGGAGTTCCTCTCTGATGGTCTCTATACAGAATCACTCGGGTCTGATCGCTCGCACGGCTCGAGACCCTCGGCGATCCACGATGTCGTCCACGAGGACGACGAAAATTATAGCCTTCACGCGTACATAATTTCCTTTATTTTTTCTACCACTATCGTTACCGCCGTACACCATTACTCACATTCGTCATTATCCTCATTGTCTCGCTGTACGCGAATATATCGTCGTTAGTCGGACAAGCAAGACGTTCGTCTGTCCTCGCTCATCACTGAGGACATATCGTTTCAAGTTTCTACGTTGAAGAAACGCCCAGAGTATTTGTGACTTGTATGAAATCCAAATAATCGAGCTTTTGAAAACAGTGAGAAAAATTGTCAAAAATTTATTTCGTGGAATTAATTACTAATGTTTGAAAGAATTTAGTCTTTAAATAATTGCCGCACTTTTTAAAAATTAATTTCATAAATTTTGAATTTTCGACGCAATTCAATCTTAAACTTATATTTTAAAATACATTTTATTCCTATTATTTTAATGTTAAAAAGTTATGTCGATTGTTTTAATTTCGATCTAGAGAGATCTATTAAGATACAAATGAACAGAAAGTCATGTTTATTGGCATTATACAAGAGTGTCGTGATTACCGCAGAGAGATGCGGCCACAGAAACGCAGTCAACTTGATGAAAAAATTTCCAACAAAATTCGCGTTAGCCGAGAGCGGGAAAATGGGATTAACGTATGCAAAGTCCCGTGCTGCGCACTCACGATGACCGGCACACGGTTTAAGCAACATGTATTCGTGCCAACGTTTACATATATTCAAAGAGAGAAGCAAACAGACAACTATTTGAGGAGGACTCTGTAGAAATACGAATATGCTTTGCGCGGATCATTCCCTGCGTACGTTAAAGCAAACAGCTCTATGTGCTGACGGACGTCGGTATTACTGTGTCTCCTTTCAAACCGCGTTACACTCCTATAGAGAAGTACGGTGAGAGCGAAGCCTTCTCCAAAAATTCAAATCGGCTGAAATCGATCATAGAACGAGATTCACATCCTGCGATGAATAGTACAGCTTTCGAACAGATCGGATGGCATATTTGAATTTTTATGATATGTAAGGCTTTTCATGATATGTGATATCGTTTTATGTTCGTCGTCATCACGGTCACTATCTCAATACCGAATACAATAGATAATATGTCGAAAAGATAAAAAATGCCAAAAATGAAAAAATAAGTATAATAAATGTACTAATTATCTCTTCTTATTATACACATATGAAATCGATTTATATTCTTCATTGTGAAAAAAATGATTAACCACGATGCTTACATAAAAAATTATAATAACAAACGATATAATAGATAATTCCAATATGCTTATATTATCAAAAATACAATGACAAAGCATGATAGAATTAAAAATTAGTTTTGTTTGCTTTCAAGGATTACCGATAATTAGCGCACTTCTTTTCTCGCTTTGATTATTGCAGCAATGACTAATACAACGAATCTGACTCGGGCATTTTGATGTTCTGTTCTAGAAGCAGAAATCCTCGGGGAAACCGATCTGCGAAGGTTTTACTGATCTGCACTAGCGACGGTACGCGCTGCGCTGCGAAAAAACTAATTCTTAAACTCTAGCCGTACCTCAAAACGTATCCGATCCGAGTTCAGTGGACCTAAAGAAGAACTCCATCACGAGAGATCGGAAAACTGTATAAAGATTAAAATTATCGTAAAATTATAGAACTAAACGAAAATAATCGGACAAAAGAAGCAACAAGCCTTGACCTTTCCAATTTTCCTTCTAAAATTTTGTCAAATACAATTTAATTTAATGGAATAGTCTGAAAAATACAAAAATATCTCTTCTTAAATTATAGCGTTCGCAAGAGTATAATGTATTCAACATTTTGAAAGTTAGAGCGATCAATCTGTTTTCAAAATTTATAGGATATCCTAAATTTACAATTAGTAGCCGTTTAAACCTAATTTATGACATAACTGAATTTAAACTTTTAATATACCTATTTTAAAAATTACCGTTTAAAATAAAAACTTATAAACAATTTTTTAATTTTTTGAAAATTTTCTTTTTTCTTCTTAATTTGATATCAAATTCTTGTTTCTATTCATGGCGACCAGATTATTGAAATTTAATTAATGGCAGTACAAATTTTTCAATAAAAACGTATGATTGTTGCAATACATAATAAATAACCAAAGTAAAAGAATGACATAAGTGAAAGATTGGAAAGGTCAATGTGATTGCCATTTGCTCATATCAAAACTTAGATTAATAAATGAAGACTTTAAACCTCGCAATAGGAAAGGCCATGTCCTTCCTCGCGAAGTCACGTTTCAATCGACATCAAAATACTTTAACAAGACAAAAACCGCGGTGTTCACAACTTATAGTAGTGCTGCGGACGAACTTTAAGAACAATCACGATTTTATACCGGCTAGATAGTAAATGTATAGTATACCAGATTATGAGACTTTTACTGTAAATAATATGTAATTGTCGAAGTAATCAATATACGATTGTAAGTGTGCGTGGAAGTCCGCACGCTTCTCGAGTTGATAATATTGTCATAAGTGATAATCCGAAAGAGCAAGTGGATATACGAGAAACTTACCATGTTGTTACCAAAATTGGAATACTTAACAATTTATTACTTCTCGTAATATTATAATAATGTTTAAAAATACATTAAAATTAACAATGTTCTTTCGATTAATTTAAAATATTATATTAATAATATTTTATATAATTATATGAAATATTATTATTAATTATATATGTATATAAAATTGAATATAAAATTTTCTTCAAATTTTTTAAGATTATTCTTGAAATTCGATCTACCAAGATTTTTTATTTTTATAAGTAAGAGTTTATTAAAAAATATTGTAATTACTAAATCTTTTTATTTTATATGTTGTAATATTAAAAACATTAATATAAATTTCAATAGAATTAACCAATGTACAGAACGAGTACAATATTATGTTAGAAAATTGTCATCTTTATCCACATGGAGCTTTCGTCACAATGTAATGTAAATTTCCGATCCATGTAAGAAGCACGCGGACTTCCAAAATTTCGTTATTGAATAGGCAAATCTCTGTGTCATGACGAAGTAACTTGTACGGAAATTACGATTTCGAAATGTTGCATTATTTATAACCGTAAATGAAATTGAAAGAACGCATATTGTGTGATGACAGTTTAGTATGACATTGTTAGTTGTGTCGCAATGTTTCTTGCTTCTCTCCCGTCACGGATTCATAGGAGGTGAGCATATTTATCTTTTATATTTTTCATTGTTAATATTGTATTAAATTTAACATAAAACATTTCAAGACTTCTAAACATACAAGATAATTTATTTATATTAATTATTTTATTTGTAAAAATTTAGAGTTAAGAATTTTTACTGAACTTCCCTAAAACAATAATTCAGATCTGATTCGTTAACACAATCTAAATCTTTTATCTCAATTCTGCTTTCTGTTTAGTTTTTCAGCTCAAATTTATTGAAAAATTACCTTGTAACAATTTTCAATTGCATCTTTGTAAAGAAAGCAAAAACTAATGAAATTTCGAGTTTTAATGTTTTGAGTTTGAACTGAACAACTCGTTTGCGATTCAATATGTGAGCTTTTCGCAATCGTCTTTTCATGGAACTTTCAGAACTCTGTGTGCTCGGAAATGGCAAGCGAATTGCGATACGCTTTGGACTGCGGCAACGAAAATAAAAAGTCGTCGAGGAAGGCGCTTTGTCGATGTCGGGGGCAACATTCAAGTCTGTCGATCGTTTCGGAGAAGGGCAAGTACGCAGCGTGCAACAAGTACAGGCACTTCGTTGGAAAAGCACCTCTGACGTGAACAAAGGGATGTCTGGCCGAGCGGAAAGGCCGAGTGATGAATTTCTTTGCGAAGTTAATTGTTTCCTTGCTCACTTGCAAATTAAAACATACATGATCGATCAATTTAAAACATGGACGGAATGGTCCAGAAAAAGAAATAGCTACAAAAATAATTAATTCTGACTGCGAAATCACTTTCAAATGTAACAAAAAAAAATGTGAATTATTCTCAGATAATTATTCTCAACAATTGTAGCGAGATTGAATTTTGTCGAGTTTCAAGTCAAACACAAATTCGGTATTATATCTCTTGATAGGAAAGAAAAAGAGAGAAAGCGTCGCGTCGTCGAAAGCTCTTAATGTCAGAAAAATCCCACAAATTCATTGCGACGAGAATTCGTGATGAAATTCAGAGACGATATTTAAAAGGAAACAGGGACTTAATTCTAATCGTGTACACACGTCTGTCCTTTTTTTACGAACCACCGTTGAATAAGATAGTCCATCATCTAGTTCCTCGTAAGATCTGTTGAACGTTATGCGAGGAAGATGCGTGCGAGAAAACGAGCGAATGAATGAGAATCACGTGGAATTGAGTGATCCTTCATCGACGTTGAAGATACACCATTTGTTATCACGTAAAGCATTCTATTGAAATTAATCCGAATATTCATCCATGTACGTAAATTTATTCGGGTACGGTGGAACGTAATACGCGCGTACAGTAGCGATTTCAAAGGTCTCCATGTGATATATAAATAACGCAAAAAGATTTTCACACATTTCACAATTTGCGAGACCAAGGGTCGTATTCTTGAAAAATATCGCATACCAAACTGTACGAAAATACTATAGCATACTTTATATATGTTACATATTAGATTTCCCTAGTTTTTCGAAAGCGTACTTTTCAAGAATCAGGCCCCTGATATCGTAAATGGCCATTTGCACTATTTTATATCACAATCCAACGTTTCGTATGTGTGATTCGCGATAAGTAATTACAATATTTTTGAGCATACTTTGTCTGAATTTATTCCTACCCTTAGCTGGTCCGACGGGGTCCATAAAGTCATTGAAAGATTATTTGTGTACACTGTAGAGTTAATTCTAATTATTCAGATACACATTATGTAGATAATACATTTCAAATCGTATTCACGTAATACGATTTTTATTTGATACAAAGAACTGCTCTATTCTCTTAACAGGATGATTTTCAAAAAATATATGTTGTTATTTTCACTAATATTTATTCGTTCGACTAACGTTTCCATGTTGATTCGCGTTTATGCGGACCTTGTGAACCAAGCAGTATTTATTTGAGTCTTCCCTCTAACTTAAAAAGAGAAAAATGTAATGTGGAAAAACGAACATTGCGAGATTCCAGTCTAGTATTTAAACTCTCGAAAATGAATGTTATATAAATCAGAGTATGAATGTTCGACGCCGTGTTGAAGAATGTATGGCATTCCAATAGATTGTACGCGGATACTATTTTAAGATCGAGCATAAAAGCGAAGAGAAGCGCAAAGTGTACGTTTTGTTCTTTTTCTCCTCTACTTACACCTTCCATAAGGATTTTGTTTCTCTCGACACAATTTGCCGAATTCTGAAATGCAAATCATAGAGTACGTACAGACACGTGATACATACATACACACATACGTACACATACACATATACACAATATACCAACTGTAAATATCATCGATACTATTACATACTCGTTACATACTTCCGTTCATATGTCGCGACATACAAGTTTGTTAAGAACCTATCGCGATTCTACTTCTTATATAAAATGTAATACAAGCATCAGCACATATTAAACGTGAATAAATTAATCGTCTGTAAATTCTCATTCAAATATTCTCTGTTATAATTGCCTTCGTCACACCTTTTTTCCCAATTAACCGGCTATTGCTATTTAACCATGACAATCCCTAGCTTATAACTGCATATTTTCCGTTATTTCTAAATTGCTCTAACAAATAATTAAATTATAAAACAGTATTAATTTTTCCTAATAAATAAAAAAAATCTTAATATTACGCTGTAAAAATGTCAATATATTTATTTCATATACATAATTTATCATCTTATATATGAGTTATATAATATGTAATATTTATGTATTTGTATATAAGAGATATTTTCAATAATATGTGAATGTATTTTGTTCTTGATCAAATATAATCCGATTTTGTGCATAATGTTCAAAATTGTAATATAGATAAAAATATTAAAACATAACATTGATAATATAGGCAAAAGTCAATAATCAAGACTAGTCTTTATATATATATATATATAGTTAAATATATAAAACTGTCTTAAAGACCACAGTTTTATATTTAAAATTATCTTAGATACAATATTAATAAAGTATAAATCAATCATATAGAGCTACACACACAGCATACACACACACACACACACACACACACACACACACACACATACAAATGCATCTTAAATTACTTATTGAAACGATCTTAAAATAAAAATTAATTACAAATACCAGTGCCTAAATATAAATATTACAAGATTAAGTAATTAAGAACACTAAAACAATAGCGATTTTTCTATTTCCAGTAATAGTGCGAGATAATTATATAATTTCAATTTCACTTTAATTACTTTAAGTTATACCTTTAAGTGCGATTACAATCTTAGTTTGCGTTATCCCTCTCCTATACAACTAATTTCTCTAATATCTAAATTAATACGCTCTTTTAACTCCACCCTTAATGTCAGTAATGTAATTAAAATATAGATAAATAAAAATGCATGTAAACGCATTGTTACATACGTTTTTAAATAATTTTTTACAGTAATTATTATAAATAATATATATATATATAAACTGAGAAAATTTATTTATTATCCAAAAATAGCTTTCTCTTTTTTTTTCGAGAAACTTATTTTGCAACAATTTATTATAGGCGCACAGTACACAATTGGAAAATAAAATTTTCGTCACCAAACAAATATAAACGTTTTTTTTTTTGACTGTGTAATCTTTCATTATATCTTTACAGAATTCTAAATGATAAAAGTACAAATTTATTATAAGAGATAGATCTAAACAAATTTGAAATTTGTGTGAATTTGAAAAATTAGCTTTTTTTATTCTTTCGCAGCATAAAATTAAATAAATATTGATCGTAAAGATTAGTTTTGGTTCAGTTTACATTCGTAATAAAGATGTAATTTTTTAAAATTACAATAAAGGTATCAAGAACAATATATGGTAAAAAAGTATTTCTTAAAATATCAAAATCTTAGATTTCTACGAAAGTTAGCATGTAATATGGTACTGACGCTAACCAATTCTTGTCGTTTCCCTAAAAATATCGTTTCGCATTAAATGATTCCCACTCCATCCGTCCACGACGTCGACGACGATGCGGACGACAAGCGTGCTTCGTCGCCACGACGAAATCTAAGAAGGGAGTTTAGAGCATGCGCTACCGAGACAGAGCCGCGCAAGAAGTGCCGTTCGGATTTAGAGTCGCGTGCCGCGCGAGTTTCGTTCGATAAAGCGTCTCAAAAAGTTTCGTGCCAAGTGGAACGAGCCGCAACATCACGTTTTTAGGTAAGTCATTGTAAGCCTTTAAAAATGATTCTTTTGCAAAATAACAACTCTCCGTCGCTTATTAATTAAATCTCACAGTACGTGCTTCTCTTGGTATAGAACTCGCATGTAATCTCTGTGCTTCCATCTCCTCGAAAAAAAATCTTCCACCCTTAGAATATTCAGTCAGTAATTGAGTTTCAAATGGCTAAAGTAAAACGAGTTTGGAGAGAAGTCTGAAAAATTGGGCAAATTTGTCTCTTCGATGATACGTAGAACTATACGCATTTAATATTCTCTGCGGAAAATACCCTCGAATTTTCAAATATCACAATAAGTACAATATATATATGTAATATATATATAAATATATGTACACGTATATTTATTATATATAGGTATATAAAAAGAACAGAAAAGAAGATAGAGCAAATAAATTCTTGAAGCTTATAGAAAAATTGCGTGCAAAGTGATTTCCTATAAAAAAAATATTTTTGATTGTATTCCGTATTGAAATCTATGTCACACGGCAAACGCGACAAGCCCAGTGGCGTCGGCGATGCTCGGCGTCTAAATATATCGACGTCGTTATGCGTTCTATTAAGATTTTCGTTAGTTTTCCATGTTGTGCGGTTATCGGATACTGGACCATCTAAAAATCTTAAATGGCAGGAATCCGCAGAATTTAATAATTATTTATTCCATATAATGCAAGTGGATGAGCCGATATATTGCGAAATATCTAAAACCATCGTGATAAATAAGCATGAATGCGAGAGCCTTGAATGAATGAATGAAAAAGAACGCGCCAGACTGCGTGCACTTGGCATGATGACAGTAGGCTATGTTCGAATGCGTGCGACGTCGCTAAAAATTCATACTCTCAAGATAGACGCTGGTTGTTTCCAACGAATGAGGAATATTTATGTAGCTTTAAGAAATTAATCATTTCAAAACCGATATCATTGATTAGAATAATTAAGTTATTATTTAATATATTTACGTAACTTACATTAACAATACAAGAACTTTTGTAACTTCCTATCTATTTTCTCTAAACACTTGTTCAAATTTATTTCATCAAAAATTTAAACAAATATTTAATAATTATCAAGTAATTAAGAATACAAGTTATTTTGAGAAAAACTTTGAAGGATTGAATTTCAAGAGTGTAAAGCAGATGAATATATATAAAATTATATAAAAATATATAATTTTTAAAAGAGGAAGATGTGCATTGTTTATTTCATTAAGATAATGATTATTTTGTTAAAGTAATTATGTAGTTTATTTTAAAAACAATCTTTTTTGACAAAAAAATTTTAATACGATTAACTATTTTATTCATTTTATTTACATTTATAGACAATTTGAGACAATATCTTTTACATATTTATAAAAATCTATTAGATTACTATATCAATCACTAGAAATCAAACAAAATAGTCAATTTACAATTAAATCAATAAAATTTGGTTAAGAAAGGTTTAAATTTATATAAAAGATTTTTATATAGTTAAGTAAAAAGGAATGACAATTTTTGTACGCATCGGGAACTAAATTATAAAAATTAGGATAATGAACAACTAACAAGTTGCTTGTATAAATATGTCATTATTGATTTATTTTGGCATACACTCTGAGAATTGCTGTGACAACGTGTAAAGAGATAGAAAGAAAAAAAGAACCTACTTTCACAACAGATAAAATAAACTCGGAAAAGTAACGTAGAAATCCTTGAGATAGATCTCTCAGTAGGGATTTATTAAGAGTATAAGCATCAAGCAAATAACTAAACTCAATATTAGAAGATTGATTTTAGACGGGTCCAAATATTTATGCGCAGCGAGAGGGATTTTCAGGCTGCGCAGTGCCTTCTGGTTAGTTTATATAACGTCGACTAGTTAAGTGCTCGTTCAAGACCTTTCCATTTAGCTATACGTACGTGCCATTTATATCTGACTGTTGGATACACATCTGCACCTGTCAAGATGCTCGCCAATAGGCTGATGCATTTTAATATCTATTCATTGTGTGTACGCAGAATGACTATAAGATGGTGGCCAAACCTCTACTGATATTATTGCCGATACTCCTGCCTTACGTATATGTGCATGGTTTTCCAAAAAAGATTCCGATAGGTAAGATAAATATTCACTGACGTAATTGACAAATAAAATATGAATAAAATACAAAAAGACATTATTTACATATTTAAGTTTTATTATGAGTTTTAAAGTTTATTAACAGTATATGTATAATGTCTAAAAATCTAAAAGCAAGTACAATTCCAATAATATATCAAAATCCCTACAATATCAAAAGGAAAGATTTATCAATATTTGCTATAAAAAATAAAAGCTTCCAAACAGTATTATTTATTTATAATATTTACTAAATATAACAACATATTTAAATCTTTGAAATATCCTTATTGTCAAACTTGCACACAATACAGTTGTGGAGTTAATACATATATCATTGTTAATATCTTTAAATATTAAAAGAAATATGTTGAAGAAGTCATGTTGAGTCAGATTTGCACACTCATAACATTAATACGTACTACTTTATGAAAGAGCTATTTTGTTAGTTATTTCAGTCATGTCAGTGAAACTCGATTTTAAAAAGAGCCGGTCATGTATTTACAGTAGGGCTATTCGATCAAGATGAAGCAATCCAGCAGATGTTCGAATCATCAGTGAGAACTGTGAACAAACATAGACATGAGGACCAAGAACTTTCAAATGTATTCTTCCTAGCGGAAACGGAAAAGGTTCAAGTGGACTTATTCGAAGTATCATCGAAAGGTGAAGCTGCTAGTCAATGCTAAAATAATATATGTTTGATATTAGATTGTATTATGCATATATCATTTTGATAGAGCTAAATTTCTTGAACCAAAATATCTATTAAATCACAATTGACTATTTGATAATCACATTTTCATCTTACTAAACTTACTTTTTATATATTTAAATAAAATATAAACACAATTCATCATTGTGTGTGTAAAAAATTATGTTGTTACATAACATGAGTTCTCAGAATAGAAGATATAATATTAGACAATAAATAACCATTGCACTTTTTCGTTTAGTGTAATTAAAATAATGCAACTCTCTTAGGGTTATATCAAATGCATACATTTTTATATAAAACTGATTTTTCAAAATGTTTAGTATGCGATCTAGTAGAGCCGGGCATAGCGGGTGTTTTTGGACCTCAAGAAAAAATAATCGCCGAGCACGTGCAAAGTATATGCGATGCGATAGAAGTACCACACATCTCTGTACGAGAAGATCTTGACCAATCCTTTAAACAACGCGGAATAGGTCTGAATCTGTATCCGCATGTGAACTCGTTATCAAGAGTAAGTAACTGAAGTTTGAAAGGTTGATATGTTGTAATCGTATTAAATACGCTGTTGATATAAATAATATATAAAGAGGTAATATAAACAATATATACATATGCAAACAGAATTTTGTGTTTTAAAACAAAAATTATTTTCTCAAAGAAAATTATTTATTACCTATTTATGTAAATATATCTATTATATAATAATATAATCTCAGTCTGCATTAACCAAAAACAAAATAAAAGTTAACAAATTATTAATGATTACTGCAGGAAAATAGTAACATATTTAATTATAATTTTGTTACTTAACTTTTATTTTATTTATTCCTATAATACTTGTATAATAATCACCAACAAAATTTTTTCAGATTTATAATCAATTAGTCACAGAGTTGAAATGGAAAACTTTTGCAATACTGTACGAGAATACCGATAGTCTGATTCGCATGCGTCAACTGCTGAAGCGATGGGATGCACATGGGAATTTTGTATTTATGTACCATTTAGGCTATGAACCGAATTATAGGTATACTATAACAAATATTTAATTTTGCAAATAAGTATCTTAAAAATTTTTCGATTTCTCAGTGACAGAAAATTGATCATCTTATTAATATTTATCACGATGAATTAATTTTCATATTTATAATATGCACGCACGAGAAATATATGTGACAATTGTCAATAGTTCTTATAAACATAAAAAATATGCCTGTTATTTGCTTATAGTTCTTGAAAGGCATTTTAATTGTTTAATATAAATATTATTCTAATTATATAAGTATTTTTATAAATTTACATTAAAACACTTTTCAAATATTCAGACTTTTAGATTTTTTTCGATCAGACAAGACAGTTAGATAATTTTCAGTGAGTGTGATAATTATACCAAAAGTAATTAAGTGAGATTAAAAAGATTGATGAATTTAATTTTAATCGAGAAAATTTTCCAAGAAAAAGTAAATTAAATGTACAGCTTGGCATCGAATCTTATATAGGAAAGGAATGCAGGAAATCAAAGCAACAAACATAGAACATATTATCATCGACTGCTCATATGAAATTCTCAACGAGGTTCTGAAGCAAGCTCAACAAGTTGGGATTTTATCCGATAAATATAAAGTGATTGTAACTTCTCCGGTAAGAGAACACTAGTTAAAATTATAGAAAAGTAATGATTAAAATTGTTTCGCAACAGAGAATTCTGCATGAAATATATATTCTAAATATAAACTATACTTTATGTAAAAATTCATATTCTGTAAAGAGTACATGAATGGTCCAATGATAATATTTATTAATAGAAGATAATTTAATGAAGTCAAAAGTTTTAATACATATATAAATAATTTTGTTTAAAAGTTACAAAATTATAAGAACATATATATAAATGTATGCAAATAAAATTGTAAAATTTTTTTGATTGATTTTTTGATTGACACAATTGATTCAATATATTCATTAACACTGCAAATGTATTAAATATTTGTTCATTCAAACTTTATCAATACTACAATTTCAATTTCGTATGACATTTAAATTAGGAGTAAAAGCTTAACGCGTGTATAATCCGAAAAATTCAATTAAACACAACATATACAATAAATACATATGCATGCAGGATCTACAAACCTTGGATTTAGAACCATATCAGTTTTCTGGTGTCAATTTAACTGGCATTCGTCTGATCGATTCGGAAGATCCGATAGTGCTGCAAATCTTGGACAGGCATAAGAATGAATGGGGTCTAGACAATCCTTCGCAGCTGAGAATCGAACATGCGCTCATGTACGATGCAGTTCAATTATTTGCAAGAGCTTTCAAACAATTGAAGGATGCTACAAAGGGCGATGTTAAAAAATTGTCATGTGATGATAATAGCAGGTGGGAACACGGACTGAGCTTAAGCAACTTTATGAGATCGGTAAGATAAAAAAAATGCTTTAATTTAAATATTTTAGACATTTCTAACATATATCAAATATTTTACTCAAACTGTATATACACATAAATTTGTTTGGTATTAATTCCTATTCTTAAAGAACATTAATAAATAAAGAATACAAAAATTGCTATAATATAAAATTAATTTAATAAATTCTATTAACATTAATTATGACTAATATTTCTTATTTTTGAATTAATTATTCGTTCAGTAATTCTTTTGTTATAAAAGCAATTCTTATCGTGCTATTTCACTTTTAGACCGAAACAAGAGGTTTAACGGGCCTTGTCAAATTTGACAGAGATGGTTTCCGTAGTAACATAGAATTGGATATCGTACGTTTGACTGAAAAT
Source organism: Cyphomyrmex costatus (assembly GCF_001594065.2). Classification (NCBI taxonomy): domain Eukaryota; kingdom Metazoa; phylum Arthropoda; class Insecta; order Hymenoptera; family Formicidae; genus Cyphomyrmex; species Cyphomyrmex costatus. The sequence goes on from NW_017275207.1 coordinate 4,581,736, forward strand.
GGTCTAGTAAAAATTGGTGAATGGAACAGTACAACAGGGGAAAACATCGATTGGCTTCCAGAAATCAATCCAAAATCAGAAGCTAAACTGAACATACAAAATAAAACATTTACCGTTTTAATATCTCTTACGTCTCCATATGGCATGCAAAAAGAATCAATGACTACGTTGAGCGGCAACGAGCGTTACGAAGGTTTCGCAGTCGATATCATACAAGCCATAAGTACAATACTCGAATTTAATTATACCTTACAAGTGGAAGCGGATTATGGATCTTTGAAAGACGGAAAGTGGTCTGGTATGCTTGGAAAAATTATGGCTGATGTTAGTATTGAGTGTCAAGAAATATAATCAAGTAATAAAATATAAACAAAAAGTTTGCATTAACATAACGGGATCCATAAATCGAAGATGTAACGCTCTTTTAGGAAGCAGATCTGGCCATCACGGATCTTACTATCACATCGACACGGGCAACTTACTTTGATTTTACAACGCCAATTATGAATTTAGGTTAATAAAATTACTGTAAATAAGCTAAATAAGATGATTGACAATTAATTTGAATTTGCTATCAGTATATGATATGTATGAAATAATTCTAATTCTAAATTAAATATTGAAAAATGATATATATATATATTTATATAATTTTACAGGAATTAGTATTTTATATCGAAAACCAAGTAAAGCACCTCCAAATCTATTTTCATTTCTATCACCTTTCTCCAACGACGTCTGGCTTTATTTAATTGGTACTTACGTGATAGTATCGCTGTTACTATACGTAACCGGGAGACTATGTCCTGCAGAATGGAGCAATCCTTATCCTTGCATTGAAGAACCCGAAGTACTTGAAAACCAATTTTCTTTTAAAAACGCCTTCTGGTTTGCTATAGGTGCCATTATGCAACAAGGAAGCGAAATAGCACCCATGTGAGTAATAAATAATTTTCTCAGTTGTTACTATTATATATTAATGAATGCTATTAATATGAGTCATCTCAAAGATGAAATGTTTAAATATTTCCGTCAAAAATACAAAAAGAATATGTATTGATTAGTTAAATAATTGATTAAAACACAAACATATAATTTTTAGATTATACAGGTTTCATCTATTCTTCGTTTCAATCAATTTAAACTTTAAATTCTTATTATTTTCATTTATTAATTTTTAAAAATTTTATATGAATTAAATAAATTAAAATATTTATATAGAGGCATTTCTACAAGGATGATTGCAAGCTGTTGGTGGTTCTTTTGCCTAATAATGGTGTCAAGTTATACAGCCAATCTAGCGGCGTTTCTAACTATAGAAACTGTAACATCGCCTTTTGATAATGTTGAAGAATTAGCAAGAAAAAAAACTATTAAATACGGCGCAAAAAAGAAGGGAGCCACGCTCAATTTTTTCGGGGTAAATAATAAGTAATTACATATTTTACTCGAGGTAAATAACAAGTAATTACATATGTATGTAGCAATAAATTTTTCAAATACAAATTGAAGAGAATAAAGGGCAATAGGAGTTGGACACAGAAGACGTCGCGCAATTAAAAACACCACTAATAAATGACAAAAATCATTTATTCGAATTTTTGTTACTTATTAGTGGTGTTTTCTTTTTATGCTCTTTATTCTCTCTAATTTGTATTTAAATTGTAACGTCTTAATTGATTCTATTATTATAAAATAAATTTTCCAAAACGTCCTCAACATTTATTTTTTTTATATTATATATTATGTAAGAATAATCTTAAACGTAAAAAATCTTAATTCTCAAATAACTTTCTTCTTTTATCATTTGTGTTGTTCGTTTTATATTTTTCTTAATATTACAATATTAATGAGAGAAAATTCAATAATAATTTTTACAACACATATAATTGTCATTTGTTACACATGCAATAGCAATTAATCTTACACGAAACACAATTAGTTAAATAGCTTTGAATAAAAATATGAGTAAAATAACATTAACAAAGCAATTATACTTATTGTTAGTTATCACTTGATATATTATTTTATATAATTATTAGCATTATCAGCGTTTACTATACATTTGACATTTTTTTCATCCCTTGTAGAATAATTAAACGTAATAACAATTTTTCCTATTAAATAACAGAGAAAAACAGTTTTAAAGTAATAGTTCTCCAACTAATTAAAGTCTACAGAATATTAGCAATAATATTTAAATATTATTAATATTTCTAAAAAATAAATAATTTATATTAATACACATAAATGCATAGTATTAAAAATAAGTATAATAAATGTGTAAATTGCATTCTATAATTCAATTTTTTGAAAAAATTTTTCAATTCCAAGGATAGCAATCACACAATATACAAAGACATGTACAAATACATGATGGAAAATGAGAACGACGTACTAGTAGCGGAAAATTACGAAGGGTTACACAAAGCCAAATACGAAGATTATGCGTTTCTAATGGAATCTGCTTCAATTGAGTACTTATTGAATGTTTAAATATATATTTTGTATTTTTATGTATTACATGCACATATACGTATTATTATACATATATATATTTCCCTAGATATCTGATAGAGAGACATTGTGATGTCACACAAATAGGAGGACTTTTGGATGAAAAGGGATATGGCATAGCAATGAAAAAGAGTAAGTTTCATCAAAATATCTTTGCACATAAACTTCTTTTCTTTTCTTCTGTTACTTGAGATAAGATAAATCTAAATATTATCAACAGGAGTAATATATAATATACAGAAGTACTATACACAGCTCTAAATATTTATTTATTATTTAGTGATATATTCATTAGATAAACATTTAAAAAAGATTTATATGACTCTATTCACTTATGATCATTTTTTTAGAATGTAAATGTCTTTGAGAGATATATTAATACGTTATCAACGTTATCATAAAACATTATTACAGACTCACCATATCTGCACAACATAAATTCTGCTGTGTTGAAGTTATCGGAAGGCGGAATTATACAGGAAATCAAAAAGAAATGGTGGACACAAAAGAGAGGCGGAGGAAAATGTCAGGTGAGTGGAATAATGTGATTTTTCTATTATACTATATACTACTCAACAAAAAATAAGGGACACTTTTGGACACGCTCAACATCGCTTAAAATTTTACAAAGACCTATGACATGAAATAAAAATCACACGAAAATGCGGTTTATAGTAGTCGAAAGAGTGAATCTTTACTTTCAATTTGCCCTTTTTAATGAGCATTATACGATTTTTTTCACCGAGTTATTGAATGTTGAAGCAAAAGTGATCATTTTTGTTTGAAATTCATTTGTGTCCGTCGTTTGTAACCTCCGTAAGGGATCAATAAGATTTAAATATCAATTACCGATTTCAAAAGTAAAGATTTAAACCTTTATGGTTTTTTATTTTTTGTCTGCGACGATTTTTCACCGAGTTATGGTATTCTAAATGTTGCACAATTTTAAACGTGTTAGAAAGTTTCCCTATTCTTTATTGAGTAATATATATGTATTTATAAAATGTATACATCATATTCATCTAATCTGCTTGTTATGTATCAATCACTGTTTAGGAAAGTGCTGGAACCAGTCAAGCAGAACGACTAGGTCTTGACAATGTGGGTGGTGTATTCTTGGTACTCACCGTAGGCGTCGCCTTATCCTGTGTATACACTATAATTGAATTACTTTGGGATGTTGCCCGAACATCCATTCGAGAAAATGTAAGCAGACTATTCTTAATTACAACACAATATATCACAATCGTATCGTTTTCTACTGAATTTACTGAAACCAATATGATTTTAATACAAAGACAACGGAATAATCAAAATTAATTTAAAGAACTAACGAATAACTTTCCAAACAATACACTCCAATTTCTTTTAAATTTAACATGCAGATCTATCAAAAATATTTTTTATCCTGTCTTTCCATAAATGGTTTTATTATCTCTTCCATTTTCACCCTTTTATCATCTATAAGTAGAATAATAATAGAGAAAAAACAAAATTTAACAGATGAGAGTTTTTTGAACCATTGATTGCAAACATAAGATCAGATTTGCAAAATTATTCACTTAAATACAAAAATATTTAAACAAATTAACAAGCAAATTTATTTATTTCATAATACTTTTTTCAATTTGTTACTCATTTGTTTACATTTTTTTATTTCAGTAAATAATTTTACAAATCTGACATATTTATAATCAATGATCTAAAAAACTTCTATACCTTGTATTAAATTCCGTTTTTATATGTCATTATTTTACTAATATTATAGATTATAAAAGGATCATCATGACAATACCGTGATAATAATCTCAAAAAATTTTGTTGATTTAATTATTGTGAACTAAGCATATTTTAATTTCAATTTAAATTATAAATGACGATAAATTATGATTAGCAGTTAAAAAAAACCTTGTAGAATATTCAACAATATTTTTAATCGCTTATTTTTTTATAACACATAACATATTCATATTTGTTTATTAAATACATAACATATGTTATTTACTTTATAGGTGTCTTTTAAGGAAGAATTAATAAATGAACTAAAATTTATCGCGAAATGCAGTGGTTCTAAACCGGTGCGAAAAAAAAGTGAATTATCAAGCAAAAACGAAAATGACAGTACAAGGGGATGTACTCCTCCATACGGTTTTGTGCCAACAGTAATAAGAACGTCACCAATTGACAACAAATAATAACAAAATAAGTCGTAAATAATAAAGAGAGAGGCTACTTATTCAAACATAATTAATATTTTTTAGTTCTTAATGGCTCTCAGGAGATAACGAATTGAATCGTTAAACTAACATGAAAACATTTTGCAACATTTGTGTACTAAATGAAAGAATTATAAAAAATATATAATATATAATACATACTTTTCGACAAATTCACTGAAAAAAAATTGCATTATTTTATACCCTTCACATATTAATTAATTGTCGACAGAAGTAATAGAAGAATTGGAAAAAATAATAGCAGCAAATCTTTGCATATAATAGCTATGTGATCAAATAAAATAATAAATTAACATTATATTAGAAAAATTAATCTATTTTTATAATTTTATTTCTTCATATTCATTCTATTATTTATTAAACAAAATGAAACAAATAAAATTCAGGATCTCTTACAGGAATTTGAATTCAATACTGACTAATTTAATATATTAAAAAATAATATTTAATTATTTATTTCAAATATCAAAGGCACTCTTATTCAGTGTTATAGTACTTCAGATAAATAATTCATTATACTATTTTTTAGTAATAAATTGATTAGTATTAAATTTTCGTAAAAAATTAGTCTAATTTAGAAAAAAAAGATTTTTTCATAATATAATAATAAGTAAAGTAGAATAAAATGAATAAAATAACTATAGTAACAATAAGAAATACTATATCAAATAGTACATTGCAATTTTTATATCTGCAGAATGTGTAACTATTTCAACTGCAGATTATAGAAAATTCGTGAATAATAATTTAGAATGGCAATTCTAGAATACAGTTTATGTATGATATTTAACATTGATAAAACGATCCTTCTAATTGCAATGAGTTACGATGATCATGCGCAAAATAATATACGAGAGAAGAAGATATAGTTCTATTACTTACTTTGCAGGCTCTTGCATGTGATTGAAATAGTTAACCATGGGATAGTATAACCACTGGCTTCGATAGCGCCGGTTGGCTCGTAGTGTATATAAATTCGGTGACAGAGGATCTTCTTTACTCCGAAAAGTGTTTCCAATAATCTACAATAAGTACAACTGATCGTGCGAGTGATCCCATAATCGTTCAATCTTGTTAATCAACAAATCCAAATGGACAAATAACAGAAGTGATTTTTAAGTAAACGTGGGAAAAGGATGCTAACATATCTCGTGAAATTGTTGCATAAATCTATGAAACTATTAACCAGTATAACATTGCTCTATAATTCGAAAATGGTTTGTTTTCTTGCGTATTGAGGAAAAGTTTTAAATACTTTCCAATGCAACTATGTCACCTGAATTTTACTTTAGCAATAAGTCGCGTAAATGATAAGTAGATTCACACATACATCACATCGAACTATTTAGAGTTTTGTTGTAACGAAAACATTAAAAATACGCTGAATATATTAACTGCACTCTTGTTAACTGAACTATGAATAATACTATGCAATATAACAGAATAATGTATTTACATATTAGAAAAGAACTAAACAAAAAAAGAAGTATTTATAAAGTAAATTTTATGAAGGCAGATTTACGTTTGCAAAATGCTACTATATAATGATTGAAACAAAATTAATTCTCTTCTCATAGATATATAATTAATCATACGTGAAATATTTTATTTTGTAAAATTCCAGATCGTAAAAACATAACAGATACGTTAACGGATCCAAATTATTTTTTTTAAATAACACAAAAATTATCTAAGTTTGCTAGACTAAAGTTAAATGTTTTCCAATTATATAGGTATTTAGTAAACATTTTTGAAATTATTCAAATATATTTTTTATAACAATTTGTGACATCTCTCAAAAGTTTTATTTGGGATAAATAAAGTAAATCGTATATTATAAAATGTTTAAATTTACATTCAAAATTATGAAATAATTTTAAGGTAATATCCAAAAAATGAATTCATATCACTGACAGCTTTCAAAGACTGTCGGTGAATCATACAACAGTTGTTTTCAGTAGATAGATTGAAAGAAGCTGTTGCAGAGTACGTTGGCACAGCGAGATCAGAAGCATCTAAATATACCACACTAGTTATATGTATATGTACTGCATTAGTGTGCTTGCATGTTTAGACTCTTAAATTATCTAAGATAGCGGAGAAATACTAATACAATGACAATAACAAATTTGATTTCAATCCATTTAAATCAAAAATTTTCATAATTAAGTGTTTACTTTTACCGAGATGGGAAGTTTAATTCTTACTACGTATTCTATACCATTTACTTTGCGCTGCTATTAGAACGATCTTCTTTTAGAATATCCGGGAAATACTGCTCCTATGCATCACTGTTGTATGTATGCCCAATATTTTGGGATTTCCAAGGAAGATATCAATCGGTAAGCTCGCCATGTTTCTCGTGAACAATAACATATGCGGGTAAAAGCAAAATTAACCAATCCAGCGTATCGATGAAATTGAATGATCGCAGGAGGTTTGTTCGACAGCGACGAGATGATTCAAAAAGCGTTTGAAATATCAATTAAAGCGGTAAATATGAACATAACTTCCATCAATCGCGTAAGGAATATAGTGTTAACATCCAGAACAGAAAAAATCAACAAGAATGTATTCCAAGTAGCAAACATAGGTATATAATTTTTCTTTCACACTTGAATTAACTGTCAGAGTTGGGAAAGATTTACAAAAGTAACTCGTTACCATTATCGTCCTTTTTTTCTGAAATATAATTCATTATCGTTACTTATTATTGACTTAAAAAAGTTACTTATTATCGCTACTGTTACACACAAAAAGTAATTTATCGTTACAGTTTTCGTTACATTTCATCAAATTTTAATAACCCTTTTTTTAAAATGGCATCCAATTGTTTATACCGCTAATTGACCTGTTCAATGCGAGATCAATAGTGGTTATAGTTAATCGTAACATAATATTCTCTTTTTTTAACTCTTTGTTGAAAAAAATTTATGTATATTCCATACGTATGAGTACAAAATAACAATAAAAATAATGATTATATTCGTTACTGTTATTAAAAAGATGTAATCGCATTACCATTAACATTACAAATAAGAAAATGGAACATTTAGTTATATGTATACTCATTTGTTACTGAAAAAAACATTGTAACAAGTAACGCGTTACTACCCAACCCTGTTTTCTATCTTTAGAACGTTCTTATACCTCTGAGATATGTATAATCTAATACGCGCGTTTATTATCACACGCAACGTACACATTTGGAATCTTTTGGCGCATATACATTTTTTCTAAATACTATTTATGCATTATACTATAAAATAATGTGTTACAGAATCAAAATTCGAACAATTTTAGCAAATTTCATTAATGATTGATAAATGTTTCAATTTAATAGCAATAAAGTGCTTAATTATTAAATGCAACTAATGCATTCAGAACAATTTGTGAAATTACATTATGCATTTCTGAGCGTTGTACACAGCGTGCGAGTTGATAAATAATGGAGTGGCCGGAATATTTGGTCCTCAAGATAAAACGACAGTAAACCACATTCAAAGTATGTGCGATACCTTGGATATACCTCATATTGCTGCCAGATGGGATTCTGAACCAAAACGTGGCAATGTAATAAACCTGTATCCGCACCCCGACGCACTTTCCATGGTATTTATTCTTATTTATGAACTTAGCAATTTATATACAAAAATTGCCTTTAATCCATAAAAATCTGAGTCATACAATTACATTCGATTTATGTGGCTGGAATCTTTTTATTAAAATACGAAAATTAGACTAAAATGTGTTTCAACCAGAATAAAGAATTGTATTGCTTATAAGAAATTTTCAAGCACTGTTTCCAGATAAACATCTCCAAATTTGTCACATTTTATGTGATTATTCATTAAACAAACGTAATTTAATCAAAACTGGGGAAAAAAGAAATTAAAATTTGTTATATTCAACATATTTCTATAATTACTGCCATTAATTACATTCACATCAAAATTATAATGTCTGAAATTAGGTTTTTCAAGAATTAATAAAAGAATACAAATGGAAAGAATATGCAGTACTTTACGACAATGCGGATAGCCTGATACGCATAAACCGCCTGCTCCAGTTGCCAAACATGAATACCATTTCCGCGATGGTGTTCCATTTAGGTAGCGGACCAAATTTTAGGTATGCATGCGCGAATCATATAAATAGGTCGTTCCTCGTACGAGTCTGCATGTAGGTGCAAACAATGTTTGTTAAATAAAGTTATTATGCACCTGTGCCATTATTTAACTCTGCAGTAAACGTCAAAAAGCATGATTTACTATACGGTTATATGGATACGAAGCGAACGTCACTCGCTCCGTTAGACATGTTGTTATTGCCGAGAAATTTTTTAAAGACGCAAATCATCCAAATTGATGAGATGTTTTATTTGCAGACAAACTATGAAAGAAGTTAAAATGTTTGGATATAACAATATCATAATCGATTGTTCATATAATATTCTTGATTCTGTTCTCAAACAAGCACTACAAGTCGGAATAATGTCAGAGAAATATACAATAATTATTACCTGTCTGGTAAGATAAATTTTTTAATAATAATTTTAACATTTTGTTTAATTCTCACAATTATCGCAAAATATATCAAAATGATAAAAAAATCGAATATTTAAAAAAAATTACAGTTTAAAAAAAATTCTAACAAAAAATCTTATGTACTGAAAGTAAAATACGTTTATTGTCATTATACTCAAAATAATAATAAAATGTATTCGAAAAATAATAGATATATTTAATTGTGGGTACAAATTTCTTTATTTGATTCATAAACACACATCTAGCGGCAATAACTTAACACGCGTTTGATTATTAGGACCTGCAAACTTTGGACTTAAAACACTACCAATACTCCGGAGTAAATTTAATGGGCGTACGTTTAATCGACCCAGAAAACTCAATTGTTCGACGTATCCTCCAATCTCGGTCTCTTAATTGGAACTTGACAGACGGTTCCCATTTAAAGGTAGAAGCGGCACTCGCTTATGATGCAGTACAACTTTTCGCAAGCGGTTATGCACGATTTCGCAAAAGTGTCAAGGGAAACCTTAAAAAATTGTCTTGCAACAGCACGGAAATTTGGGGGCACGGTTTCAGCTTAAGTAATTATATGAGAAATGTATGTGCAATTATCGTTTATTTATAGTAAATTAACATTAAATATATATTAATCTTTTCCATAAGATACGTCTATGTTTAAAATTAATTTAGAAATAGTCTAGAATACTCTATAATTTTTAGATTACTAAAATACGGCTTCATCAATTATAAATAATTTTCTCGTTCTAATTCTTGTTTATTGAAGAATGTGCTATTTTTTATATAATCCAAAAAAACTATACATACGGTAGATAAAGTGTTGGTGAGACCGTAGATATCTCTTGGAAAATATCAAGAAGCCACTCTATAATGTATGTATAATGAACTTTTGAATTACTTATAGGAGCAAATACACGGATTGAGCGGTATAATAAGATTCGATACGGCTGGATTTCGAAGCGAATTCCAATTAGATGTCGTAAGTCTAGGAAATGAAGGATTGTATAAAATTGGTGAATGGAAAACGAACTTTGGTTTTCAATGGAAGCCGGAGGACTACAGAATCTCCGGAATAGATAAGAGTTTACGTGATAAGCATTTTCTTGTCCTGATATCGCTAGTATGTCCTAAATAATGTAATATCCATTTAGATATTACATTAATAATTAATTAAGTTAATAATTGTTATAGAAAAATAAATGCAAAGTTTTTCTTTATTAAGGAAACAAAACATCTATTTATTTTATATTGCTATAGTTAAAATCATTATAATTTAGAATAATGTGTTGATACAAATGGCATGCTTAGTAAGTTACGTATATCAGGAATAATGACACGTAATTGAATGAAAACATATTGTTATCAATTTTAACAATGTCAATTTTATCACTCACAGCTGGGACAATATTTTTCACGATGTATAATATTTTCTAGTAGACTTTATAAAATGCAAATTAGCGTTACATTTAATGGATATTTTTCAGTAATAACCGTAACTCTCTTTAGATTCATGAAATGCAGTAACATTGTTTATATAAGGTGTTTAAGATAATATTTATATTTTTGAGAAAAATTAAATTGAAATCCATTCCAGACGCAGCCATATGGAATGCTTAAAGAATCATCCTCTAGAATAATTGGAAATGATCGATACGAAGGCTTCGCGATAGATATAATTCAAGAAATGAGCAAGATGCTAGGATTTAATTATACATTTGAAGTTCAGATTGACAAAGCTTACGGATCGTTTAATAATATAACCAAGAAATGGGATGGAATGTTGGGAAAAATAATCTCTGGTGTAAGCCAATGAAATATTCTTCCGCGTTTTGATTTTACCTTATATTATACGAACATATATTGAGTCGATTTCGTACGTGAGTAGTGCTGCTACCTTCCACGTATACGCAATACGAAAGCAACACGTTGTAGCTTCTTATATCGATAAAGTAGTTGCCTTTTCACAGATACGTCGATAGAATCTGATGATTTCCATTTACTTTTTCGAAAATCGATTTCATTACTAATACAAAATTAAATATATTTTAAATTAATATTTTCGATAGACGTTTTCATCCTTTTTTTCTCCATTTTATAATCTAATAATTCACAAAAGTATAAAGGAGGTACAAAGACCTACATAAATTGATTAAAAAAAAACGAATATCAATTTTATCACATACCTAGTATTTCCTATAGAAATTTTTTTTATAACACGCTGAATTTTTTTTATTTGATCTTGAAGGAAGCAGATTTAGCGATCACAGATCTGACGATCACGGCGGCAAGAGAAGAAGTTGTAGATTTTACAGATCCGTTTATGAACTTAGGTAAAATGTGATAATAATGTATCACATATCGTAATATATATAATCAACCAGAATAGAGTATATATCGAGATTTTAAAATTTACGTTTGCATGAAACAATATTTTTTTCAGGTATAAGCATTCTCTACAGGAGACCATCAAAAACCCTTCCAGGTTTATTATCCTTTCTAGGACCGTTTTCGAAAGACGTTTGGTTATATTTGATCGGAGCATACATCGCCGTGACAGCATTATTATTCGTAATTGGAAAACTCTGTCCCGCAGAATGGACAAATCCATATCCGTGCATCAAAAAGCCGGAAGTATTGGAAACACCTTTCACTTTGATGAATACTCCGTTTCTAGTGATCGGAGCCATCCTGAAGTCACCTACCGGATTTGCACCTAAGTGAGACGATCCACTTCAGCTTGCCAACGTTTGCAGAGTGTGCTTTGAGAATGTTTTTCTTGCATAAAATCAAACAAGTTCTTAAACACACAAAACTTCCTGTCGTTGCAAGTTTTTGCGTGCGTCTCACAGAATCAATTACGGTGCGCGCGATTGATAAATGTCGTTCATTTCGTATATACAGAGCCAGCTTTTATTTTAATTTATCAGCAGATCAGCAAACTTTGCAAGCGAGTCAAGACTTGAAAAAGAGTGATAGATTTTCATTCTTTTGAAGTGAGATTTCACTCTTTTGGTATAAGATTTCCTCCAAGGAACGAAATCTCATTCCAAAGAAAGGAGTGAAATTTTATTTTTTTAAGTAAATCTCATGCCAAAATAATAAAATCTTAATTTTTAAAAGAATAAAAATTTTCCATTCTTTTTCAAATTTAGTGAGAAATAATGATCTCATGTTTTTTTCCGTAATTAAAACATTCTTTCGGATATATATTTTGATACTGCTTAAAAATGTTTATTTTAGGGCGAGAGAATGTTCTTAGTAATGTATGTAAACGCATACATAGATATACATTATATGTACTATGTAGATATGACACAATTTTATAATAATTGTTTTCTATAAACGATAAACAGTCAGTCTATACATTGTCTATCGTATACCCTTAAAACAAACAAAGGAATCGAAAAGCTTGTGGTATATATTTCAGAGGAATTTCAACAAGAGCTTTAGCTGTTGCGTGGTGGTTCTTTACTCTGATTATTGTAACAATGTATATCGCCAATTTAGCAGCCGCATTATCCACGAAATCCGTCGTGTGGTCTTTTCAAGTAGCAGAAGAATTGGCTAATCAACAAAAAATTAAATATGGCGCAAAAATAAACGGCTCGACGTTCTCATTCTTTGAGGTGAGTGGCATAATTCGTAAGAGGACGAAACAGAGATAGCTGATAACTATTAATTAAAATAGCACATATTCCGTATTATAACTTATGGAAATGCATTATTACTTATGGTAGCTCAAAGCAGTAGATCTCGTTTTGCAGGATTCCACGTATGAACCATATGTGATTATGTATAATTACATGAAGACTCATGCTGACGAGGTGCTTATGAAAAGTAACGAGGACGGCTTATGGAAGGTGCAGCACGAAAATTATGCATATTTTATGGAATCCTCATCAATTGAGTATATTAAACATAGATATTGTAATGTGACGCAGATCGGTGGACTTTTAGACGCCAAAGGCTACGGGATAGCAATGAGAAAAGGTTGATGGTTCAATCATAATTGATATACTAACGATACATGTGACAAATTATTATATTATACTCTCAATTTTGTGAATGTTACACATGTTATTTTAGATTCGATGAAAGTAATTTTAAATGTTTTAATAAAATAATTTTGATGACAGATGTATCTTATCGCGCAGTTTTGTGTACTGCGATATTAAAGCTGCAAGAAAATGGTGTGATCAGCCAATTATATAACAAATGGTGGAAAGAGAAGCGAGGCGGTGATAAGTGTGACGTATGATATCTAATTCTCACATTATATATCACTTTTATTGCATTATAACAAAAATTACGTAGATTATGCTGCATAATTTTACTCACCAAAATATATTACATAGATAGACAGTGCGGTTTATAAGTTTTGAGACAAAAATTACATAATAAAGAACACGACTAAAAAATATTTTGAATTTTGCCAATCGGTATTTAGACTGCGCGCGGCTTGGTAAGGTAAGGGATGGGAAACAAGTTTAAATAAGTATAGACCAAAATGTGCATCTCTCACCGAGCCCTGTATTGATACAGAATATTAGAATATTTCTAATACTCTTTTTATATAAAAATATTTTAGTTATAAAAGAGATTCGTATACGCACAAGTCAAAGATTTAGAATATTTGCTACCTGCATAAATATTTAAAGCAGTTAAAAATCCAACTAGGCCAGAAGAAATTACTGACTTTAACGGTATATTAGATATTATTTAAGCTTAAATATAACAAATTTAATACTGAATAAACTACAAAAATCGTCTCCATTTTCTAATATAACTATTTATATAAACATATAATTAAAATGAACCAGAATTCTTTTTATCTTGTTTCTAAAATAATTACATAAACTTTTTATTAATTTTCAAAATCTTCCCTTCTCATTCACTTATTGTATATTTATTCTTATTAATTCTTAACTTTCTATCTCATCTTCTATCTCGTTCTTTCCATTTGCTAAATTACACGAATAGATAAAACATACAGACGAAGTATCTCATGTCTGCCTTTATTAGACTACATTTATAGTTGGACTGACTTAAACTTCGCCGATTTAGTTCGTACGTGTAAAGACGACATAGCGGCTCAGGAGTGCTTGCGCGCGTTTGATAAGCAAGTAAGCCAAAGTTAAAGCCGGAGCGTGTACGCTTACTTCAAGATTGAGGAAGAAATTCACTTTGGATAAATTTTACACAAGATAACTTTGAAGGAAAATTTTACATTTAATCTCCACAAACTTTAATTTAACATGCGACAATTTAAATCATGATCGTTTTGCTGGAGATGTATAAGCGTCAAAACTATCATTATTAAAACTTTGATTTTTATAGGAAACGGTAAAAGTGCAAGTGGAACCATTGAATTTCGAGGACGTCGGTGGAGTATTTTCAATTATGATAAGCGGTGTTGCATTGTCTTATGTCTTTGCCGGATGGGCATTTATCTGGAATATTCGAAACGTCGCAATCAAACATAACGTAATTATAATAAATATTTAATGACCATAATAATTTCTACCTTCGTTTTAAAAAGTTACTTTACAAGCTATAAAAATTGCGTTTTTTTTACAGGTATCCTTTACAGAAGAGCTCATAGAAGAGTTAAAATTTTTAATCAAATGCAGCAACAGAAAGGTCATTGGAAGAAGAAAACAATCCATTGGAACGAGTAAAAGCGACAGCACCGATTCCTTATAAATACGTGTCATTTTCGCGTAGTAAGTTATTAAAAATTGTATATTAAATCCAATAAAATAGAAATTATACCACAAAGTTGATTATGGTATGATTTATGTGACACGATATCGCTGACTTTAGCGGAACTGAAACGAAGAGATTCGAAAATATCACGCAATTTCTGGGAATGTATTTTAATGATTACCAGCGGCGCTAGGGCAAATACTGAAATAACGCAGGAAATAAGTGCTTCGCTAGTAAATGCTTCGCTTGAAACCGTAATCGGACCGACGATTGCGGCAAATCGTCGTATACATACGTAAGAAAATCTTCGTATGCGATCAAACGTCCCTGAAAATTATATAGCGCTTTCGCATCGCGCAACGAGAAATTGTGTGTTACCATCCGAATGATAAAATTTTACGTTACACTTTAACGCCGGTCAACGAGCGATTATTTATATGTATCCTCCGATGTCGTAAAATGTTGCATATACGAGCGCCTGTTTACGCGAGAGCAATTCTCGAGTCGGAAATTTACATTTCTCAGCCTACGACATAACGATCGATTCGCCTCCTCATGTTATCAACGCGAACGAGAAATGTTTCTCCCGACGTTAAATTGTGGCAATCGATTTCCGCGGACATGTTTAGTAGAGAAGAGCTCCGTGAAAATTCTTCTTAATGAAACTCAAGTTGGTAAGCGAACAAATAGTGAGGTTGTCTAACATATTACTAGACACGAAGTACAGTTCTTCCCGGCGGCATTCTACTATTCCCTTTTAAATAAATTCACGCAACTCAGAACCCTGTTATTATGTTCGTAAAACAATTTCTTATAAATTTTACATTCTGTTATTACATTGTTTAAAAATATATGTTAACGGAGAAAATAATAAAACTGCAATTATATTGTACATTGAAAAATAGCTATAAGAATTAAAAATCAAATATCGATCGATTTTATATATTAAAAAAGCATAATTAAACACTGATTCGTCAATGCTTCAAAATCTAAAATTGTAATTTTCCTATAGAAAATATTAACAAAAAATTTTACAATTAATAAACACAAATATTATTGTGATCATGGTTATGCGTTTACACGCGTAAAATATAATAATCTACATTCTACATCTACGTGTATACAATGTAAATTATGTGAGTTATGTTTTACTATATTATTTATGCAAATAATTTACGGATCATCAAAGTCTATATTTTCTATTGTCGCATTAGATTGCATAAAGTTTTAATTTCGCTTATATATTTTTATTTATCAATATCAGTCAGATTATAAAATTTAATTACTTTTTTCTGTACTTTTCCTACATCTAATTTATAATAATGTACGTATTTTACATTGCTTGTATTATCCATATGGAAAATAGTCGTATATATATATATACTTAACATAGTTTAACGTAAACAATACGTAAAAGTTTCACGTATCTTGAAATATAAAGAATCATCCTGATTACGATAACAGTCATAATAAGATGATAAATGTTATTAGACAACTGAGCTGAATTCTTGGTATCGTTAGATCATTAAAGGTCATGGATTATCTCAACCATTTTGTCGTAAGCACACTCGCGTGTATATCCGTGGGTATAGTCATCCGTGCGTGATCGGAGCAACAAAGAAGATCCGGCGGGGAGATACGCGCAGCGGCGCGTAACCGCTGGTAGGTATCCTCACGAACAGAGAAGATCTGCTCTGTGGCCGCTAAACGATCGAAGTCGCGCGGTCTCTTTCTCCGTCGGGAATTCGCCTCCGGTTTACGATCCATGGCTCGACCGATGACACAGACCCTTAAAGAATTTCCAATTGCTATATTCTCTGACAGAGACAGAGCATCCAACGGAGAGATCTCGCAGCAAGAGAGAGAGAGAGAGAGAGAGAGAGAGAGAAGTCTCCACAGTGTCCGTCGGCCGCCTTATTCAAAGGTAGCGTCCAGCCGGCTGTGGCAGAAAGAGCTGTGCGGGTGGGGAAACATGCCGCTCGTAAGGTAGTATTAAAAGGCCATTAAACGGCTCGACATGACGTACGACTTTGTGCGCGCGTGCATAACGCCGAGAAGAATCGCTGGCGAACGAAAGTTCTCCTACCTACTTGTCTGCCTGCTTTGCCTGCCTGCCTGCTTGCTTGCTTGCTTGCTGCCTGCCTGCCTATCTGCCTGCCTGCCTGCCTGCCTGCCTGCCACTAGCTTGCCTCGCCCTGAACCAATAAGAAAACATCGAAAAGACTAGATTCATTCTCTCCTACGCTATCTGTCCCCATTCCTATCCCTCTGATTAGGCAAACCGGAGGCGCGAAATTTATGAGCACCATGTGTGAGGACCGAAGCTGTCGCTTACTCCGCACTAGCCTCTTCCCTTCTCCATCGTAGCTCATTCTGCTGTGAATGAGACTTCACTGATTAAGAGAAACCGGTACCGCGAAATTTACGATCGGTGCGTGCACGTTGGGCAAAATACGCAATAACGTAGACTTGAACACACATGCCAAATAAAATAAATCTCGAAATTTGCGCTGTGTTTCAAAAGACTTTCCGTGTAGATGCGTAAACGTGATAAGAAAATAAAAATATATGAAAGCACTGAAATTTGAGAAACTGTATAGATAATATCAAAGGAACTGATAAACAAAAATAGGATAATTAGATAAATGATAAAAATTTATATAATCTAATCAAAATTCTTCTTTTTTTTTTGTCTTAAGAAAAAAATCAGTTCAACTTAAATGCAATATATAAAACATATCTTAACCGCCAAGATATTGATGGATTTCAAGCTTGAACGAACACAGTTATCTTTCATTATAACTTAATATAAAACATGAGTAAGCAAACAGTAGATAAATGTACTTCAGATTTAACATCACCACATACACTTCAAATATTATTTTAACTAGACAAGACATATAACCTAACTTGGCGGGCCATAGATAAATGCTCACTACTTCTTACATCTCGCGCAAGCGCGCACGCGAAAACTGTTCTTTTTTTTATTAGAAATGAATCTTAAAATTAACAGAATGAAATAATATCGACATACAAAAGTTATAAAATTTTAAAAAATATGAAATTTTTAGATTAAAAAATTAAAGAATCTATACTTTAAAGAAAAATATAATTTTTTATGTGACACTAAGCTCACATTAATTGTGAGCCATCAATTGAAGAGAATATCACAACTGAAGCATGTCAAAGTAAAACCCTGTAAGTTCTTAAATTTATCAAGAGAAAGAAAAAACTTATTTTCTCGAAAACTATTACTTTAATAATTCTATAAAATACTACCATAATAACCGAAGATACGCTGTAAGTTTTTCAAGAGAAAGGAAGAACTTATTTTCTTGAAATTCCAAAAATTCTACAAAATATTACCGTAATAACTAAAGATACGAGCAATAAGTTCTGCAAAAAATTTTGATTAAGTAATTCTAGTTTAACATCAAAATTGACACCATGCGATAAAAATAACTAAAAGATATATCAAAAAGTTGGAAAACATTCTTCAAGAACCTCACAACAATAAATTCATATTCTAATAAAACAAACACAACGATATATATTTCATGATACAAACTTATTAAAAGATTGTTTCTCATAGACTTTGTAGAACATCAAAAAATATTAAACCCATATTTTTTTATATACTCATCTCAGGGATCGAAACAATCTTTGAGGTTAACAGTATATAAATTAAAAAACTTTGGAAAATATAAATATACTTATATATAGTATCTATAAAACACCGTAAAATTTTATATACTATATACTGAGAGAATAAAGAAATTAATTATTTTTGAGGAATATATATATATATTATTTCGTTATTGAGATATGCACATAAAAAAATATGGATCTAATATTTTTTATATACTATACAACATATCCAAAATCGGTGAAGGACAGTGGAACAGTTACAACAATTCCTTTTAAAAGCAAACAGATTCACCACGATCATTGATTAATAACTTTGAATAATTTACTTGTTTCTTCAATTGATTCGCCACAAAACGTACAACCATCTCAGCTATGTTAAGGAGTTAACACCGAAATGCTCAACGAAACGCGCCTGTCCGTTGGGTCGTTAATCGTCGTTATCGCGACGACAAAGCGAAATTAGTGGGCGCGCCTAGCACGGCCGAGGAAAATTAGGGAAGATTAACGTGCGTTTTCCATTACCCACGTACCGCTGCGGCTGAATGTGTGATACGAAGTGCAAATATCCACTTTGCGTGTGCACATCTGTAAGATTATAATGTCCGCGAATTCGCTTTCGATGCACCGCCTTGCCTTGTTACCAGCAGTCTTGTTTGCACCGATGAAACCGCAGACGCATCCAGATTATCCGGTTCTTTATTGCGAGCTTATTTTACATCACTCACTTTTTTATTCAGTCATGAACTACACCGAGATGCGCTGCTGTATAATATATAGTCGGCATCTTTGTAAAATCTCGCTCGACTGACGTCATCTAATTACTTTCATTCAAAATATATTTTTCAGCGTAGGTAATATTTACTTAATTTACATAAAATATTCACTTTTGTAAAAAAAAAATATAATATATTGTACTTTGTCGAAAATAATATCGATGTAATAATTTGTTATAATATGTTATATAATTTGTTACAATGATTCTAACAAATTCGTAATTTATCGATTATAAAATTTAACACATGTTAGATAATAATATTGTGAAAACTTATGAATAGCCTCTTGCTGATAATTATATTAAGCGTTTTCTTCTATTATTCGTTTATAATATTAATAACAATTATAAATGAAATTTAGACAGATAAGAATAAATCAAATAAAGAGAAGACTTTTCTATTTTCGATCAAAGCGAATCTTGATGATTAATAATATTCGTATGCAAATTTATAAATATACTTTTTAGTCTTATTAATAGCAATTTAATTTCTTAAAATTACAATTTTTTAACTTTCTAATATAGTGAAGTTATTAAATAACAATCAAGTAAAATATTAGCATAAAAATAGCTAACGAGCAATTAAATTAAAGAAATTTTCAACACCGCCAACAATTTAAAAAAAAACAGTTAATTAACTCGTGCATATAAAAAGTTACAAATTAGTCTTGTTAAAAACTTTCAAATTTTTTAAAAAGGAAAACAAATGATCTAAAAATGTAACACTTCTCTCAATATTTTTATAATTTTTTAACTTTAGATTTAACGTTTAATATAAAAAATTTTGACATATTCCATCACTTGAAAGATTTCGCACGTTCCTACCCGGCGGTGTCGAATCGCTCGCGGCATCGTGTATGATCGCGAACGATGGATAACGTAATTACTCATGCAAGCGATCTGACGATGATGCGCACATTTTGTTCGTGTATCCGATTAAGAAGTCACTGCGAGCCCTGACCGCGGGCAACACATTCCGCATTCTAACAAGTCAGAAGCAGAAAAAGAGCCACGAGTGAAAAGATAGGGAGACCCTGTAGAAGAGAAGTCCAACTTCTATAAGCTGCAAGAAAGTCGGCTTCGAGAAGTCGAGGTCGCCCGTTCGTTAGAGATGGTCCCTTGCTAGCTCGAAGGAATTAACTTTCATATACTCTCTCAATGCGAATCGCGAATAAGAGAGAAACGCGACTCCACTCGACTTGATAAATATGACGCTAATGACTATTATTGCTTCAGGGTCGCAATTCTCGTATAGTGTATGGGTGCGTTCATAGACCACGACACGGTTTACGTAACATCACGCTGCATTGCCTAAGCGAACGATAAGCTCGATATGTACAAAGAGACATCGCTTAATAAGTAGCAAAAGCGTATCTTTATGCGCTTCATGTTCTCTACGAGCACCGCCCTATCTGCACACGCAATTTAGATTCAAAAGCGGCGAAACCCTCCCCGGGCGAATTGCAACATCGAGAATGCCGTAGGCCGGTATTTATAGTATCTTCCTTCTCTCCTACCATACCTGCATCCTCAAGAATCATCATTTATTTCATTGTCGCCAACAATGGATAGCTATCCCTTCTTTCTTCAGCAATTTGCACTGCATCATGGAGGATATACATGCGCATTTGATGCTATCTCAAAGTAAATAAATTCTCAGGGAATTTTCACTACATTTCTCTTTCTTATTGCAACAGCATGAACTATCTAATCCACCATTGAGTTTGAGTTTAAAGGCACATTCAAATTTTTTGATTGTAAATTCTGATGTATGAATTTAAATCCGAAAGAAAAATGTAAAATACAATCCATCTTCTGTGATAGTAAAAATTCGTTGTTGCAGTCTTTACAAGTATGTAAGAAGTTTTTTTTAGATTTTTTCAAATTTTTATACACTCCGGGATAATATAAAAATCTGCATTGAAGATTTAAGTTACAAATGGAAGGTAAAAATTTTACATTACTGACGGACGGTTAGATATACTTAGTTTGTTATACTATTATAATACTAGAAGTGCATTTGAGAAAACTAAATTAACTCTGTGTTATTCTATGTTGTTATCGTTAATCAAATAAAACAAAGATAAAATGACACAAATAGCACTAATAGCATCTTCTCAAATGTATCATAGAAATTTAGTCTCTTTTTTTATGGCGAAAACACATAAAGACAACCATAACACTTGCGTGAACATTACATACAGAGAATATAACGCAAACGCTGATAATCGGTCAAACGGGATGTAAATTTGGAACGTCGACCGACTCTGGTCGTGTCTTGAATGGACAGCGCGAAGTATTTGAAAGGGTAAAAGAAGATTAAGTGCCACGTAGGACGAACAATGTGACGCGCGTCGTGAAGCCGCGACTCTGTCCCGCCCTGTTGTCACCAATGCGTCTCTGTTTGCGGCTGAATAAATCGATCGTGAGCAAGACAACGCTGAAAATAGACTTCTTCGGTAACGCTATGGAAATATTTGTTTCTGTAAAGCCATTGCAGCTCACAAACTTGAGATGCTCGAATTACGTCTCTTTATAAAAAAAAAGGAATGAAAGAATTAGCACGATATATCTTGGCTTATAATCGAATATATTATTACTTTTGTATGTATTCAATAAGTATAATATTTCCAAAATCAATATCCTTCCCCAGTAAAAAGTTAGTCATATAAGAATATATGTGTATATATATATATAATATATATATATAATATACATATATAAAGATATACAATTACATATATTTATATATGTTTATACATTTACATGCATATATTTTTATATGAAAATTTTTACTGAGAAACATAATTATCGCACCAAGGGCATCCAATGTACGCGAAAACTTATAGCGTTTTCCACTGGGAAAACTAATACAATTGAATGCAAATTGGCTTATATGTTTTCAGCATTAATAAATAATCCTTAAGATTACAAGGTTATCGTGATAATAAAGAATATGTAACTAAAACAGTTAAACTATTTATTAACAATGAAAATATAAATTGATTTGCATTTAATAGAATTTAGTGTTGCACTAGTTTTCCCAGTGGAAAACGTTATTATTCTTAAGCGTTCAACCACGTTAAAAATTATGCCTCGTGAATGCAATCCGAGCTTTGATAAATGACGGTCTTTCGCATGCTGTGAGTTACAAATATACGTCATTATCATGATACTCGGTTGAAAGAATACCTAGGAAGCGCATTTGATTTCCGACTTAAGACGCGCGATACCAAGCCGTATGAGATTCAGCGGAGACGAACATTTGTCGCGATGCACTCGGAGCAGGCAGTCTCGGCGCTGACTAACGGTACTTCTCCCACGTCCGATTAATACAGGTAATTTAATACGAGAACTCTGACCGAGGCATTCAACGAGCATCCCCATGTTTCAGTGGATGACGGATCGCGCGAGTCAGCGTGCACGGAGCGTGCAACGTTATTACCCACGCGTAGAACACGAAATGCAAATTCTCGGTGCCTGTCGGGGATCGAGAGACTCGATGGGACGCACACAGTAACGAGTTGCGAAAATTCCAAGCACCTTGATGCAACTCGCTCGCCAGCTCCACGTAAGATTTTTACGCACGAGATTCTACAAAATTATCACATCCTGCCGTCGCATTGGCGGACCAGGGAGCGTGGGGTTCTTTAATAGGAATCAGGCAGGAATCTATAAACCGACAATTCGAAAAATTCGATAGTAAAATTACTAACGATATTAAATCTCCCCAAGGTGTCGAGACATAAAATCTACTTAGTAGATTTCTTACCCTCGTCAATTTTATAGCGGAACTAATGGAATGGGTTTAATACGCCTATCTCGGATCAGAAACTGTCAGATTTAAAAAAAAGGAGAAAATGACTAAAATTTAAATATATAACGGCTCTGCTGAACGATAATAATAAACTAATTTCACATATATATTTAGGAAAATTTTAATTTAAATTTTAAATGCAGTCGAATAAATCTTTGTAATAACTTATATTTATGATCTGCACTGAGAAACATTTCCGATTGAGAATGGACAAACCAGAAGATTCTATTTGTATCGATCAGAATTGTAATTATCTCGACTAACATTATGATAGATTCAATAAGAAAATTCTAATTTGTCCAGTTAAATCAAAATTTTAATTAATGTAACCACATTCTTTTTCTAGCGTACCATTAATTTTCTTTCACTTGAACTATCTATATGATTCTTATTTATTTATGAAACAGTGGAAACAGCACATATAAATTTTTTAAATCAAAGAGAGATATAAATCTGAAACTGTGATCTTAATAGATCTTTTAATCTTAATTAATTCTCTCTTGATCAACTAAAACGATAAATCTGTTTAATCTTATGCCTGGCCAATAAAATCTAAAAATATATACCGCTTATTTATACGGAGCGTGAGAAATAATGTACTTATCTCGAATTGTTACGAGCTGAAAATACTTCCTTTTTTTAAATTCTGAATATAAACCACGCCTTAATTGATCAAACGGGACTAACTTTCGCTGTAAACGTTCTTTTCTGCACAGACTTTCACTATCGTTGGCTCGTCCTTAAAACGCGCATGCTGGCTGTAACCAGGTATAAACACGGCTACTCGGCCATCCGCGCGGTTCATCGGCCAATTTATACGAGCGAGATTAATTTCAAGAGCTTGTTTTCTGAGAGATGCAGGCGCGGTGAGAAGTAAAATTTAATTACGTAGGGCGAGTATGCGGGGATCGGGAAAGGAAACGATATGTAATGATCTTACATACAGGATGCTCCAATAATCATCATATTCTTTATCCTTAAAATCCTAAAGTTTATATTTGGATGTACATATATGAGCAACTTTTCATTGATAAACGTAAAATGCGACACACATATTTATAACATATAAGACAACATTTTCATATCAAAATCATCGAAATATATATATATCTATTTTTTAACATAAATATTGTATATATCCATTTTCTTTTTTCAGAAATATAATTTGTAACCTTCTCTCTGAAGCTTTTACATTATATCTACATTTTATAAAAATATTTTATGTTACACGCGAAAATGCAAATTATTTTGCAGCTGCATAACAGACCTTTGTGGAGGCCAACCGTACTGCTTCATAAATACGCAATAACTTTGCATGTAGGAATGTAAGAAAACTTCAATATTTTCAGAAAAAGAATTTCTATTTCGTGATGCTTATTTCTTTCTAAAAAAAAATTGTCATGAACTTGTTTAAATATCTCTATAACTCCGATTTTTCTTAAAAAAATAAATCAAAGTCATAGAAATATTAAATAAATCCGCGTCTAACAATATAACATTGAGAAGATTGTATTAAAGGCAATACAAGAACTTTCTAAAATTTTTATTTACGTAAAAATGTAGTAAAATTCATCATATCGATATAAAATATTTATATATTCGAATATTCAAATATCAAGTATATTGACAAATAATTGCAAAATTAAATCAGGATTAATATTGTAGTCGTTTTTTTATTGTTTCTATCAATAAATATTAAATACGTTAACGTTACGAGATATTTGACTTAAGAAAAACGGCAAGAGAAGCTCGTAAAATGATTGTGACATTATTTTTGTGGAGCGAGTCGCTGATCTTTCGTTAAAACCCGGGTACTCGGATTGCTACCGATTATACTTCGTCTCCATGAGAAACTGGAAAAGAAGATGATTTAGCGAGAACCGCGCAGAGCAGGATGTTTTCCTAGGTAGATACACGCCGCTAGATTATGGTCGTGGCAGTTATAAGAGAATGAAGAAGGCGCGCTCGCTTACTTTCTCCCTTCTTCTCTCTCGCGGATGGTAGTCGCGGACCTACGCCGACGAGATAAGGCATCCGTAATTGACCATAACTCAAGGAAATGAAGCGGCGAACGGTACCGTGCATCTATATTCCGCCTATGCTCCGACGTTAGGCGAGTTAACCTCCGACCCCCGAGTGGCATCGACGCCGCGCCGTCGCCGCGCCGCCGTTTCAGGATGCATCGTTCTCCAGTCAATAGCCGCTCCTTCTCTTTACGCACGATATACCTCTTTTCTTATTGTCAGTAGAATTCTAGTACACGAAATCGTGACTCGAATCCCTGAGTGTCAGTGCATAGTATTCATAACGGAGTACACTCACGTTATATTTGAACAACTAACACTCTGAAAAATATGACACTATGAATGTTAAATACAATTTTATCGTGTTAATGTTAACATAAACAGCAACAAGGTGGATTTAACATCGTAAATTTTAAACCATATATACATTGCAGTTGAATTTATTACATCAAAGTGTTAAATTCACACCATGATGGTATAAATCCACACATAACTGTGTTTATATCTACACTCGTGTTTTTTTAGAATGTATTAATATTTTGAATATGCAGTAATTATTACGAACTCTGACATGCATCGTGTATTGTAAACTTGCGTGGAAGTTCATTGAAAGGAATATAGAAGGATTTGCACTGACAGCACTGCTAAACTCCCGCTGTATGACAATCGCTTGGAAATGACTCCACGCAATACGTAGCTGTTCGCGAGTTCTCGTAATGCATATCTTACCGATATCAGCGCAAGACAAAGCTGTCGACGATCATTTCTGCAGTTCACAATGCATTCGTTAACGTCACATGGCGTTTTTTAGTCGGCACAATTCGTCGCGTCGTTATGTCGGGTGTCCCGGCCTTTTTTGCTGACTCGAGGCAATGTAAAAGTACGCATTCAACTAAACGCAGACTAATCACACCACAAATGCAGTACTGAAATGCACATTATTTTGCGGAGAATAATTCGCGATAAAGTCGCTGACAGAGATTTGCATATTCCCGCGAGAAGTTACGATCTCTCACTATATTTTACTTCTATCATTTTCTACTTATCGCAATAAAATATGCAAAAGCATGTACTAACCTTTGAATACGCAGCCGTAGTGCAAAATTGTAAATTATATATGATAAGAGATGAACAAATCTTTAACTAAAAGAGATAGTAAACTTCTAAAATATTTTTGCTGGAATAAATTGAAGCTTAATTAAACTCTTTTGGATATTTTTAAGCTTAATAACGAAATTTTTCTTTTTTTAATAAAATTAATTAATTAGATTAATTAGAATTTATGCATAAGAAAAATCTCTGGTTAAAAACGAATTAATCACAAAATTCTAATTCATCCATTTTCAACCAGAATACCAATTAATCTAACCAGACTTTTTTTCAGTTTGACGAACATTTCATTTTTTAAATAAAAATTATAAACGCATCAATCAACAATTCAATTTCTATTGTTTATAAATGCTGTAAATTAGATATAATATATATCGTGAGAAATGTGTAAACTTGCAACTTTAATACATCGCATATTGCACTTTACGACAATATAATTTTACGAAATATAATATTAATATTCGTGTTCACACACACATCCATTCTTATGAGAATGAGAATTAAAACCGATGTTGCAATCAAATTTCAAGCCAGTAACAAGAATGTACATTGTGAGGCCAAGAACACGCAAGTGCTTAGAAGGAAGATAATGAGAAAAAAGATTATTGCTACACAGTGTGCAACATGAATACAGAAATTAATTTCTCTGTACGTTTCACGAAATACCCAATATATCAAACATTTTATCTTGGAATGGCGCGATGAAAGAAAACAAAACGCGCGAACGCGTTCAACGAGAACGCGTTTTCAAAGTTTTTTCCAGGATACCCTGCAGCGGTCGAGGAGAGGCGTCGTTCGGCGCCGTGAAATTAATGTACATGAAAGGTACGGTATAATTTCGCCAAGGAAAATACAAGGGGGGAAGGAAAGGTCATAGCTTCCGCAGAGAAGCCGGCTTCGGAGCAGGGGGGATGCCCCCGAATGAGGGATGATTAATGTCGCTCCCATGGCCGAGCAGCCACGGCGCGATGCACAACGTTCCGAAATTGCATAATGCACACGCGCAGATATTTCCGATTACAAATTGAAACGTCCGCGCGACAGGTATCTTTAAGTAGGTCCCGCCGCGGGGGCGCGACGAAGACCGCGGGCGAATCGAGTTCGCCGATTTATCAGCCGCCACCGATTCAGCGGGGGCAAAACCGGTTTTCGCACGAAATACGAATCCGGGACACGAAATACGCGCGTATAAGAAATAGATCTCCTCAGTATTTTTGCATCGAGATAACGCGCGCCGCGGCGCCTTCGGTGATTTCCTTTAGCACGCCCGGCGATAAATTCGTTGGCAAGCGGTATCCGCTTAGCATGCGATTATCATCGCCCTTGATACGCGTCGGTATTGCAAGCACGTGGTATTACGAGTTATACGAGGTGTCCGGAAAAGTCGACAATAAATGTTAACAAGTTTCGAATTAGTTTTCCGCAAGGAAGAGTTTTCTTCCGAGATTATTCCAACTTGAATTCATTCGTTTGAATTAATCGCGAATTTACTTGTGTGCGCACAGCTCGCTAAAATATTGGTATAAACATCTTGCTTTTCCATCATTGCGGACTTTTGAAAACAACGAGTAAATAATTTATACTTACAATATTGGATGCTGTGGAATAATGGAAATATTGCAAATTGAAAAAATTCTTATTTGCTCCTATTGATCAGTTTATAATTTTGCAGTTTAAAAAAATTAATTAATTATAATAAAAGTCGTAATATAAAAGATTATAAAAGGATTGGAAAATTTTCTAATTTTCCTAGAAAAATTTTCTGAAATTTTCACAGCTAATAAGCATCCTGATTGTAATACACATAGAGTAAAAATATGAAGGCACTTTTGCTATATAATAGGATTGATCAAGCTTATTAAAAATTTAATCAATCTACATGTTTTATCGAGGTACTTTGAAATATTCTTGGTTAAATAGGTCTCGTATAGATATATAATCCGCCTCATCGCTTATCATGCGTAATACTTAACGGACGAAACAACCATGTCTTTCGATGTTCAAAGGAATCAACTTATTATCCCATCGAGAAACATAGATAAAAAAGAACTCATGTTCTCAATTTTAGAGCACTGCTTTAAGTGTGCTTTTATGTTACATATAAGAACAATCTCTCTTCGTTTAATCTTAAAGTAGAAGATATTGCGCATGGAACACTGAAAAGTCCCAACATTAAATTGAAAAAGACTTGCAATTTATCTTCTTTATAGCATTACTGCTCTATGAAAGATTCCGCGGTAAAGAGAAAGACTCGGTGCAATAAGATTGCAGAAATGAATTATGAGATTCATATAAATTGAAGTTATGCGATGACCATTTCCTTTTACTGTGTATTTCTTAAGTTTTATGTAAAAGGATCGTAAAACTGTACGAAGAAAATAAAAAATAAGGAACTTATTAGAACAATAGATCTTTATTCATCATCTTCAATTTATGTTATTTTAAGAAATATCTATATCTTTACGAATTAAAGAAAACGTATGTTAGAAGCTTTTTAAGTTATGCATTTCATATAAAATTTCGAAAATAGAAACTGTAAAGTTTACGCATGTATACTACTTATTTTCAGAATGAAAACAACATAATGGCAACATTTATTTGGTATGCAACACAAACAAGAAAATACACTGTTCTCGATAACGTAAAAAATTCGAACGAGTGAATCGACGTTGCGTGTCGAATTATCAGGATAGACTAAAGTACAGTCAAAGTACCTGCGATCAATTCTCTTTTTAATGACTACCCTCGACAACGCCATCATTACCGTCATGAATCGATGTGCCAATTAACTCTTTAGCGATCGTACATGGTCCTCGCGGCCGCGCTAGCACGCTCGATAGCACATGCACGGTTAACGGTACGTGAGTAGAGTATAGGATGACCAAATTGGGATTCTTGCTTGCGTAGGTGGCTCTGAAGAAACAAGCACACGCATATTGAAATCCGCAGAGATCCTTTTCTCCTTTTTTTTTTTGCAATTTTACGACTCACCGAGATCATGCATTCGACCCGAGAAATCGGGTCCCGTTTTTCGCCAATCGCGACGACTGCGAATTCGATGCACCCCGATCCTCCCGTGTCAAGTGCATTCCACACTATATAATTGCGAAACGCAACCGCGATACTGGAGAGCTTTACATAGCGGCCCTATGACGAGGCGGATCGCGCTTCAGCCCGCAGGGATCGCCGAGCTCTCTAGAAATCTCTAAGAGCTCGAGCTGACGATCCAACGATATTCTTGACTCTTTGCTTTCCCGTGGGAAACTTTCTTGGATCTTGCTGTGGTTCGTTTCAATGCCCGCGAGGTCGGAAACTCGTGTTAACAGCATCTTTCCTGCATATTGCATAGCATCATTTGACGGAATTCTAATTAATCCTTTTGCGCTTAGTAGATTCAACTTCGAAGATATTACTACCTATCATTTTCTTTTCTTGTCTTTATACACGTTCAAACAAATAATAACACTGAGGAAAGTGTATATGATATGATATAACAAGATTAACGTTGACACTTTATGTTAACATTTTGTAATTTCATTGAAAAAGGAGGGCAGAAATAATTTGATTCTATGCTTTAAGTAATAGCTTCTTCGACGAGAATAAGTTTAAATTACTTTAGGAACGATTAAATCCAATTTTCGCGTGAATTCATATTTGACTGAAAATGTTTTGTGTCTGAATATAACCCGGGGCAAGATTATATGACGTCATTAATCGCTCTCTAAATGATTCAGACTCGCTTTAGTCGAGAACGTTGGAAGTTAAATGAGAAAAGTTAGATGAAACCGTGACTTTACACCGATGTGTATACGTTTCAAAAAATGAGATATACAAACATTTTTTAGCCAGATTATCAAACGTTACATTTATAAGAAATGTAAAGCTCGCAAAAGTAATTAATTTATTAAAATTTTATTACGATAAAATGTAAAAATAATATTGTAAAAAGACAGTTGTGTATATATAATATATGTGTAATTAACATATGATTGCATTAATATTTATACAATAATATATTTAAATCGCGGATATTTAACGTATATATTATATATTTTCATGCCTGATAATTTACATAAAATTATATCAAATACTTACTATTATAATTTATGCTATTTATTATAAGTTAATAATCAACATTATTCTCTCCTACTTGATCTATTCTTGTACGTTTTTATACAAAAATTGTCGTTAATTATTTGTGACTTAACATTAAATATTAATTATGATTTTGGTATTATAAAAGATTTATGGTATAAATCACATTAGTTACGCATAAATGCGCTTGGGAGATGAATTACAAAACATTTCATCACAGGCACCGCCGCAAACTGCCGAAACAGGGTCAAATAAATAAATCGAGGCGATAGTTTAGGCGGGAATGGCCACGCCTCCATCGAACCATTACTTACGATTTCAGTATTGTGGTCTGCCTCGTTGTGACGCCTTTATTCAAAGACAAATGTGCTGTTTCGATCGTCTTAAGGTAGTCCCACACTATGCAATCTAATTCTAAGTCAGCAACACACCAATACCTTTAATACAATTTTCCCATCGTCTTATTTTAAAAAAATATAATTTAAATAATACTGACATAATCTCTAGTAAGAATTATATGATACTATTATTTTCTCCAATCGTTACATGAATCAGTTATAGACGAATTTAAAACTAGCAAACTTATTTCAAAGACAACAAAATAGTAGCACGATAATATTTTATTCGTATCAAAATTGTGAATTAAATATCATAATGCAATTAAAAACATGTTGTAAATAAATTGTAAACGGAAGTACGTGCAAGTAGTTTCAGCAATCTCTATCACATAAAACAATTAAATTATATCTTCCTCTAATTCGTATTACGACCGGAAATGAACTAATGACGAACATTCGCATACATCTGACTCGCGCACTTTGCCAAAGGTACAATTCAGTGTGGTACCGCCTTTATACTTAAACTTTGCCCTCTCGTAGCGAGTCGAATCGTGTAGAGAGTTAATTCCGAAGTACGAAATTACGACGGCTTTATTGCATTGGAACGAGAACAGGATCGGGGCGCAAAGGAAGGAGGATGCCAAGGCAATCCAGACTCCTATTTCTCATTATTTGCGTATTAGTTATCGATGGATTAATCCATCGTGCCATACAAGATGTACCTCGTAATTTATTTTTCAATTAATGACGCGCCATTGGGTAATAGCGAAATAATAAAATGCCATGCGGAATGCCTACAGGCTCACGTTCAGGCTACATCATCTGGCACCACAGTCCGGCTTCCACCAACTCTGCCGCTCTGCTCGCAAATTTCCGCGGATAGCATATCCCCCTTAGTAATAATATACAATTAAACGAAATTAGGTACCGTGTTACAATAACTTTGCCTTTTCATTAAAGGGCACCGCCAGGAAAAGAATAACAAAGGTAAGAGATATCCACGTTGAAAATGATTTCTACTCTAACAACAGCTGTGCGCTACGAGAATCCTTACTATTAAGCGTTTTACTCCGAAATTCACAATCTCCGTCGTCCCCGATCTATGCTATTTCGCCGACCTCGAGGACAGAAACTGTAATCGGAACGCGCTTCCTCCAACTCGATTATTGTCCGTGAATTATAATGTTTACTTTCTCGATCTCATTGCGATAAATTCGAAGTTAAACTTCCTCAGCGCGGAGCGAAAAATACCGGCGGACCTCCCGGCAGCGTGTAAATCAGTGATTAATATCGTCTGCTCGTCCAAAGAGCTCTCGCTGCTCGCTTATCGAATGTCGCAATGGAACTCTCTCTCTCTCTCTCTTCCCTTCTCTCGGTTCGAAAAGACCAGAGTTGACCAGAGATCAAAATGCAAATGCGATATGACGCAGATAACAAGTACACGACGCGAGCAAATGATGATTTCGTGGATGCGGGTGTCATCCAGTAGGATTACATTGAGCGCATCTCGTCCGCCACATCCGCCGCGTCGTGATTATACCTGGATGATCAGGTATCTCGCTCCTACCTCGTCCTCGTTCTCATTCTGCCTCTTCCAAAGCATCGTCGTCGTCCTCGTCCTCGTCGCCGCTGTCGTTGTCGTCTCCTCCTCCTCCTCCTCCTCCTCCTCTTCCTGTTTGAGAAGGTAACCTCGAAGGTAGGAGGATTAAAGTGTCCTTGCCCCTCCAGGCAACCTCTCGCGAAAGAATCTCTTTCTCGAGGACGACCAAGAGAAGAAGAGCGGCAAGAAGGTCGGAGCGTGTCGCCGAGCGATTCGGTGCGATAACGTCGTTCCGGTTCTCGAAACTGACGTGTGTGAAAGAACATGTTTGTCAGCCGACAATAAAATATTGGTGGGCGCCTCTCGATGCTTCGATATGGACTCGTGCGCGTGAGCCTTCCTAGAAAATTGGATGCAAGGTTTTGCGCTTGATCGCGAGCGCGGACCTGTCGTGGAATCGCGCGCCTCGTGTTACTGGCGCGATTGATTTTCACTTCCGAAATGAGAGATTCTTATCTTGCACGCACCTTGGATGATTTTTATAAATTAAATTATGATCCATATTCAAAATGCGCTTATATTACAATATTACCAAACATCTAGCATATAATTTACATTATATGTATGCATTTATTATTTACTATATGTATATGTACGTGCTAATAATTTTATATATAATATTTATATTCATGTTACTCTTTTAGACTGCATTCTAATATTCAGTATACATTCAATCGAAATGCATAGGTCCATATTCAGAATGCGTTTTTATCAGTGAATGCTCATTTTTACTTTTGAAATTTTTGCAATATATAAAATTTCTGAAGTAAAAGTGGTATCTATATCGATAAAAGCGCGTTCTGAATATGGACCTATATTCAGAAGTGAATAATGTATACTGGCTATTGCATCCCTATGCATCGTTAAAAGTATAAAAGTAACATGGATTCTGCAAAGCACCTGATTATAAAAAAATTATAGGTATACAAAAAAGATAAACAAAAATTAAATAAACAATTCTTTTAATAAAATAAAAGTAATTTCTATATAAATATATTTAAAAAATGTATATATATTACACAAAATATGTATTAAAAATTAGTTTTTCTGTTAAAGATTCTTAATGCTTCTTTCATTATATAATATTTTATAAAGTTGCATCTCCTAACGTATAAAGAGCACGGCAACGAGTATGTCATCGCGTCATCGTGATCTTGAAGTTTATAATAGCTCAACTATAAAATAGCTTCTTCTTACGCGTCACGTGATTTGTATCAACAGGAAGTGGAAATAATTAAGCAATTAACATGAACAGGGTATCTTGCTTGGCGATTGTTGTCGCTCATAAAATTATAAAGGCGGCTAAATAATGTCAGACGGCTTGCTTGATATTATCACCGGATTGGCAATGTAATAATAATTATACCACGTCATATGTGTCGGCGCATTTATCTTTCAAGTCGGTCACTATTCCAGCCTATGTAATTTGGCATCGCATAGTTTCGGATAAACTACATGACACACACACATACGCGATAAAAAAAACGAACGTCGCGTCATGAGTTAATTTGCATTTAATTGGGTAGAAACGTTCATTCACCCAATAAATTGAGGATGATCCTTCCAGCATGTAATTTACGACTAAATCTTATACAAACATATCAATTATTCTTGTTGAAAGATATATACTGTAATCGACACTCGTAACACATCGTAAAGATACAATTCAATGTGTCAATGTATGGTACAATTGATTCATAAGAGGTAAGAGGTGATTATCTGCCGACGTAAATAAAAGTAAAGAATTGCTCTATTAATATTGAAATCGATTTTGTGTAACGTGAAAGCGTACTACAATAGTTTACGAATAAAATGAACGACTAAAAGTAAACACAGTAAAAATAAACACAGTAAATGTCTGTGTATTCGCGAGAGTTCTGCCACGAATACGGAAATACCGAAAAGAAAAATACAACCTGACGCCACGAGCTGAAATAGTACACGTTTAAAATGAAAGCGTTAAACGCTTTCGTTTCTTTTTTCTTTACTTCATTATTTTTGTTAGTTTCTCCGCGAATAAGCGGAATTTAAGCTTGCGAGAATGAAAAATGCAAACCACGAAAATATAAAATAAATGAAAATGTAAAAAACTTCGAATGCATTTCACATTAATATTATGTTTGTAAATTATAATTATACATTAAATGTATAATTATAATTTACAAACATAAAACAATCTAAATTCCTGCGTCAAAAAATATATTTATATTCATGAAATATATTTATAGACATTTGAAGATACATAGGAAATTTTCTGCACTTATATACATATATAAGACTTATTATTTATTTTATCAAAATAAATGGAAAACCCATTTTTATACTATTTTATAGAAATAATTTCCGGTAAATTATTTATAATTACGAATAATTTGCAATTAACAATTTTTACTGTAATGTCACGAAATAGCTTGCGATATAAGTACGCGTTTTACATCCGCATGATGATGGATCATCACCAGGCGGCTAGTAAATAACAGAGACAGTTGCCTGTGCCGTTAAGCATCACTAAAACGAGCAAAATCGTAGCAAATACAGGATATACCCGCGGATAGTCACATGAAGGAAAAACTTATTTGAGAGCCACGCGGCGCACAGAGATTTCTTGCCCGCAATCTTGGACAAGATGTTAACTGTTCTTCAACAAAGTGAGCATGTCATGGAAAACGCAAACAACAATCTATCGATCTAGTCGCGAAAGCAACGACTTCCGGAACAAGAGAATAGTATAAATCAAACGAAATAATCAATGAATCATCCATCAGCTTATTGTATTCTTCGTTACTTGACGAATGACTCTCGTTATCAAAAGCGCTGGTTGAACGGAGGTCGTTTATATATCTTTTAATTCTCAACATAATTCTCATGTAAACAAATTCATATTTAATATTTCCATATTAAAAAAAACTCGCGTTACAAAAAAATCAAGAACATATGTATAACAAGAAGTAACAAATTTTGCTAAAAAAAAAAATAATGGCAAAATTACAAAATGTAAACAAATATATACACATATTTCAAATTTAAAGTTTAACGTTTCTTTTCTAAATTAAAAAAATCCAAAATTAAATACAAAAATATATCACTGATTAAGATTAAAATGTAAAAAGATTTCTTAAAGATCATACAAAATATGAGAGAAAAGTTATTGTAATTAATTTAAGCATAATTTGTAATCATTTTCGATGCCAATTATATCATTTTGTAGAATTATTAATATAGTTATTATAATATATTATTAACGTTACAACATTAATAACTATAAAAATCAAGTT
Source organism: Cyphomyrmex costatus (assembly GCF_001594065.2). Classification (NCBI taxonomy): domain Eukaryota; kingdom Metazoa; phylum Arthropoda; class Insecta; order Hymenoptera; family Formicidae; genus Cyphomyrmex; species Cyphomyrmex costatus. Next base: position 4,617,422 of record NW_017275207.1, read on the forward strand.
CCTAATCGTAATTACTTTATATACCATGCAATTACAATCACAAATCAAACACTTTTCTCTTAGTATGCTTACTTTGTTACAACAATGTTAATTAAAGTTAAGATAAACTCAAGTAATAAATTTCTGAAACAAATATAAATGTAAGCAGATAGAAATTTCGACATCCCATTTAATCTGAATTAATGCTGTTTTCTCCTACTTATTTAACATATAAATAGATACTTGCAGTAGAAGATCTGGATATAATAAGAGAGATTTATTATTACTTCGGCCCTTAGAGAGCAGATAGCGAGCGTTATTTCTACGTCTTCCATAAATGGATTTACCCTCTGTAGTAGCAGGAAAGTCAATCAATCACAGATATATAATGTCGCAATTATATTAGCTTGTACATGCGTTAATTTTTTACCAGATAGAGATATCTGAACAGCAACGTGGAAAAGAATCCGGATCGAGCTTCCCATGAAACTATAGAATATAACTCGCACAATAATTGTGCTGAACTAGCGCACTACGATACAAATGAAATATTGCAAACTCGAGAGCCATTATCACAATTAACGGCCAAGCGTTTAATTGACTTCCACCTGACAATTAACGATTTTTCCGCTATTTTATTGTTCAATAATCGCATAGTCGGCCAAAGCCATACTCGCTAATTTAAAGGATACCGCTATACACAACCATTCTCCGATATAAATAGAGATGTTATGAGCACACAACTGATAACTCATCTTGTTTAAGGTTTCAGATTTATGTCTGGAAAACGCACGAGCGAAAGCCGCCGTCGCCGATGATTATAATAAATGTCCTATGGCAAATAGTTACCACAACAGGTAGCTAATCGAAACATATGGTCTTCTAATCTCATGCGCGTTAATTGCACATTTGCGAATAACAGTAAAATCTCAACCGTATAATTATGAGGCTGTTTTCACGCGGTTTCGTTAAAGTCTCTCAGGCTAAAGGCCCATAACGGTTCCGTTCGCTTTACATAAAGTAAGTTGCCGTTTACCCGGTCCGTAAGACGATTAATACGCACGAGTGGTCGACAGTGCCGCTAATCTCATTTCTCTTACATAATAATTTACTCGAATTTGTTACGTATAGGTAGTATTACAAATCGCTGACATGTCGACGGTGTTGTATCAATTACTTGTGACATAAATCGCGCTAACATGCAAGCCAGTAAAATTATATCTAACTGTGCGGTGCTTCCCCAGTAACCGCATACGATACGAACCGATAGGTATTATCATTATTATCTCATTCGATCCGTGAATAATATTTTTCATTAATATTTTTTTAATTTGCAAGAACATCGTCGTAAATTATATAACCCATCGCTACGACATATCACACATATTACATTTCTAAAATATATTGTACATATTATTTTTATTTAATATACATTTACATTTCTGCTTTTTATCGTTAAATCCCAAAAATATACGAAATATACTGCCAAACTAAAAACAGGTCGTATAAAGTTTTCATTACGCCTTACTTATATCATAAATAGAAAATTTTTTTAATGAAATAATATTTAACAAATACTAAAATCTTTTTTTTTGACTGTACAATTGATAAACAATAAACAAAAAAGAAGAATAAAGCCAACAACGGATCAAAGCTAGATCACAAATGCTTATTAAAATTATGTGTGCATTTTATATACTGCGTATGTAGTCACCTAAATCGCGATCCGAAATTTTTTCAGTCTTACAACGCAACACTAAACAACTACCGCAATAATCACTTTAGTTAAATTGATAAGTAATCTAACAATTTTTTTTATGCTTATAACATCTTATTGAATCTTAGAATATGTTGAACGATATCTTTAAAATTTAACGATGTAATATTAAAGTAATGATAAATCAAATCTGTGAAAAAATATTGAAATAATATTTATCTTATCCATATACGAGTAACAATAATTACAAAAACAGAGCATATAATGAACTAAATTAGTTAATTAAGATATATAATCGGTCCTAAAAAATTTAGCTGAATTTTATAAAACAGATTTAAATACTGAATAATATAGTAATGTTTATTCTTACAATACATTATATCCTACGAAAATATAGTGATAATTTCGATCGACTTCTCGTGGTAGAAGATATGTATTTTTCGGAAGATTTCGTAAGAAAAAGAAAATCGACCGGACACAATCTCACGTTTAATTAACAGTTATCATACGTACAAGATGCGTATTTCCTCTTTCGTATACTTTCAATTCGAGAATACGTTCCGCATTCTCCGTTTCAAGATAATCAATAGCCTTGCTTGAACGTTAATAGACAGCGGAGAGAATTTCTCTTATATACAATCTTCATGTTAATTCAGCCGTAACTTACAACAATTAATATCAATCGTACAAAAAGCCTGTCTGATGTATAAAACTGCCAATAAATGTACAAAAATCTTAATTACATTTGTAAAACATTTCAAATGTTTTAATCGATAAGCTCAGAAAAAAGATACTCAAAAATAAAAAGGTAACTTCATATTGTGTAATAATAAAATGTTGCATTGTTTGCAATTTGTGTATTCGACATTAAAATTAAAAACTTATAAAGATATGATATTCGCAGACAAGGATACATTTTATGATATTTTCGAAAACGCGATAAGAGGTATACGAACAGTTTATTATACGATTTATCGCGCGATGAAAGATTGAACAAATGAAACAATCCCTTAAACCCCGCATTGAAAATGTAATAGCCATCGCGATAGGTTTTCATCGGTAATACCATAAAGGGACATGGAGTTGGATAGCAATTTTAATGGCCGCGTTTCGCGGTCGTTACGGACGACGCTGAGATAAAAATTAGGATTTTACGACACGTATGCGCATTCGTGCAGACGAGACGGCAGATGTTCAATTTGCAGCTTCGCCACCGAGACGCATGCGATCCGCATGTGCGAGAGACGATAGAATCTCCATCGCTCCGGGCAATTCGTGTGCGCTCGCGTAGCGGGGCCTCGTAAATGCACGCGTATAATCCGCGGCAGGACGCAGGATTCGCCGAGTGCGTGCTGCACATACGCACGCGCTGCATACGGCTCGTAATTCGTGCGAGCGGACGCGCGTAAGTGCGTAAATGCGTGCGTGTCCGTACTCGCCCCCGAAGCGGAACGAGTCGTCCGCGAACCCGTATAGACTTACCTTCAACAAGGAGAAAGAGAGAGAAGCGCGATTTACGAGCCCACCGATGGCCTTCGATTGCGATTCCGGAGATTTGTCGGAGATACCCCGGCTCGTAGCTATCTATTTGCATCGCGCGTCGCGTCATGCCGCGCGACTTCTCGCCGCACGCGTTCGCAAATGGAGCGCGCCGTGATACGGATAAAAAGAAACACGGTCCATTTATCAAGCCATTATAAATCTATAATTGTAATTTATACGTTCGTTATTATCTTTTTGTAAAGGAAAAAAAAAAAAAAAAAGGAAACGCTTCGCGATTTATATCGTTATAAGAAAGACGACTATTCTGTGACGCTAACAAATTATTAACGAATCATCCTCCGCGATGTCCAAGAAATTGCCAGATGGACGACAACGCAAGATATACAAGAAAGTACAAACGAACATAATTTGCTCGATACTCTTCGTCTTTTAATAGCTGGGCCGTTTAACCGCCCTTCCGGCGCGGATACGCGAGTTCCTTTCTTAACGAAGACGCGAAAAGGGACGGATACTTCTTCCAGGAATAATGATGTTCGTATATCGTAACATGGTATACGTCTACTTTATACACGCGGCCAATCGCATGGGGCAAGGCGCGCTTCGGAAACAATCTGTGCAATCGGGATACTCTCTGGATGAGAGAGAGCGTACGGACGTGGCTGGAATACAAATCGGAATTGGAATTCAACGAATACGGGTGTATACCGCGGGCACGCCGAATGGACTCTGCTTCGCACTCGTTCCGCAGCCAGTATATACCATGTACGGATTTGCGTTATCGCGCGCACTTACGACAGCTCGTCCGAGCGTGTATATCGCGCGCGTAGGTGGTGTACCATACGTATATATCGCACCTCGCCGATCGAGAGACAAAAGCGAGATCTACGGTCGACCGTTATTCCCATTGTCGCTCACAAGTATCGGGTACATTGTATTCGATCCTTCAAAGCGTTCCCTATCCGGTCATCTAATTGCGAATCTCAGAAGATTCAGAGATGTAATTTATCGTTACGGTACTTTCGCAATGAAACGTATAGGACGAACGAAGCCATTCGTATATGAAATAGGATTGAATATGCAACGAAAAACGAAACAGTTTCCAGTTCCCAGTTAAAAAGCTTAATAAAACAGATTGAATTTCACGATACAATGCGACTTTAGATGAACTTCGTTACATACGCATTTAATAAATCCAAATTTTTAAAAACAAAATTGTGTGTACGCGGTAATTTAATACAATACGGATAAAGCGTACGTGGTAATTTAATGTAATATATTATTGAGAGCTTATATTAAAAATATAATGTTATAATCTTTCCAATATCGCAAATTTTTTCCAGTTTGATCAATATATTAATACGTTTTATTTCTTTATTTTTAATGAAAAATGTAATGATAATACCAATATAAATCAACTAAGTAAACGTGTGTATGTGTATAAATTTATCGACTAAGGATATAATTAGAAAGCAATAAGAACTAAAAAAACATTTCATCTTTTTCTTTTAGATCCTCTTCAATATCGACTTAATAATTACACATGTTAAAATTAAGTATAGATATATACATGTGCACACATTTAATAACGATTTTGTAAGTAAAAAACTATCGCAGTAGTAAATAAAGTAAGGTGTATAGTCAATCATTGAAATAAGCTTCTTGTATAATACGGAGTCCCCTGAAGTAAAATGATTAATTGTGTTAAAGTATAAAATTATGCGTATGTATCTGTGTGTGAATCGTAGAGACTTAATCAGAAGTTAATGTGATCAAAATGTTTTCCAAAAATATGACACTTCGATCCAGTTCACCTTAACTTCACCTATTAGTCAACTACATACCATGTATTTAATTATATTAACTTTTCAAATTTTTACAACCATGATTTTAAATTCCAACAATTAGTTATTTTATCATTCCTTATTGCAAAAAGGTTATTTCAACAGATAACTATGCACCCCATTTAACATTTTACCGCAATAGTTTTTTTTTTAATTGTACTAAATGTAAAAATCTATAGGTAATTTTGATACACACATACACACACAAACACACACACATGTAATTATTAAATCCGTATTATCCTCTTCTTGGCTAATTTTGTAAAGCTGAAGTGAATAAAATTCTTCTTCTATTAAATCCGTATTTTTTATATCTGATATTTACTACATATTTGTTTACTAAATAAAAAAATTGATAGTTGTGGATGCTTCACACAAAGTTAAAGCATAAATTTTATCAAAAAAAAACATAATAAAAAAATTTCTCAAAATACTAATTTAAATTAATATTCTAAATACATTTTCTCGCTCTTTGCAATATAATGCAAAGAAAGTACTGATGCATGTTAGAACTACTACATTCAATTTTGTCTTAAGTGTGACTTAGACATATCATGCCGAATGCTTTGGTCAGTCGTAATATTTATCACTTTTCGCATGCGTGATCCGGGAGGTTTGCGGGAAGGCGGAAAAAAGTATATGATCCGAGCGTGTGCACCGACACAAATCATATGCCTATGGTTTTCTTACATCAGAATTCCGCAGCGCGTCTGCTCGTTATCTATCGAAGTGTTAGTATTTCTTTGAGAATGCTTGCGGCTCCCGTACATTCGTCCAGGAAAGTTTGCGGAGAAGATGAAAAAAAGGAGGTAACCGAGCACTTTCAGTGGCACGAGGAAAATTATATACACCAGCCGGGTATTTACTAACCGTGAACACGACCGCCGCACTCCGCGCAACGTGCACTCATTGCGAACAAATGGACGCGAAATCACCGTTATTATTGCAATTTTCCAGTCGGACCGAGATCTCGCGGCGGTAGCGGCCATCGACTAAGGAGAAGGGCGGCTAAATCGGCCGGACATTTTTACGCCATAAAACGTAGCGGAATCCGTGCTCTTTGTCCCGGCACGATATTCCTTCGATAAACGCCAACGATTATTGTGGATAAAAGCAAGGTAGACCACTTGCTTTTGTACGAACGCGGCCTCATCAACGAAAGTCACCGCGTGACTCCGATAATAATCAAACTCCTCTCATATATATTGTACATAGGATAGGATAGATAATTAAGATTGCCTTTTTTTGTGTGTACAAGTATTGGATGTAGAGATAATTAAAGAAAAAAGTACCTTTCACATCACATACACAAAAAATTAATAAATTTCTAACAAACATAATTTATATATTTTGTAATGAAATAAAAGAGTTTATTTTTTAAATTCTCACATTTGTATGTTGATTGTAAAACTGTAAAATAATCAGTATATGAAATCTTAGTGTAATATCGTGAAGTTTCTTTATTTCGAGTGCAAGAAGTTCCCTCCTCTTTGTAGGCATAGATAGTAAGAGAGTGTTCGAGAGACATTTCCGCGCCAAAACCCGGCAGTCTAAGAGCTAACCGTGAAATACAGATATTGATGTTCTCAAAAGCGTTTCCATTTTTTATTTTCCTAACCCCATAACATCATAATTACAATTATCGATATTTGAAACTTTATGAACAATTAATGTTTGAAACTCTAAAACCAATACTGGCAACTTCAGCATAATTAATGTCAGTAACTTCTCGATCAATAATACGATATTTTGCTATTTTAGTTCACGATAATATAGGAAAGCCTTTAAGTCTAATAGAATATATAATATTTAACAATTTATATTTAAAAAAATTCCATTAATTCTCCTAATTTCAAACTATGTATATAGCTGCTTATATGTATATAACTGCTACATGATTGATGCTTTTTATTGACGTATTCTTTCTAGATGGATGAACAATATTGGAAAATATTAAATTGAAATCTGTTGCGCACGCGGGTTTTTAGAAAATAATTTCATTTCCTTGAGTCTTTTGTTGATAATTGATTGATTGTGTTACGTAATTACTTATATCTCACAAACTCAATAATATAAATAAATGCATATCCTAATTGGCACGAATAATCACTGCCAGTGTTATATGTGTGCTATATATAACTTTATAAAAATTGATTTTAATTGCTTCCAAAATGCCTAAAGCCTGCTTCAAAACCACTACAATGAAATAATTGCTCAATTAAAGCTCATATAAACGATTAATTTTGACGATGTTAAAAAATTGAATCAATAATCAAAATAACAATTCTATAGTTGAAGACATTATTGCAAGTATAATCTTGATTATGTCCATAAGCTCTTTCTTTACAATAGTAATCTTATATATAATCTCTAAATTAATAAAAATTTAATTAATATAAAAACTGTCATTTCAAAATTCTACAGAATAAATAAATTCACCAATTAATTCTATTATGTTATATAATAAATAAACACACACACACATATATAACTTTCTTATATCTAATAATTTCAGTGTATACAAGAGATCTAATTTGTTGCTCACAAAAAAAGTTAAAATTAAATATGAGTTAATTTAAAAAATTTAAACGTATCGATGCTTTCTTTATAAATGTAACGATACAAATTATAGCGTACATTGTAACAGATAAAATTGATTTTGCTATCAGAGTATAATTATATTATTTATTAAAATTATTGTAATTATTATTACAATATTATTATATGATACCAGCAACTTCATCTTCAAAAGATAATACCCTACGTCACAACCGCGATTGATTCCTCTCCCTTCCTTTATTTTTTATAGGTTTATATAGACATAATTGACGATCATCGTCAGTATAGTGAATTTATCCGCTTTAGTTAATAACGCGATTCTCTCTCCCTCTTTCCGTCAGTATAAATATAGCGACAATTATAAAAGCATTACACGACGAAGCAGCAAAGAGTTTAATATCAATATTTCTAAGGAAATAATAAGGCGACGTGACGCAGTTACTTAAGCACATCTACTCGAGAGCGGTGTAGCCATACGGAAGAATAAAAACATTCACGTTCTGAATTGCGTCATAGCGAACTGAGAGAGATGCTGCGCGCGTGTATCACGATATCACGCTTGTGCCGTGTAAAAGGCATTGCAAACCGTAATTAAGCCGCGACCAGTCTCGTTCGACAAGCACAGCTTTGTAAATTACAGTCTCCATTAGCGCGTTTCTTTTTCCTTTAGGCTTAATAATCACGAATCAGTGCGTAACGTGAACTCGTTACACCGTAGCCGAGTGCCGCGCTAAACAGTTCGAAAACTTAATATTACGCGGCGGATAATTAAGACTCTAATGAAAGCCGTTTGAAAACCAAACCGCCGTCACGAGACGCTTGGCAAGAGAACGCACAAGAAGCATCCGTTCCTAGTGTCGTGCCGCGACAACGTTTTACATTTACCGAGATACGCATACGGTTACGCGGGAATGAAAACCTGAACGTCCGCGTCAAAGGAAATATAACACGCCTCTTGTTAATCAAAGATATAATCTATTTTCTCAGAATATGATAAATGCCTATTATATTCGCGCGATACGATACCTAAGCATACTTCAGTTAAATACACACTTCTTTCGATCCCGCCCTTTTCTAATGATACTTAATCTAGTTCCTTCATTATCATTACGGGAGCTTACGGCACGCAAGATTGATAACCAAATTGTATGTTTCGCGAAAGTATTCGAGTGCTATTATCCTCTGATATACTAGTCACGGTTGCCGCCACGCAACTGTGTTACGTGCTTCTTAACGACACGCGTGGCAAATCGGAACCCAGCCGGATGTTAATCGCGATGGTAGTCCGTTTCTCCTGCGTGATCGGCGAAACTTGCGCCATTAAGGCACTGGCTACCGGTTCGACAGGCGTATAAGTCGCGGCCCGTTGTAATTCACGATCGCCATCAACACGTTTCTTACAGTTCAACCGGAGACGGTGTCACGGTCTCTTGTTATACACCTTTCGCAGCTACTATTCAGGGCATTATTTCATTGTCCACGCCGAAAACGGAATCACGCCCGGAGAAAATTGATATCACGCCGTGCCATCGATGCGGACGCATATAAAGCCACGTATCCGTTCGCAAGTGAAAATCACGTAAATCAATTGCATCGATTCTCCGTTACACTGTACGCTTAATAATACTATATTTGGAATACGCTCAATGCTGCATAAATGCTATAATTACATGTTCGACGTGAATTTACTACGAATTGCTTGGTCTCAATATCCTTTGCGTACTAAATTAATATTCACAGTGTAAGCACGACTCCAACAATTGCCCTATTTAAGAAACATAATATAGGGGAAACCGGGTTAATTGTCACAAGAACCAAAATTATTGCAGTTTATTCTTTTAATTACCAAAGATATGATATTCTACTACTTTATTCCATATTTCACGTTTTGTGGTCATAATTAAAGAAGACATTATTTATTTACGTATTGTTCATTGATAAAAGTGAGTTAAATATTTCATTCTATGAATTATTTATTTCATTGATTACATATAAGCTATACTTGATTTGTGTCATTAAATGGAAAACACCCATTTCTTTTTATATAAAGAAATTTTTCGTACGTAAACTTCACTTAAATAAGATGCTAAAATTAAACGACTTATACGATATTATTCAACTTGATATATCTCAGAAGATATATCTTGATATATCTAAGAAATGTTGAGAACACTATGGTCTTAACATAATTTATGTTCTTTGTGTTCAAAGAGCAACGACTTTGGATAAAACAACATTGGCTTGATTTTATCCGGTAGTAGACGCGCATTGTGTAATGGTTGCACAGTCGGATTTACTCTTCCTTGATGTGTGTTACATATTACAGAGTATATATGTATATGATACATGCACTTTAAAAAGCAAATTTAAACCTTTCTATTCGTTTCTTAAAGAGTACCGACCACTACTCCGTTTGTCTTTTGTGAGCAGTTAAAATCAACAAGATGCTTTTTATTTCATTGTTAAATAACTCGGTGAAAAAAATCATACCACGCTGAACAATTGTGTAAATTAAAGATAAAGAGTTATTTTTTCAAGAGTCCTAAATTACTTTTGTGTGCAATTTTTAATTCATAAATTAAATGGAATTTGTAAAGTTTTTGTAAAATAAATCTCTATTTAAATCCGCGTGGCTCTATAAAAAATCGCTATCTGAAAAGTACATATTTTAAACTTCTTTAAAATTCTTTTTGGATCATTATAATCATTTTTGACGAAGTTACACTCTCTTGACAATTGAAGGACAGAATAGATAATCCCTTAGTTTTTTGTGTCGTGTGTAATGTATGTATAAATCATAATCAATAATATTATATAACGAAAGTGAAGGGCAGGTAAGAGTCAAATTAAAAAAATTTTAACGTATGTAATACAAAACATGTAATATATTGACAAACTTCAAATTAGAAATATAAATTTAATAATATATTACATGTTTCGGTATCATGATTGTACTATCTCCAGATATTTGAATATTCGCAGTAATATTAAATGCCTAACAATTTATTGACGCAAAAGGTATGAAAAATATGAGATATTGTTTTGGATAGATGAACATATACAATAGAAAGAACGAAATTGCTCGCAAGCGATTGAAAAACCGATTGTTGGAGAATTTCCAGATGATCTGTTAAGAAACAATTTTTTAATTTAAAAAGGAGAATGGCAAACAAATTCATTCATCGGATATTGATTCACTGAAAAACTCGTAGTTAATAAATAATCTTATAATTAATGCTGCAAAGTCATATCTTGTTTATGATTGGTGTATGTATAATCTAAAGACTTTGTGCAGCACTAATATTATTTATTAACTATATACGAATTCTATCTCATTATCGGTCATTTTTTAGCTCTTATCATAGTTAAATTATAATTTTTTATTTATAATTTTTAATTTTCGTTTTGACGCATTAAATATATTTATAGTTAGTTTAACGGTTTAATATTTTACATTTAAAGGTATCTCTCGCTCGTCATTATTATATCAGTAATAACTATAAGTGTAGAGTTTCTTTGAAATTTCACCAAGTCTAAAGGATCAGTTCCGGCCTTGGTTGCCGACTAGAGGGATCATTTGATATCTCAAAAAAATATTGCAGCAGAACGGAACGCGGTCGAACAGAATTCCGCGATTTTACGCTCAGTCGCGGAATTGCGGTCGTTACGCGTCTCCGCTTGAGTAATACCTATGAGTAGATAACGCGCTCGCTGAGCACTTAGTCCGGTCGCGTCTGGCGAATAAAGAACACAGTTACGCACATGAATGTCTCGGTGCAGAATGAAATACCGCCCTGTTATCTCCGACTCGAGCGAGTCTCTCTGCATTGGACGTGAGAGTAAAGTTGCAAGGTGTATATTTGACGCGAGCGATAACTTCGTCACGGAATCACACACCTCTTCTCTTCTACATCATAGTGATATCCCACATTCTATTCTCATTCAGTCGGAACGACACGACAGGATGATTTAACTGTCGGTTAGAACGCTGTCTGTAAACAAAGTTTTTTATTGGCGGTTTCAGCGTCACGCAAAGATTAAACTTATATACACTTAAGAATCTACGGCCGGAATAAAAATGCAATATATAGTTTTAATACTCTGTGCTGAAGGCATAATAAAAAGGAGGAAGAGGGAGAGTGAGAGAAGATAAAATTTTGCTTCTTGACTGACGAAGTATAATAACGTTAATCCAATGCTACAGTGCGCTCTACCATATATTCTGGCATATGCAACTCCCGCAGCGTAATGCAACCTTGTTGCATTGAATAACCGCGGGATCCCGTACGTGCACAGCGGACCGAAACGTCGTCGCGCCGCATGTAACCATATATTCGCCTCATGGCATCGCCTACGGCATAATCCTGACACGCGCACAAATTTCCTTATGCTGCCTGCTTCCTGTAAGCCCACGGATAACTTTTCCGTTTCTAGGGAAATTCGGCATAGTGCGTGATTGAGTTCTGAATTCTAGAGGGATTAAGGATGCTCTGTCGGACATAACGTTCGTCACTTGGCGTATTTAGCATTTAGTAATATTCATATAATTTTAAGATTACAAATCGTCGGAATTTATCCTTTCCTTACAAAAGATGTAAGCTGAAATATTACAGAACGTACAATGCTCAATGAAACGTATTCGATTCATAAGAGGTCATCATAAGAGGCTTTTTACAAAGTCATTAGTAATAAATTAGAAGCTAGAAATTGACCAATCATAGTCGATTATTCTTTTCACATTCAACCGTGATTGGTCAATTTCTAGCTCCTGACTTCTGATTTATTACTAATGACTTATTGCAGTAAATTTATAACTCTTTTACTGTATAAGGACTTATATAATATAAAAAAAATATATAAAGTTTCTTTTGGAGAATACAAAAATATATTATAAAATTAATTTATAATGTTTGCAAATTAAGGTACTTTTACAGTAGAAGAAATCAAGACTAGTTAACGTTTCTTATTACATTTTTTCCGAATTAATAATGTACATATTTTTATCAATAAATGTATGCCTGATTTAAATAGATATTTAATTAGATAATCAATTTTTCTCTAATTCGCATAAATATCTTTAAAGATTGAAAATTTAAATTTTCCGTCAGTAGGTTAATTGTAAAGAGATGCATTTCATAACATGCTGAAAAGGAATATCAGCACGATGAAAAATTCGACTTTCAGCGTCAGATCGTTCGGCTCAAGATTGAATGCACATATATGACGCCACGTACTTTTTATGCATTTTCACTACCTAGCACCAATTTTTCACATAATCTATTTTGACGCTGAAAATAAAAGCGTCGAGTATCAACAATGAAAAAAATCTTTATAATTTACCTCATTATAAAGTAAGTTGTTACTGAGTTGAGACAAATTGTTATATTTACAATATTATTTCAAACATGTATAGGGAAGACCCGAGCTCCATGGATCACGAGGTACTATGGGTCATTAATTGTTTACGGAAATCCTGAATGTTTGGGTTCGGTTGGTGCAATTCGTATCATATAATTGTTATTTAGTTGCCTGTACTATGTATCTAGATGGCAGTGATCCATTTCCGTTATCTTTCCATATATATGCTGTTAAAGAATCTCGTGGTGCAAAAGTGATTATTTTACCTGTCAAAATTGTTTACACATTGTTTCTACAAAGTGTAATATACTTATTACGAGTTACATACATGATTCTACATCTTTCCGCATTTTCTCTGCAGTGCAGATAATCATTTATAGTTTACTTCGATGTTATATTTCACCGTCTTTTATATTAGACACATCGGGGCACCATGGATCATATACTAACAGGCGTTTAGAACAATTTGAATAGCTGCAGAACCGTACATGCATAAAAAATTATATAATCGTATTTTACGCGTGTCTTTATGATAAAAATGTAATTAGATAAATCTCTTTATACATATGGTTATGTATAAACTATGCAAATTTGTCTGAATAGGTTTTCAATGGTTTAGATTAGGTTAAGTTTTCGTGATGAAATTGGGCAATACGAATTCTTTTATATTCTTTCAGAAAACAAGATAAAAATGGTTAGAAAGTATAAAAAAAGGTCGTCTAATGGTATTCCGGGCATGAGGTACCATGGGTACATTTCTAAAAATTTCTTTTTCGATTTTTACTTAAAAAACAAATCAATATTTATGAAAAATGGTCAATAAATCTTGAAATATACATTATCCCTTAATTATATAAAAAAATTGAGACCAAAAACCTTACATTTTGATGTATTTTTTACTGTTTGAATTTTTGTGACTCATGGTGTGCCCCGGTCTCTTCTACATATAAAGTTTAAATTACGATAAATAAATACAAATTACGTCATACAGAATATTTATTTTAGGATAAAATTAAAATTTATAAAAATATATTAATACAGATTTTTTAATAAATTATTAAATCTACTATCAATTAACTTAAGAAAAAAATTTAAGTTTAACGACAAAATAATTACTACATAATTATTTTCAATTATTATCCGAACGAAATTATCTTCAATTCTATATCTAGCTAAAATTTTTTAATATTTCAACAAAATCGTTTTTTCTACTCAATGTATATTTCACATCGTATAAAAAATCGATGTATATTAATTAAAATTGTTATCGCTTATAAAGTTTTTGACATTTACTAAATTAAAATTTATAATAAATAACTGTGTTGCAATTCTGATCAATGTGTAACCACTACGTATAGAGTAGAGAGAATTAATTGCATTACTATTTGAAGTCTAGCTATCATCAGAAAGCAACTCCTATTTTTTTCTAACGGCTCAGCAAGCTGCTACACCAATCTCACGATCCTTCCTTCGATACCGCGATGCGGAAAAGTGATTTTTATTGAATCGAACCCCACTTAAACATCTACACGGCAATCTCGTTGAAAGAGAAGAGTACCGTGCTGTACGTGCGTGTACGCGAGTGCATTACCAACCAACGTGAAATTGAGAGAAAATGAGATCGATCACTCTCTTGATAAAGGATGAAGCGTCCATCTCTCCGTGAGCCTTTGAGATTGTTCACCATAGAATGATAGAGCTTTAACGATGATTCCGCGTAATATCCATCCCGTAGTTTCCCGCGGACAGTAAATGATCCCCGCCAGAACGAAATTACATGGTCGGAGAAACTACAAGGATCTATTGTGAACTGCTTGTCGCTATTCGCTGGCCCTCGGAGAAATTCCGTCAGAGAAACAAAGTTCTCTCCCAATGCCACTGTCCATCTTCTGCAAGTTTTCCACTCGCGATTCCGTCCTTTTTATCGCTTGACGAGAATGCAATTTTCGCGAAGCAGTCAGACGATCCAAGTACATATGCGACTTTCGTGCTTGAGAAATCAGAACGACGTCGACGCCCTGACGGCGGCGTCGCCGCGACTCTTGGCGCGTTGTCTATAAAAATAAAATTCAGCAACTCCGTACATTACTCGAATTCGTATATTACATCAATCGAGCACACAACTCGTTCGGTTTGTATATTTCTTATTGCTATCGCTGTTATTCCTGTTTTTATACAGAAACTTATATTTTTCATATACGTTGTTTACTAAAGTAAACGCATAAATCAAGAAGCTAAATACACTAATTTCGTAAAGAATAGACCTATATATCATAATTCTCTTTATAAAAAATATATTAATTATTACTGAATAAGAGAGAGTTACTAAAATGATAAAATTGATAACAATGTTCGCAGTTTTAATATATTTAATGTGTTCAATTGTCCAATATTTTTTTCACAAATCAAGAGATTAATAAGATTAAATAAATTTGCTAGAAATTATATTAATGATTGAATTATTCTCGTTTATTAAAAAAAGCTCTTGTTTATTGAATTCTTCAAGAGAAATTATGGCTTTTTCATTTAGGCATAAATCGGTTATTAAATACGCGTGAACACTACGAAATGTTGTATATACCGCAAACGATCTGGGGAATCCGAAAAAAAAAGAGCATATTTGTTTTAATTTAATGAATTA
Source organism: Cyphomyrmex costatus (assembly GCF_001594065.2). Classification (NCBI taxonomy): domain Eukaryota; kingdom Metazoa; phylum Arthropoda; class Insecta; order Hymenoptera; family Formicidae; genus Cyphomyrmex; species Cyphomyrmex costatus. The sequence continues at coordinate 4,633,020 of NW_017275207.1, forward strand.
CGCAATATAAATTACATATAAAGAAAATTTATAGGAAAAGTGAGTGAAAATATGGGATGCGTGGCTGAGACAACATGGGAAAGCGAAAGAAGGGTCGTGTATCCCGATAAGAATTTTGCCTCCGACCCTCGACCTTTTCACACGACGCCACATACGTTGGACGTAATGTGTTTCGGACGTGGGCGATTTGAGGCAGACGCAAGATAATGAGTTCCTGGACTGTGGGATATTGGCATGCGACTTATAAGGATGAGAGTAGTAGGCGCAAGATCGATGCATCCGCGGGGATAGACGAACCCCGCGCGCGCGGGCGCTCAGCTATTATTCGTAAGTCGTGATCCTGGGTCAGACTCCCGCTGACTGCAGAAAGCTCCTCTCTATTACTCCAGGGCCCGATAGGGGGATACGATCGAGAGACGGCAATAACGCATTTTGAGGAAGCACCCTTGCCCTCTATCATTCCTGGCGATCGTTCGTCCGCGACGACGTAGGAAAACGCACGTAATGATGACCGTCTACGTATCGCGCTAATGTAACGGTACGCCGTCATCATTCAGAATTTGTATTCGTCTAGTCTCTACGTGAAATCTATACATCTCATGCAAATGGGAATATGAGACCCAGAGGGCACTGCGCGAATTGTTACCATGACACGGAACTGCAAAGTGGAACGCGATACTTCGAATTCAATTTAACAAAAAGTTTCGAATATGATAATAAGACGTAATGTATTCATCTTTCTCCTTCGATTTTATGGTTGACTTTTCTTTTCCAATAATTTATATCGGAGTTCCTGTCTGTCGGTTCATTTTAATATTAAACGTCTTAATATGTAACTAGCTGTCAAATCAAATACCAATTTCAATTAAAAAATTTTCATTAAAAAGTCGCATAGTATTGATTCAAAAGTATAATTTATCTACGGATTAGCAATGTCATCTACATACGTGATATCGTAATATCCATAAATTTTGTTACTAATTGTAAGAAGAATAAGTTTATTTCATAATTCAAGTAAAAAGTAAAATAAAATGTATACTTATTTTATTAATTACATAATATAAAAATAAACACAACTATTCAAAATGTCCACGTTTACAAGTTTCTTTAAACAATAGGAATTCTCTTCAAACTCTTGCAACGCGTAAAACTTCTACGAGTACGTCGTTCACTAAATCAATTTTCAAAAAATTTTGTAAAATTAAAAAATAGAAATTTTTAATGATTTAATTATAGTTATAATTACTTTTATATTGTAATTCGTCAATTCATTAAACTAAGTACATATATTGCTTTCTACTTCAATTACGAAATAAATCCGACAATAAATATGTTTTTAATAACAGAGTTTATGGCATAAGCATGTATATCTCTAAATTTAACATCTCGCTTCTACAAATATACGATTCAAAATAAATATACATACTACATAAGTATGTTCACAACGCATAGATAATATATTAATACGCAGTCAAAGAACGTATCTATTACTACATTTACTATCTTACATTTGTAGTAAGAGACCATCATTACAATCAACTAGCACGATTACGCGTGTAATTTATTCTCAACATAACTTCAGACTATAGCGTGTCAATTGCATTCAGCGTCTCGGTCCGGGCGTCGTTTAAATTGAATATCGAAGTAACAGGAGGAATATGCGGTGTCTAGCTTAACGACGAGTTTACTGCCGGGTCGGGTCACGCTGGAAACGCATTTGCACATACGACTGTGCTAAACGGCAGATCCTTTTACGCGCGCACGACGGGCGTGATAAGCGGTAACGACTCGTCAGCTATTTTTGCGGATGATCGACGGGTTTTGGATTTTACTGCATATGCGCCGCTGCGTGGCGCCGCCGTTTCACGGCAGCAGGCTGTAAAGCTTCAGACCTGAGAAATACGAACGGACCCGTCTACCTAGCGACCCAGCTACCTACCTACGCGCTCGGCCGTGAGTACCAGTGAGTACTCGCGCCACCGCGATGCACCACGGGACACACACGTGCACGCGGCGCTATCCCACCGACTGAATGCCTCCGCTCAGCCTCATAACTCCGCGCCACCCCGCTACACTTTATCTCCGGTTATCTTCGCTGGCGAAGAATCGTAAATTCGAACTCGAAGGCGCAGTTCTCGCGCACTTCTCGCACTGTACCACCGTCTGCCCAGCATGATTTACACGATCCTTCGCGTCGCACCTCGAAAGAGGCGCAAACTACATTGCCACGCGCATCCATCGACCGTAGTTTTTCCTACGCATTCCGTTTCTATCAGATCTAGATCGGTATAAGTAGAGAAAAATGGAATCGACAAACCTTTCATTTTTCGCTAAAAGAACACATTTCAGAAAAAGTATATCGTTATTCTATTATACATATATACATTTATTGTTATATAATATAATATACCATATAATAATACGAGTACAATATACGTAGCATGCACAAAACAAAGACAATAATACGTTAATAAGTCTCATAATATGTCCTAATTATGCTTATTATCAATATTTTTTCAACTTGACAATTTTAATCGTCGTTAATTTAAAAAAAATTAAATATTCGAGACAAATCTATACACGTTGATTTACGGTTCCGCTCTTAATATGACATTTCTAATAAGAAATTCAAAATAGTACGATCATTCCAAGAGTTGAAGAATCATGTATCTTAATTATGTATCATGCTTGTTGACAGTTTCTGCATTCCTCACATTGAAGAATCTTAATCATGTATCATGCTCGCTGACAGTTTCTGGATTTTGCCCAGTCTGAACGAAGTCATCGATATTGCGACACATGCGAAGGCGTTTATCTCACAGCATTACCTTTTATGTCCGCTGGTAAACTTGTTCAAGTGTATACGTAACCACCTACGTGCCTCGTCACTCGCTTCCGATCATGGCGTTTTTGCCCGAGCGAATTGAGTTACCCTACGATTATCGCGTACAGATAATATTCCATGCGTGTATCCGCTTAATTTGCGGCTTTACGAACGATAAGGTAATACCTTCACATTCGCAAACGTGTGGCTTAAAGAAGCAAATCATCGTAAAGAAGCGGGAAAGAAAGACGAAGGGACGACGGAATAGGAAGCTCAATCGCTTGATTTGTGAAAATTGAGAAAAGAGAAACGAGAGTCGGAGATATGTCTGCACGCAGTAGATAAGTTTGTTATCGACATACTTATACCACTACGACCGTAAAATATAATTTATATTCAGATCGCGCAGAAAAATAACATAAATTAATATTTCAGAGTGTCGCAGAATAAAGTCCTTAGTGGTTAATAACCACGTAACCGATAATCAAGTAATAACGAACATACAACTAATACTTAATGACATTGTATCAGATAATCATTAATATCCTCGTGAAAATTTCATAAAATAGTAATTAAGTGGTCAGTTATGATACGAAATCTAAATTATGAAACAATATCTCTGTAGATCCTCATTTATGCGCATATACTGAGAAAAATATTTGAAAATGGACGAAAGATTCTAATTATATCAAGCAGAATTTCAGTTATTTCAACTGCAATTCATAGATTTAATCAGACAATTTGGATTCGTCCATTTTCAACTAGAATTCCAATTAACCCAATCAAACATTTTTCTCATTGTATTACCCTTACCTTGTTTTCTTTAACATACTTGTGATAATTAAAACAAATACATATATTTCTAAAAATGATTTTATAATGCCAAATACAGTTGATAGATTATAGTTTGCAAAGAAGAGATTACTTTAATTATAACAAAATTTTTAATTCTTACATACACATAAAAGAGTCTAAAAATAACTAAACTTTTACTTGTGTTAATAATATTAATACTTTTTCAATAGAGAATGAAAGTCGATAAGGTATTAATGATTTTTTATGCATGAGACGTTGAAATGCGGACAAAAAACGCTGTCAAGAAAAGACGATAGTAACCTTACGTATTACGATTAGCTTTGCAAATATTATTCCACGGTCGATGCCGCGCTCGTGGATATCTTTTTCTTGGGTCTGGCACGTCGTTTCCGCGAACAAAGAGTTAAGAATGTCGCGGCCGAGGTTCGTCGCTCGTCTTCGCATTAACGCCGTTTCAGCTGATAAAAAGAGGAGAATCGGGCCGTACCGAAGAAGATCACTCGCGCATCGTCGCCTTACATCGCCGTTAAAAGTATTTATTGGCGTGCGAGCATTCGGTTGCGGATTGCACTCGCAGAGCTATGGCGTCGACTACAACTGGTGTCCTGGCTGGTTCGAGAAGTAGGTCCGGCTGCGCGCTTATCGGGAAAACGGACCTGCTCTCGTTATTTTTGCGCGTCTCCGATCTCACGTGCACCTGTTTCAATCGAGTACCGACCGAATATATTACAAACCTGGTCACACCACCGTGCGATTTCTCGTTATTGAATGTTTGCGACACGACATCCTACATAATCAATAGCTTGCATCAAATTTGCACATTGAATGTTTTTCAAAATAAAAGGTAATCTCTTGTTAAAAAAAAGTTAAGTATCGAACGTACACCTAAACAAATAAAATATTAATATATATCGCTCTTATTTTAAAAATAACACAACTCAAAAAATTAAATTTCTCAGAAAAGTTAAAAAATAATTTTTTAACTTACATTTTTTCAGTTATATTTGTTAAATAAGAAAGTGACATCTTCATGTTTTACTTTTTCTAATAATAAATCTTGTATATTAAAAAATAACAAATACTAAAAATTAGGATTTGCTTAAAAATAAAATTGCAAATGTACTTCATATGCTTTGTAATAGATATCTAATAGATAACAATGTGTTACCACCCCCCCCAAATTATATTTCCATATGACATTATTACTCTCGCGCGCGAAAGATGTATTCTTCGAAGGACTATAGTTGAATTATTCTCGTACTTGAAGAATAATCAACGAGTTTTGTAAATAAATATAGAACAAAAAAACAGTAAGAAAAAATGGCAATTTATGAATTTCATTTTTTACAACATAGTGATATAAAGGGGAAGTACCGGTAATCTTTAAAAATTAATGTGAATAGGTCCCGAGTAACCCAGCCATCGTCAGACAAGAATCAATAAACATTGTAAATTTCTTTACTTCCATGATTTTAATCAGCAGCAATATAAATTTTTCATTATCTTATTGTACAATACACACAATTATAAAATTTAATATTATTTAATTATAAACTTTATAATTTCTATAATTCCTCGTAATAATTTTCTAATTATTATTGGCTCTAGTTTACCCAAAGGAGAAGCAATCTTGTTTTATACAGGATGTGTTATACCAGAAAAAATATCATTAGCATAATTCACTATAATTAGTGTTATCGAGAGAACGACGATTCTTGCAGTAGTTTTGCATAGTTTTATCTAACGTAACGATGTGCAGATTGGCCAACGGAACATTAATACGTGCAACTTATACCTTCCAGTTACTTCCATAACTACGATTTCCTGTCTTAGATTGCAATTTGCAATTCAGGAATTTCTTCTATGGCTTATAGAACACATGTATCGTATAACACAGCATAAGATGTCGAGCGTCTTTACAACATGCCCGAAGTTGCTCTTCAACTACAAAAGTATGATTGTGTCTATATTTAGCTTAAAACTATAAAAAGTAAATGTAAGTCTATAAAAAAACTATAAAAAAATTTAATCTACTAAGTGAAAAGACAAGAGAGGCATAAGTTATAGAATAATATCATTAAAGAGTACAAATAACGATTTTATGATGAGTAAGATTATAATTAAGATAAGTTTCACTAGAGACTAAATGAGTACTTCTAGGAGATGTGCGTATAATATATTTCTCTCTTTTAAAGATTTCACAACAGATAATAAGATTACCTAAGAAAATAAAATTCGTATAAGCATGTTTCATGCATGTATAAATTGCTTAAGTTATTTGAGCGGCTTTTCTCAAAGATTGCAAGAGACGGAAATAACAGCTAGAGAGTAGTAGCTTATAAACCTGATAACGTATCGCCGATAAAATAGATCAATGCACTTTTCGACATATCCTTCTCAATACGGTGATCGATCCGACAATCCAAATCTGCGCGAAATCATCTATCAATCATGAAATATCTTGCAGCGACTAGGTCGATCAATCCGTCAGATAGTCGTATCCGAGGAAAAAATCGACGACAACGATCTGGGGAACGATTTTTTCGGTATGTCGTTTCTCTCACGTACCAAAAAGAACGACAGGACCGACCCGGATGAATATCATGGTAGCGCAGCGGCGACGTCACGGCGGAGGTAAAGACGTAGATTACACCAAACGTGCTATCCATATTAATAAACTAGTTTTTGCTGACACTCGCTGCCGCGGTCTCGTTCGCTTATTACCATGGAGAAAACCATCGACTGAAATACTGCCGTTAATCCAGGCTGCAGCCGGCGTCGCCGACGCCATCGCCGTCGCCAGACATCGCGGCAGAGGCGGCCGAACTAATTAGATGCTGTGGAGGTTACCAAGGTCGTAGACGTGTCGCGCTTTTCCCTTTTGGTCAATAGCCGAACGCTGTCATCGATGGGAAAAAAATGAATGATAAAATCGAAACGATTATTATTAATCATTATAATTAAACTATTTTCGCTTGGCGCAGCGTCGCGCGATTCCCCAAGGATTGAAACCAAAGTCTGAGGAGATAGAACGTACAAAGGCCAGTAATAAATCACCGATTAATCTTTTTCATTCATCTGTAAGATACGTGTAATCCTGCCCCGATTACTGCGATTGTATCTTTTGATTGAGAAGAGATTTATGTGTTTGAAAATTGAAAAAGCAATATAGTTACCATATTTCGAAGATATGAAACAATGTTAAGATAATCAATATTTTATAATTTAATAATATATCAGTTAATTTCCACGTGCGCTACAGAATTAATGTTCCGAGAGAATTATCAGGATGATTTAATAATTATTGCAAATTCTTTTATTTCTTGTCATATTTTAATTTAATATTATTATACCTGTACGCACCTTCCGTTAAACACAAAGTAACAATATAATATTATAATTTCCGTCAACAATATAAATGTAAATACGACATATGTGTCGTATTATACATAATAGTTACATTATTGTTGAGTAAAAACTTATAACATTAATTCAATGTTACTTTGTGTTTAGCAGATTAAATAAAAATGCACGTTACTATTTATTCTATCAGTTTTTTCCATATTACTTAATTTTGTTTAAATTAAAAAAACAAACAGAATTAGAGTAAAAATTTTTTTTTTAATTACATGATAAATTCCACTTTATACTATTACATTCTGGTTTTCTTTTGATCTTTTTTTTTCTCTTATTCGATGTAATTTTAAGAAAAATTTTATATTCCAATTCTGTTTGTTTTTCTAATCTAAATGAAACTAAGTAAACTAAGAAAACTGATAGAATAATCAACAAAAGGAAGATATGCATATATATATATATTACATCTCCCTCAATATATTTGATTAGTTCTAATATTCGTTCCAAATTCAAGTCAGAGTGATCTATAGTTTGATGTACCCGTATATATTCCGTCCACTATAACCGCAGCCTTATCGATCACGCGCGGGACATAACAATGTTTTGAGAGAATTCAATTACACGAGCGTAAAGTTTTTACTATAGTAATGCTAGTCGAAGCGGAGCCAATCGCTGGAATCTCTCATCTGACCGTGCGCGTTTATACAGAATAATGTGTGCACGCTATTTCACGCTTTCGCCGGCAATAAAAACCCTCGATTAACAATCTTTATACATCGATACGTTTTATCGCTCAGCACAAGAAGAAAGATCACCGCCGCACAGTGAATTCAAAATCGACAAAGGCGACAAAGGTTCGTTCCTCGATAAGAGATACGACAGATTTTCTCTCTCGGGTATGCGGGCAGACAGGTACACAGGCACGCACAGCACGTTCGCCATGGCAGTTATCAGTACTCGTCTCGTTCCGAGGAGCGGTTAAGTACGCACGAGTCTTGTTACAACGCGAACCGTTGTACCAGATAGCTATCGCCGCAGTTATCCCGTCTACGCGGGACTTTCCGTTTACCTTGGAGAATTCGCGGCCGGCATTAATCTCAATTAGCGGCAAATCGTCCAGCATTGACGCGGCGGCCGCGGCTGCAACGGCCATCGAAGCGAGAGATTCACCAAATCGATTTCAATTTCTTAACCCGCCACGGTATGCTATGCCATGGACGAGCCGGCGCGCCAAGTGGAATATCGTGTTCTCGATTTTTGCTCCTCATACTAAGTGTGCGTCACCGTACTCTCGAGACAGATATACAATACTTTGTCCATTTTGCGGTTATCCACCTACGCAGCTTGTCCCTGTCTCGACAGTCTTTTCCGATCCTTCATTTCGTTCTCTTGCCTTTACTTTGACATATGTCCTATTTTTTTTACAACAAATTTAAAATTCGAAATCTTTATCCATTATCTTCTCAAAATTAGCTTGCTTTCTTACATATTACAGTATAATACCCCACATCGCTCATAATTTCTTTAATTTAAAATAATTAAAATTTGTCATTGTCATTTATTTTTAATATCGCAGATAAAAAAAATAATTGAAGAAATTGAAAGATAATCTTTGGCATTGTAAACTTAATATGGAATTTTTATTCACACACTAATTAAATTTAAAAAATTTACAATTCTAAGAACTTCTAAAATATTAAAAAGTCAGAAGATTCTTGCATCTCTCTTACGTTTATATTGTTTATTTTAATTTTACTTTTAATCAGTGAAGATTGCATTAGTCAGATAAAGTATGCGAACTTTTAGCTTTTTGCATATAAGAATTCCTTCCTTCTTGAAAACATATAAATAATTTAAAAAAATTCATTTTTATAAAACGTTATTTTATTTTTAATTAAATTCGCGCGCGCGCGCACATATACATTACATTATACAATATTTCGATAAAATATTTTGAATAAAAGAGCTTTTATTTTTTACTTAATACATTTTCAACAAATAAAATTTCACAAAAAAACAATAAAAATAGCCAAGTAATCAAACACATTTTCTTTAAAAATATGATGCTCTTATAATACTTATATACTACACCTTATTAAGCCAACAAAAACGCGAATTGTTTGAAAGACTTTAGGTACTGCTCTTTCTCATTTTCTTCGTTAAGTATAAAATCCAGAGCAAAGGTGAACTTCAAAGTAGGTAACTCGTTAAACTAATGTTTATTTTATAATTTATCTCAAGTTTCAGAAATTGAGTTGAAGAGAGTAAATCATTTAGTAAAAAAGAATATAATGTTATGTGCTCATAGTTTGGTATTCTTATTTTCACTCATTATTTTATATTTATAAAATTTACTAGGTTTTATGTATTTTTAACATTATTAAATAACATTATTAAAGAATTAAAATTATTTACTTAGGATATTATAAAAATAAAAAGAAGAAAATAAGATAAAAACAAGTGTTCTTTTCACCAAGCGAATCCCATTGATAAGATTTACATCCGAGAATGCATCGTTAGAGATGCTCTCTAGAGAACAAGACCGTGCTTTCAAAACAGAGTGATCAGTTTCATGGTGCCTTAGTCTTGGAATGGCCTGTCCAAGGTTCGCATGTCGATTACAAAGCGGATGTACATCGGAAATGCATTAGCAAACCGTCGGCGGCTATTGGCTTTTACTTCTACTTTTCTTCAACTATTCATTGAACTATCGCTCACAAAAGCACACGTATGCACGTGTGCGTCCGTAGTGTGTTGAGAATGTCAAGATCGGGTCCGTGAGTTTGCTAACACAAGTCTAAATGACTGTGCAAATCAGTCATCTCTGCGGAAACCAAAATACATAATTTAAATTTAAAAAAAAGTTGATCTTAGAAAATAAACTTTTAGATCATTTTTTACATGATTTATTAATTCTTTATTAATTTCTTTAAAAATTTTAACAACGTTAGTGAATACTTTTACTGACTACCTAATTTTCTTAGTAACTCTAATATCTTTAACAATCCGCGCTGCTTTAGCCTATAGCCTGATTACTTTCAAAAATTCTTTCTTTATAAATTTTTTCTTTAAATTCTGTTTGCACTTGTACAAAACCGTATCGTTGCCAAATACAGTGATTACAATTATATGACATAGGATTTATGTCCTGATTAATTTAATGGAATTCCTAATCCATCATTTCTTAAACACGTGACCTTGTAATAAGCGATTCTTATTGGCTAATCCAGCAAAATTCATAATATACAAATCTTCTTCTAATTATTTTCTTTTTTTAATCGTTTCAATCGGAATAAACAGAAAAGAATGATGTTTTACATGAATAAAAAAATAATATCATAAAATGCTTCATCGACGATCATTATGTATCTTTTATATAAATCTCAAGTTATCAAACTTCCTGCTTGGGTTACACTTGTATAATTCTCGAGTATAAACACAATTAATTACGATTACACACAAATTAATTATCGGTCTTTCACACGACAATGTATAGCACTCCCGTTGATAAAACCCATGCATAATAAAATATCCGAGTCTGCCAAACGAGCCTACGCTTCGAGAAGACGACTAAGTTAGGATACGATAACTTTGAGCGAGGATTAAATCTTAAATGAAATAAGACCGATAGATTGATAAAACTGAAGTCAATGAGACCGCTTGACCGGTTCTTACCCTGGGCAAGAATCACATCTAATCTTGACTACTTAGTTAGTAGCAATTTACATGAAAACCATAGTACGCCTAATACTGTAAGTGATGTTACAAGACGGGATAGATAAAATAAGAAAAAAGTATTCATTATTATCAATCTAAAAATCTAACAATTTGAATTTTCTAAATAATAGGAAATATCTTCTCATCCCGCACAAAATCGAAACGTCAAAAGTTCTAGCTCAATCATCGCACCTATATAGATACGATTCATGTAAGACCAAGAATAGTGAATGATAAAGTTGATAGACGTGACAAGAGGAGAAATGATTTCATCGATCGACCCTCTAGAGCCGAATCATTTGTTACAAACATTCTTAATCAACCGATTTATCAGCAACTTACTAAAGTCACATAAATTACGCAACATAGAACACGTTTCGAGTACAAGTTTATGCGGTCAATATCACTTCGTACCGCAATGCACTTGACGTGAAAACATTGCTCAACAACGCCTCACGCTATATTGGAAGAATGATCGTCAACACAAACGAAGATACAAATCCAAATGGACCTCAAAAAAAATTTTATGGCTCGACTATTTGCACGGCACTCCTGAATACGAGGCGCGATGCAATGAATCGGCTGCGGTTCGTTTATTCAGCTATAGTGACGGTGATTTGTCGAAAACCGACGTACTGTCCATTGAACACATTGAACACATTGCTCATAAAATGCGCAAGTCACATAAAAGAAAAAAATTTTAGTTCATGACAATATTGTGTTTTTGTGTTACGTGCAATAGGTACAATTAACTTTCCCCTTTTATTGAAATTAAAAAACTCTCAAAGTACTTAACCATCACTATATTAAAATCATATCTATTGGAGTTATTATCAAGAAAAAATGTAAACAAAAATTAATAACATTTTAATTCCATGAATTTATTTTTCGGTTATTACTTATAATTAAGTCTTAATGTTTAATCACATATCAACTCTTTCTCCTTTTTAATTGTTTCTTATTCCGTTAGATAAAATCCATATACTAGCTAAAACAATTTAACAAAGATAGTGATTATTTTAAAGAAAAAAGATGTAGATACATGTTACTTTTATTATCAAAAAATTATTATATAATTAAACAAATAAAAAACGTTATAAATTTTTTTTTATGTGAGTACTCTACTAAAGATAGATATAGTAAAAAGAACCATAAAAGGTATCATAACAAGTTTTTATAATAAGAGAATTTGCGTGCGACATTTACTTGTCATCTATTCTTTCTATTCTAACGGACGAGATTTATAAAATCGCGAGCATGCCTCTACACTAAAGCCGTAATTCAAGAACAATGCTGAATGTACCGTACTTCTTGCTTCACGGTACCGTACAATTACCAGCTGCCTTGACGGACAAGATTGATGTAATCACCTATGACAGTCGGTCTAGTATATGTGCGACCGATTGTGTCTTCGCCCACTTCTTCGACACTCGACCTCCTTTTCTTCATATTTTTCTTTGCTCGCTCGTTTATCAAGAACAGTTTAAATATCATTATATAACTACGACAAGGAATGCGATTATTCCAGATTCTAGATACTTGAGAAATTGCAATTTGAAAGAAACTTAATTCTTTATTCAACTTTGTATTACAATATATCGATACGTTAGATATAAATAATTTAACTGTGATTTTCGTGAATAGAATGATATATAAATTAAATTGAATATTATAATTAATTCAATATATTATTTAAATATATTATATTTTTCAACAATAGTTTTATAATATTAAATGCTTGTTAGACTATCAGAAATAAAGGAACATTTAACGAACGGGATTAAAATTCTAAAGATTCACCTCCGAGGTCACCGAATTCATGTATTCGACGAGCAGTACTTGCACAAGTCGATCTAACATACCAATGAGCTACATAAACGAGTAACGCAGACGTTTGTGTATGTATTCTGAAACCGTGAAGTGTTGCTTCCTTAACATTCGTGTCCGCGCTCTAACGCTCGGGATATTTAACTGTTTCTCGTTAAAATTAGCGGAAACGACATCGTAAAATCTGAAGCCTCGACAAGATCCCGTTCTCGTCACGGGGCACGGAGCGCCCGACAAGCAACGACGAGTAAATTGTCGCGGTCACGGGACGAACAATATGGAGAAAGAGGGAGCCGCCGCGACGCGTGAAGTTTCCTACAACTTCACTATACCTGCTTAACAACGCTGCTGCGACACAAGCGATAGCGAGGTTAACGATCTTTATTATTATTCCCGCCTAGTTACACCAGTTACTGCGGAAAATTATTAGTTATACACTTATAATTTACGTGCGCGTAATTAGAACATCCAGGAATCCAGGTGGTAACCGTGACTAAACTTGAAAATGTACGAAGATATATGATACTTGTACAATACAAAGATGTAAAACTCTTCTGAGAAACACAATACTGGATTACAAGGTTTTCTGTTTTTGCCGACATCTGAATGGTGATTCTCTGTTTTCCATCAAATTTGATGCATTTTAATGAAACTTTTTTTGCATAGACAATTTTATAAGGACAACTTGAAACAGCAAATTTCAAATCTGTTTCGATATTTCTGACACTTTATTTTAATAAAAAATTCATGAAAGTACGCGAGTCACTGATATCGCTCAAGAGACGTGTTTTATCTCTGCTCCCTCTGGCAAAGGATATACAGTTGTCGTTTCAAATATTGTCACGAGATGCTGGCGCGTCCCTTACTCTCTCAAGGCTGTTGAATTATGTAAAATACCAAACCAACAGCTGCAGAATACGAGTAACAATAATAATGGTAATAATAATACAACGTCTTGTTTATTACCACCTATCCGACCACTCAAGCCTTCGAGAGACCGCTTAAAGTTGCGACGTATACCAACATATATTCCATACGAGACACGACTCGCTGATTAGCGGTCGGGGATATTCGCATATCATTGAGCTGGCGACGCCGTCCTCCATATTTACGAAGTATATCGTGTACGGTATGCTGCCACTCGATTTACCTGTACAGGCCAAATGACACGCACGTCGTCATCGTTCGCGGTGCGTACGGCGCGTGGGCCGGTTAATTGAGTAATGAAACGCCCGCGTGCACGGCGTATATGGCATAGCTGTGGGCCGGATCATCGCTTCGTTCCGAGCGGCAATACAGCGGCACACGGCCGAGGGCCATACAGTCCCGCGAGAAGAAACGAACGGATTGCGCGTCGTGCATCGATTTAAGCGCGACCGGACGGATTCAATAACTCTCCCAGCCGAGAACGGCCGGAGCCGTTCCAAGGCATTCCGGTTAAACGTGCGTGGCAACCGATATTTACCTATCTCATTATCGGCGGAATTTATGTTACGATGTATGCACGACTTTTCCAGACTTTCTCACTGCGCCGTTAGAACACGGTCGAGAGCGTCTGTCAATTATGAAAATTATTCGGACGGACTACCAGTTTCGTATCTCGCATCTAGCGAAAACAGGCCTCTTTAATGAGCTGTACAAACGTGCCGCGGATTTTTGCATTCTAGCCTAGACTCGGCGGGTACCACCGTTAACCCTTTAATATCCAACGTGACCGGTACGCAGGTGTCTGCTAAATGGTTTCTCCGCTCATTTGTATTCCCCACGATACGTGTTGGGATTTTCAAGAGTATTTAAGATATATGAATGTCGTTAATGGTTATCTTGGCAATTTATAAACAGTTAAAAGAGAGCAACGATATAATGCAAAACATCGCGTCTTTATCGTGTAAAATACTTAATAGCAATTGTTTCGTTAATACTGCATTTTTATCTAACGAGATAAATTATTATATATACATATAAAAAGCAACTCTGCAATATTTTGAAATACATAGAAATTTTCTTTTATAATAATTAACTTTCTGTGTTTAATCTACTTCCTAAAGAATAATACTTTTTTATTGCGAACTTATTTTCGAACGGTTGAAAGTAATGTTTTATCTGACGATCATATAGTTCTTCTTGTAGCAGAATGGCTCAAAGTTCTTTGATGAATTTAATTATCGTCCTCTGTCTTCGCATTACTTGCAAATCATCGTGGCGATGAGTTAGCTACAATCGTGAACGTCGATCAATATAGTAAGGCATTCAATGACTTAACAGCGAATCTTGCGAAAGACGCGATACATTCTCCAGAGAATATAATCTAATAGAAAGAACGATAGATAATAAAGTGCATAATAAAATGTTAGTTTTTGCATTAAGGACACAAAAATACTTGAAAATAACGTCAACTATATATAGACATTATTATAATAGCATTAATTATATTTAAAAATTAAAAAGTATAAATCTTCTCTCTAGTGTTTGATAAAATAATTGATAAAACTTCATTCAATTTTTGCTAACCGACACCTTTTCTTTTAAATGTTAAACAAATTTAAAAAACGCAAAAGTAATCTTATCGAATCCCACCATATGGTGTGTACTTTCCTGAGAAGATTTAAAACATGCGTTTCATGACGATGATATATGAACACATCAGTCTTATGATCCGCGCAGGAAGAGATCGGTGGGCACAACCGAGAATGAATAAAAACGATGATCGCTTCGAGGCATCGATTTTCTGGTCAGACTCGATGAGCGTCGGACGCTGACGATGCAGTTGGATAACAAAGTCGCGTATCGCACGCGTAACGCGTCACGCTTTGCAACACTGCTAGGCCTCGCATTTAATTAGTGTCAAACGTTACACAGGCGCGTAGATAATCCAACGGATGCATTGCCATCAGTGAATATTTTCGTCAAGGCAAAGCGAGAGAACGTCACTCAACGATAATTATCAAGACCTGTCAAACGCGGACTATTTTAAAAGCGATATATTTATACCGATCTTTAAAATGAAATATTTTTAGATTACAATCGTCAGGACAATTTATCTATGGCATGCAACTCATTACACGATTGTTAAAATTTTTTACATATTCCACATTTTACGCAATGTATTATGTATATTGCATTCATAATTGCATTATGAGAATAAAATTCCATTTTATTTAATAATTTCAAATAATTAAAAAAATTGTTTCAAACTTTCCTGTTTTATTATCAATTATATTAATATTATAAAATAAAAATTATTCACACGTATAATAATTGCTAAAATAACTTATTCAAAAACTTACTTTCCATGAAAAAAAATGTTTCTTCTTATGATTGTTGATAGCAGCCTCTGTAACATTATCTCTATATTTATCGTTTATATTTTATTTTACAAGCATTAGTTTATCAAATTATTAAAATGACTGAGATTTAATTTTCCGCATCCGAGGTCATGAGCGAATTAGGAAGGAAACGTATGTAATTCTCAAGAGTCATTACCCTCCCGTCACAATGACTAACAAGTTAAACTCACCGAGCAGCTATCTGTTACGTACGTACTTTCCGGAAAGAGCGTAATCTACGGAGTCGTTTTCGGCAATGCATCTCGAGGCACTCGTTCTCCATGGCCCAATGCGAGCGACACAGTAGTAGACATAATCTCTGCCCGTGGTCATTGTGCACGTACTGCCGCAGGACTTGGTAAGCGCTGAGTCAAACGAGAAAGCATATACGTTGATCGTGATACGGACTATAAACCTTGTGAGTGAACTTACATATATTATTAGTCCAACGAGAGGAGGCCGTGTAAATGTTTCCACAAGTGACGTTCCGACATTCTGACGCTCCGAGCATACATGAACTCTATACTTTAATCGGCTCATGCATCGTCTCTCTCTTTCTCTCTCTCCCTCTCTTTCTCTCTCTCATTCTCTAGCACGGTTACTATCGCTTACGTTTTTCTCACTTTTCATCGTCGCCCTTTCCGCATTTTCTTTTTCTTTTTACTTTTCTCTTCCTTTTCTCGTTTATGGTTATGGTTATGGTTTACCTTCGCATATCGAAAGGATCCTGAGAGAGTACACATATACAGAACGATCTCGTTGTGTGCAGATGACACTGACCGCTGAGGAAGGTTATCCTCCAATTAATCGAGCATCGCAATGTACTCAGTCAGTCGTTGCCCTTCGATATACGTCGAGGCGCGAAATTACTCCTCGAAGATGGATCTCTGTGATTATTAATGCGCATCACCTTGCCCCATCGCGCCCCTCAATCCGTGAAATATGCAAATCTACCGCTTGCATTTCTGCGATTACATTCGTTTTCAAGAACCTTGAGTCATGCACACATCTCAAGACAAATAGAGAGAACAAAAAAATTCCTGATTTCTGCATAACAATTAATGACAGAGTACGATAACAATATTTTTTATTTATTCTATTCTTGTATTTCTCGCTAGATTATGGCTGGCTGTTCCTTTTGGTAAACTCCAGCTCATTATCTTATTCCCTTTACTCTCTTATGCTGTTACTCTTTTGTTTAGTCGATAGGTAAATTACCTATAGGTAAATTACCACATAGTTTATCCGAAAATGGAGCAACCGTCTTTATTAACTATAATTAAAATGCTGGAAAAAATATATATTTATTAATATTTAACATTTTTAATATATATACTATACTCATTTTCTCTTTCAAGTATAAATTCAATTTATTTTATCAACGTAAACAAGTTAAAAGTTAAAATTGTTTAAAATGTAGGATAATACGACATAAAAAGAGACAAAACGTTTCTTAAAATAATAAATTAAAATTAAACAAAACGAAATAGGACAGATAATATCGTATGGTGTCAGAATGGGTCAAGAATGCAAGATTTCCGTTACTCAAGATCTAGGATCTCTCGTCACCTCGATCAAGAGTCACGGTTCGATGAAACCATAGGAATAAGTCGTGACTACAATAAAGATCACGCGAGGAACATCACGATTCTCTACAAGCGGCGTTATAGACTTAGCTCAGCTACTTACCGTCCTTCTCTTATAGATACTTTCACGATAGCGATATTGCGCATTCAACGTCCCGACATTAGATCATAAGTTTACTAGAGCCACAGTACTGAATAAATATAAACACACGGAGCTCAAACAGATTTCAGCTACAGTAAACTTTATGATGAATATAAACGCTTACTTGATATGAATATCACATCATTTATCTTTAGAATGAGATAGAAAATTTTCAGATTTTAATAATAATAGTTTGTTATTTTTGACTTCTATATGTATACTCTTAATTTTTAGGAGTGGAATTTTACTCTCAAAAATTTGGAATGTAAAAATCGTAAATGAGTCTATTTCTAGAGTTAGTTTTAAAATACACAACATTTGTAGCGTATGTACTTGGAAAATAATAATAGTTAAATATCGTTTAACTTCATTTTAATTAAATTAACGATTTATTTGAGTAGAAATAATGACGACCCCTACATAAATAATTAAAAATCACTCTCAAATTGATATACTTTAACAGTATACAATTTCTAACATTAATATTATTATTGCTTAAATTGCAGTCAATTTAATTTGTAATATTACTACTCTAGTTCTATTTATAATTGCGTTTCAAGATTGGAAATTAATTTTGTGGCGCAGTTTGCAGGATTAGATACATATATAGACGTAAAATTCACGTCGAATCGTTTAAGCACTCGAGATCCGGCTTAGTATAAGGCTTTCATTTCCTGATTATTCCCGTAATTGTGTATTCACATTACGGTCGTAAAGATACCTTGTTTAATATAGAAATTTTCATCTAATGGCAAATTCAAAGTATTCTATGACAGGAAGGAATATAAAGGTGCGGCGCATAAGAATCCTGAATTCTGGCTGCGGTAGACGTCACGGCGTACATAATTACTACGTACGTACGCAGGTATCGCCGCTACACCTTCATCATCGAGAACGAGATGGGAGAAAAAATAGTTTGATCAACGGGTAAGCGACTGCGCGTATTATGACTCACGTCTATCATGTTGAATCCTTTAGGTACATCAGCTTCACTCATAATCCTTCGAATACTGACGAGGCCTATCTAGACCTCGCCCGCCTCGCAGTTGCAGTCAGGCCGACTCGGGGCGTCCGAAGAAGCGGGACAAGCCGATAATTTAGCGGTTTTGTTACTTCTGGAGTAGCGCCGCGTTTGCCGGCGCACTCCACGCGTTTTACATGCATTTAAAGCCACCGTGCGCGAACCGAGGCCCCCTTCTTCTCTTACACTCTATTCTCTTTATCTCGCTTTCCGTCTTTCTCATATCCCGAGACGCGGTAGACGCCGCGGTGCAACCTGCAACCGCTGCAGGCCGCAGCGGTTTTGCCTCGCTCGGTTTCGATTTCTACGCTTCTTCAACGCGGTCCCTCCAACACTCTCTCTTCTTCGCTTCGGCCTTTGTAGCGGCCGGCATTCGATGGAACGGGATATACTTTTTCTTCATCCCGAAGCGCAACGATTATACAAAGGGGGTATACTTCTTCCATCGTTGCACTGGCTGTAGTTAGTTTCCGCGCATCATCACGGTCGTGATCTTTCCTCTCGGAAATACTAACGACTCAAAGACTCAAGCTGCTACCTCACGCCAGTAGGGCGAGAGGAACTTTTGTTGCAGCATGGATAAGAAACCCGTTGCATAAACGTCAGGAAAAACAGAGTACAACGAATAATCTTCATGGCCCCGACGGGAATATCTATTAAGCGTCCGCGCCTCACGAAGAATTAACGGCTGCAACAAAATCGCCCGGGGCCGCGAAGGAGCATCACGATTCCCATTCACGCTTTTGCACGATTACCGTCGCGCATCCGCGACCGCGCCGCCGCGCCGCGCCGTTGCGATTTCACATATATCCGGATAAGAGACTCGCGCGTTGCGAATAACGGCAAATCCAAAGGGTGTGATGTATTGAGAAAGAGAAGAAAGCCCGATTACCGTTGCGCCGTGAGATCGGTCGAAGAAAACGAGGACGACCATGAATTGCGATTCGCGGATCGAACATAAGTGCACGACGGCGAATCTCTATCGCGGTATCTTATAGATCGCTTTCAGTAATACCGAATGAAATGCCCTCGATCGATTCGCCTCGTGTGCCGATCGATCCGACTGTACCAAAACCGGATGCGTCTTTTTTTGTCGAGCCTTCTCGTCATGCTTGTATAACGAGTTTAAACAAGTTTAATCATGTTTCCTACGCAAAAGTCGATTTCACGGCAATATAAACAGGCGAGAAATTGTGCACAGCTGTCTCAGTTGTAACGACTTCCTTCTCTAACGTTTCTCTGTTTACTATATCTGCCATATACTTCCATGATTTCATCATGAAAGTATCCGCCACAAAACAATGTTAAACATTAAAGATCGTTCTGATGACATGATTGGCTAGGACGTTCATTGTGATAGATTTTTAGCATTTAACAACCACTTGGTACTTATAAAGTAATTTAATTTCATTGTACTTGCATGATGCGTTTTGACGCGATAAGATAAATGAGAATAGTAGCTAACTGATTTAACTGAAGTATACCCAGTTAATTACTTGCCAAGAAGTACGATATAAAAATGACACGATATCATAATCGTATACATGAAATAAAACTTATTCGGAAATTCTTTAAAAAATTACAAAATAATTAAAACAATTAAATTAAAATTTAATACATTTTTTAGCGTAGTGATTAAAATTCAACTTTAAATAGAATATTTGCTAAAAAAAAAAAAACAAAATATATTTTCCAATACTTTCTTCCGTTAAATGAGAAATGCGTTATCGAGAAACAATACATCATATTTTGTAAAAAAAAAAAAAATAAAAAATACAGAAATAGCGTGTAGGAAGGAAAGACGTAATTAAAGATAAATAATTTGTCCATAGATCAAACATATTTCCTTCCGCTTATTTCAATAGAGAACCGCTCAACGTAAATAATATATGGCATATATAAAAGAAGAATCTATTCGTCGCTTAGTAGCGCACGAATCAGTGATGCTTGACGCCATTTCGCACAGGCAACGCTTGAACAAGCATTGTTTCGCGGTAATGCGCTCTCCCACGCGTGTAACGCCTCGTTTCATGGCATGTGCACCTCGATAGAGAGACAAAGAACGATAGAGAGAGAGAGAGAGAATCCTCTTAAATTTCTTGCCTATTCTCCCTCAGGGTTGTATGTGCCATCCATTCCTTACTCTTGCGCTAACGCGGGCAAACGCGCGCGTATGCATGCGCACCGTGCGATTCACAAGCCCGCCAGGAAGACTTACGAGCTCTCTTCTCGGTTAATGGAATACGCGCGCACAAGAACGATGGACCCTCGCGACCGGATGACCAGTCCATTTAATTACCTCGCGTCCTATTCCATCTCGAAGGCTCGTTTCGTCGACGTCCATGACAGGAGGAAGAAGACAGAGCGATAAACGCGGAACTCTTGCATCAATTTCCATTATTATATTAAAGGTATCCTTTTATTCGTTTTATCTCAAGCGTATAATCAAGAGGATTGAAAAGATCGGACATTGATCTCCCATTCCGAGCTGAATAACAAAAGTTGTCGCTAACCTGTCCACTTGTAAACGGAAAGGAACTTTTAGGAGGTTGTTACGTTTCTTTCTCGCCGAAGCGTAGAGGGAGAAGTTTCTGCTAGCATAAACCGAACGCAAACAACACAAGACCGATGAGGAGACGTCTATAGAGAGAGAGAGAGAGGTCGTGACTCGACGAAGAATCGAGAAATCGTTTCTCGTCGTACCTTCCTTATGGCTTTCCACCTCCATCATCCGAATGTCCGCGGTAGCAAGAATCGTAATTGTGAGAAGAACGCGAAGAATCCTTCAAGGAAGACTTTGCCTCGTAACGACGTCGACTAACATATATAAAACAACGTTTTCTAAAAATATTCGAAACGCAACTCATGTCGTTTATCAGATTTGCGAAAGCTTAATGCGCGAGAAATTACATCAAAAACAATCTTTATCTTTGCATATAAAATTTCAAATGTATAATTTATGTATCTTCAAATGTCCATTTACATATCTTAAGCTTATTATCTTTTAATTATTATCTACGCTAAACAAAAGTGAAGAAACACAATTGTAAGATAATTTATATGATTGCTTCGTAATAAAAAATCATTTATGGAAATGTGACTCTTAAAGCGAAATTTATAAATTAATTAACATGTAAAACACAACTTTCTTGTATTTCCAAATAAAAAAATTAACATAAAATCTCTGATTATTGTTTCTTATTGTACTAAAAGTTGATTTCACAATGACTACATAAAATCTTGTATTTTGCAATTAATTTTTTGAAATATGTTCTTGATTAAACCAGAAATTTAGGGAAAGATGATTTATTGAGAGCGTTAATAAATGCCAATCAAAAATAAGAAAATTATGTAGCAGTCTGCGCAGTTATTTTCATAGAATGTATCTGAAATAAGTAAGACACACGTAACGGCAACAAACGAGATACTAACCAACCGGAAAAAAATTTAAGAGCCTATTACTGAAGTAAAGATATAAATCGGAAGGTATATTATATCGAGGATCTGAAAGGGTCTTATTGCGGTCTCGATCGCGCGAAATTTCAGATACCGCTTTATCGAAACGCATTACTGGCAGCTTCGAGAATTGGTAACCTCGAGAAGAGCAGAAATATAAAGATTACTGTTTCACGCGCGCTCAAGTGCGCCCGAGATAAAACGCAATCGCGAAATACTCGTAGACGAAAAGGCAAACGTTCTTTGCTGAGAAGGTTCGTCTTCGGAGGCGGCAATTCCAACCGGGACTATCGCGAATCGTGTCTGACTACTAAAGTAACCCACGTAGCCTCATCTCCAATGCCTATACAAATAGCGATGTTATTGGCAAGTCAACGATCGGCGAACAGAACTTACCGCAAGACCTAAAAAGAACTCACATTTGTGTATCACATTTTGCATGCTATTTGCTATTTAAAATATACATATCTAATTTCGCAAATCACGCGCAAAATTAAATTTTATGACAAAAAGGTTCAAATGATTTATGTGACGAATTCGAAAAGCTCGAAGTAAAAGCACTTAAACTTTAAATTTGAAAGTGTATACACATTTCAAAGAATCAATAGTCAAATAGCTATTTCAACTATTCTAATTGTTCTCAATAAAAAAAAATCCACATATTAAATTAAATTGACCTCTTAGTCAGCGCCTTACGTCTTTTTAAAGATAGAATAACTACTTAATTTTCTTGAATGGAGAGAACTGCTTTCTCATCGGACATGCTTTTATTATACTTGCACTATTCTGTTGATAAAAAGAAAAAATTCGTTATACCGAATTGAAATTCCAAACTCATCAAGGTAACGGAGAACGTTGTGAATTCTTTCAGAAAAAAAAAAAAATCGGTAATATATCTCCGTCGATTAATCGCAACGAGAATTATCAGGTGTACCGACCATTTTATCGGAGACGATGCGGATAGACGCTCGCGATGGGCGGTCTGACAGTTGCTACCAACTCAGATCGGACCAACAACGTAAGGAGATCGGTAGTGAGTGGTCGCTGCCGTCTCAAGGTCTTTCAACTAGGAAACGATCGGCTTTGCCTATACCCATTAGCTCGCCAGATAGGAAAGTAATTACCGATGCATAAATCCGCCGATTGGAAGCCCCACGGCGAGGAAGCATAACGGGTACCAGAAAGTGGCGTCTCCGAGCGTCGTTCGTAATTCGCGAAGTGCAAGTCGTGTCACGTACGAACCGGCCGTTTTGCGCGTTCCGGCGGCGAAGCAGGAAGCGTCCGCTGGATTATCGGGATATAATCCTGGATAATTGCAGGTATTCTACTCCGATCCTCAACTACTTAATTAGCGCTGGAACCTGGCTCGTACGCCGGAAAGACCCATGCGATTCCTCACGCACGGTAACGCCTACCCAAGCCGTCGCCACGTAGAAATCGTCGATGTTGCATTCCCCTATTTTCTACCTATTTTCTTCTTCGTCCAATAAGATCGATAACGAGATTGAAAACAGTATATTATATTTCCTTGCTAATAAGTGTTCGAAACGCAACACGTAAAGTGTATAAAATTATATAACATTATATAAAAATCAGCAAATAATCTTTGTTATCTTAAAAAATAATTTTTGTGGTATAAAAGCTTTAAAATATGAATATACTTTATATTCCAAATACTAAAAGAATAATGTTCAAATATAAATTATATATTATATAAAGGTAGCAACACTAAATTTTTAAATTTTGATACAATTAACAAAATTTTAACTCTTTATTCCCAAAAGTTGAAAAGTTCTTGGTATAATTTAAAAAGAGTTTTGACAATTATAAGCATAAAATAAAAAAATACGAAAAATGCTTATTTATTTAAAAAGTATAGTGATATCAGCATATATGAATATTAGTTAGCACTTTTTGTTTTAATCAAAATTGTAATATAAATTACAATGCTTATTAATATAATTATTACGGCCATAACTTTTTCATTTTTATTTTATTATTATAAATATTAATTTTCAGGATATCTCACTTTCAAATATATCAATGACATTTCTTCTCATAAATTAATAGTTTTTTTTTTTAATCTAATGGAAAACTGTAAGTAACATCTCAACTGTAGTTTTAAAGATATCAATTCTGTATGAAACATATAATTTGTATAATAATATCAGAGTTATGCGAAAAATTTTCGTTTAATCTTAAAACCTTTTCATGTATAGATCTTTTCAATTTTGCTGTCTCATAAAAATATATATACAATAAGTTTTAATTTATTTTTGAACTTGTTTTAAAAGTGTATATTTTCTTTCGCACATAACAGCCTTCATAGTCACTTTATTCTTATAAATTTAAAAAAGATGTTGAAAGATTTAAGATGTTAAAGAAATGTACCGTGAAAGATCACTTACTGTAATGAATGTGCATTTATGACGTGTGCAAAAGGTATACGAACGACGAACAGCATCGTTAATCGGCATGTCTTGCCATTATAATCCAAGATAAATCTAAGCACGCCATTGATTAATCTTGCTAACCAAAGCGCACAAGCAACGCACGATTCCATTGTCGGTCCAATTCTGTCGATTATACTTCAATGCGTCGCGTTGTTGATTGAAGAAAAGAAAGCTCGAATCATTTCCGCCAGCTCGAGTCACGATCGATATCGTATTACGAAAGTTCAATCGCTCAGCCTCGGCGATCACATCTGCACCGACAGAATTAACCGACCGGAACAAAAGTAAACAAAATCGAATTCAGAGATTCGGCCCATGATATTTAAATACCGTAAATAAAAACGAACTTTAAAATCGCTTTTAAGAGTCTTATTTTAACTCTCCGGAGCTGACATAGGTCAATTGAATGCGTGAACTCAATTATATATCTCTCCAGAGCTAACAGTGAATCTATTGGATTTAATTATAAATCTTTTTATCAAAAATGTCAAACAATTCAATTCTTTTTATATTATATCTGTATAAACACTGGGGGGATTATTCTTATTGAAATATACTTACAATTAGTATTCGTTTTTTGTATTATTTTGACTTTTTAAGAAATTAATTACTGTCTTTCAAATAATATAAATTAAATTACAAACCCGTCAGTAACTATATGTTACAGATTTTGGCGTTAGCTCTGAAGGGTCAAAAATGATAGATCAGATTTACCGAATTATATTGTCAAAATGCGAATACTACTATGTGAAATATAATTCATAACAAAAACGATAAAGTCAGGCGCTATCATTGATTCACAATCTTCATACATATTTAACACTGAAATTAATTACTGTTTGAGAATGATATGTAATGTATACGTATTTGTGTGTGTGTGTGTATAAATGTGTACGTAATTAAAATATTATTGATTTGACAGCATTTAACCAATGCTATACACACATCTGTCAGCAACGGAATAAAATCGAAGTGATAAGTTACTTGAATAAACTAATAAGTTTCTTCCGCAATCGTCATTTGAAAACTAGTTCACTAACTCACTTTACTCCGGTCAACTTCTTGGAAAATGTCTGAATGTCTTCGTTGTGTACAAATGTCTGGCCTCAGTTCGATTTATCCTTCATTCAATCTACCGTGTACTATATTGGCCGTATACCTTATTACCAGATGAATAATAAATCAGCGCAGCGCGCGATGCGCACATCGGAGAACCGATAATTCTGCGACACCCATTGCGTTAAATAAAGCTAACAAACCGAGGAGTTTCGTTTAAATCATTCTCAACCTATAATTTATAGGCGCGTCTGCGTGGACTTCTTAACGTCGAGACGACGACCACGTAGATGTAACTTACGGCGGGTTGTCGATTTTTTGAATCCCGCTACTTAGTTGGCCGCAAGAAAACACTGCTGCACGTTCTGCATCATTAGCTACGCCGTGCACCGAAGTGCACCGTTGTGCCTGTAGTGACGCGGGGAAGAAAAGCGCGTTGTGTCGAAGATCGTCACGATTTGCGGGGGAATCAGCGTGCAGCTTGGATTTTCGCTTCGAGGGCATACCGTCACAACTTCACGGTATATATACTTGTATGTATCTATACGTTCTGGAGCATTTCCGGTAACCAATGCAAAATATCTATTGAATATCCATTATTGATTAAAGAACCACCACAATGTTTAAAGAGAGATCGATATGTGAGAAAGCCATTTTCTTCCTTCTTTCTATATCGTTTTTCATTATATTTGATATATATTAATTTCACAACTCATATCACTATTTTTTTAAATAAACTATGTAATCATGATCACAGTAGACATTTTTTATTCATTTTACGATTGCAATTTTTACTCAAAATCTACCGAATCTTTAGTACAGACCACATTATATCTGTACATGCATCTTTTTTATTTTTATTGGTATAATTCAACTTGAAAATTATATCTAAATTTTAAAAAGCGTCCTGTCTGAAGTACAGAATACAAATAAACGAGGTAAATAAATCTATCTCTTCATTGATTTAATTAGATTACTCTATATATTCCATGCTTAAAAAATGTCCCATTGAAATTCTATTTGACGATGATGGGACGGACCGTGTAACTTCACATTGCGATGAACGAAAAACCATGCGGTCTGTCTCGAATGACTGTCGAAACCTTTCACGAATCTATCAGCTTTTTACGGGTCGCACAAGTGTCGCCAGATTCGCGGCAGGCAATGAACGCAATCGCCTCCTGCGCGCGAGTAAATTATCGTGGCTCCTCGCGGAGCCAGCCGGTGAGAGATTAATTTCAACGCGCGCGCGTACTTTTCCCTATACACGGCAAGAAAAAAAAAGCCAGGCCAGGCTCGCGTATACATTACGCGGTGGTTGTGGTGGTGCGTGTACGACGAACAGATAGATTCCCCTTTGCCGTGATCTACAACCACGGTGAAGCAAATCGCCGTCGCGCATCACGAGACGAGTGGAATACGTCCCCGAGGCTTTCTGCGCGTCCTTAACAACCGAGTGACCGAGACACGTGGATGTATATGACCGTCTGTCTCTTCTCTACCTCCCGCTCTATATACCCCCTTTCGTATATCTTGGTACGCGAGGAGATCCACGGCTGAATCTCCAACGCGCTCGCACGCTTCCACTCTTATTCCCGTCCTGTCACGACCAGTCGCATCATTAGGCCATCCGGTATTACAAATGACGTTGAAGGGACTCCCCAGGCTCCTCCACCTCTTCTTTATACTCCCGTTCTCTCGCCCCCTTGCCCTATCGTTCTGTCTCTCTCCACTATTCTTATTTATCCCCCTTCTTCTCTCTCGCTCTGTCCCGCAACACACAGCGGGGACGTGGCGAATCTCCTTCGGCTTCTCCGCGCTGGAGTCTATCTCCAGCTGGTTGCCGAGTCAATCCGGCGAAACGTCGCTTTAACTGGATCGTACGAACGCCAGAGCAAAAACCGGCAAGCAAGTCATAAGCATTTATGAGTTTCTTACTGGCGATAATAAGTTTGGAACGATTGCTGTTTGTATCATTGCGCAAGGTGTACTGCGCCCGTTCCTGCTTCTTTTACCCGATGACATTCTTGGGACGATCGTCTTAGGAGTGGGGCAAGGGAGTGCATGTATCAAGAAAGAAACTGCACTAAATTCATTATGTCAAATTATATCCAATTTGAATTATTTTTAATCATTTCTATAAGTCGTCACTGCCCTTCACTCAATACATCGTCAATTAAATCGAAACGCAATGCAGTTAAACAATTTAACTCAAATGTGTCAAATTCAACTCAAATTTAATTTCTAATAGTACCAGTTTACATTAATGTAAACTTGTTTATACTTTTAAACTAACCGTAGAAATAGATTGATTTTCATTTTGGTACACATAAAAGTAAAAAATAACAAAATGTTGTTTTTAACTTTATATATTTTGTTATTTTTAACTTAAGGGATTGGGTTACCAATTGCTCTTTTGAAATCTAGCGGTGTACGTTGCCGTATTCTCGTGCCTTATTTGTGCAGTATCCAATTAAGGCAACGAACTATAGCCCAAGATTTTTAGGGACGACAGAATTTGTTCTTAGTATTGCTACTTAGGCTTGATTACATCAATGTTACTTTGACTTTAAGCGAAGCTTAAAAATCTTTCTTTTTTTAAAATCAAGAGAGAGACAGAGAGGGAGAGTTTTGAACCTTGCAGTTTGAAGTTAAAGTAACATTGGTGCAATCGAGCCAATCGTTTAATAAATGGTTGCACAACTGAAAGCGGATGCATTCAAATTTTATTCATAGATGATTTATCTCAACAATTGATTTCTTTATTTATAATTAAATACTATATGTATATCGAAACGTTAATGTCGTCTTTCGATCATGTTTTTGTATCGCAAGCGCTAATTGTACAGCAGAACATAGTTTTTCTACTATAAAGAAATTTAAGTTTTCTACGTTCAACTACGTGATAAGAAAGATTAAATAAGATTTCCATTCTTTGAATCAAATCTAATGTTACTATAAATTTAAATTACCACAATATTATCGATCAATTTTCTAAAATGCAAAAAAAGCATTTTAATGTTTCATATCTTCTGCCTATATTCTTTAATTCTTTTTTATTTTTTTTACTTAAATCAAAATAAATATAGGATTTTTTAGAACAAAATCTCGAGAAAATAAATTTTCAAAATTAGTTTAATATAGATAACTCCTGAAAAGAAGTTACCTAGATGAATCACATATAAAAAGACACTTGAAATGTTTCAGCCTACATCACAGACGCAAAACAGATAAATCCTACACTTATACCTTCTTTTTCGCCAATATTATTAATGTACTGATTTTGCTTTATAAAATTTGTTAATGCAAGAACACACACACAAGAGGCGATGTATCCCGGCGCCATCTGATCCCGACCGATTTTACCTACCACTCGTCCACTCGAAGACTCAACCGGTCCCCGTAATGAGCGATCATTCCTCAATACATATCATTGCATTAGCCTTCAGGACAGTCGTGCACACGCACCATGGTTCGTGGAAATCGTGTGAGCCGTGATATAGGAGCGAAAAAATGAAAGAGAACAACCATTCGCATTCTCTCGTCGAATACTGGCACGCGGTTTCTCTCTTCTTCTCGCATTCCACGCGCCGCAGACAAAACCGCGTCTATCGTAATTTCCGCAAAAAGATCATCCATAGCGATTGCTTTGTAACGACAGACGCGTCAAGAAGATTTAAATGCAATCTGCCTGCTATGTGTGATAGCCTGCTATGGGTATAGTCAATATCATGCAGCACGCGATCGATTTTGACACGAGCAAGTAGCTCACGCTTGACGGTGGTCAGACGGATAAAGAAAAAGGAAAAGGAAAATGAGAAGAGGAACGAACGTGAGAGAATTCACGGAAGAGAGATAGGAAGGAGAGAACGTACGCGGGTGGACAGGCGAAAACAGTGGGATGCAAGAGGAAAGGTCAAGCAATGTGTAGAGATAAGATGAGATAAAGTTGGCTGTAAGGGCATAAAGTCGGTACGAGAAAAGAGAAACAGAAGGGGAAAGGTGTTTTATTACAGCGGAGATACGACTCCCGGAGGATAACGACGTTACGGTGACCACGGAAATCGCGGCGGTTATATACTTCTAGAAAACAGATGTAGCTAACATAAAAGCGTATGACTAATTTACAATATATCTCGCCCGACATCGCTGTAAAATTAAGCGTTGCCAAAAGGTGATTTTAAAAATTGAACCATAAAAAGTAGAAATATCCTCTCGTACGAATCGCATTAAATTCAAGACTTTCAAAATAAAATGTATAAAAGCGCGTCTTTACATACAAAAAATATTTAAAAAATGCTTTCACGCACATCGCATTAAGTCCTAAAAAACTATCCAAAAATAAATTAAAAATAATGCACAGAAATGATAAAAATTATTAAAAATTTTATCAGATAGAACATAATCAATTGTATATATAATCTATAGCAAATTAGTATATCAGAAAATGAAAAATATCCTATGTTGTACTCTTTTTCTATATACAGTTACTTTTAAGATATTTTCAAATTATAAAATACGAAATAGAATTGTTATATTTTTTTATTGTTATTTAAAATATACTTACGTTTCAAATACAAATCTTACGAAAACAGTATACATGTATTTGAAATAAAATAATAGAAAAAAATTTTAGCGTATTTATTTGCTAAACTTATCTTGAAAAAATGCAGCATTAAAGTTTAAAATAGAAAACGTATTAAAGTATCGAGATACACAAATTAAAAAATTCATGACAATTTATTTTAAAATATACATCTGATAATTCAATATAAATAAATATTGTAAAACGATAATATTTATCCATTAGTCGAATATCGATTTATCAAAACGAGAAATATCACAAAAACTAATTAGTGCTGCGTAATGAGCATAGAGGAGACTAATGGTATACAGAAGCGACAAAACGGAGGTGCAAAACGACAAGGAAAAAGAACGAAGAAGACATGAAAAGAGAGGAGCACGTGAAACGCGACGCGATTCACAAGGCTGCGACAAGGTAAACTCAACTAACGTTGTCAGGGTGGACAAGGAGCACAACCGACAACCGACCGACCGACCAACCAACCAACCAACCAACCAACCAACCAACCAACCAACCAAAGAGTGGGATAAAGCTAAGCTAAGAGGCAAGTCAAAGCAAGTCGAGAAGAGCTAGGTCGAGGCGAGGCAAGGTAAAGTCGAGTAGGGACGGAGTATAGCAAGGCGCATTGGTGAGGCATGCTAAGGCAACGGGTCCAAAGTCGCCGTCGTACCTCGGTACGAGGCCCCGGTGGCGCGTTAACCTTCCGCTCGAACGCAGTACGCTTTCGACTCTCGCGCAGGCCAGGTTGCATCAATCCTGCCGGTCGATCCGCCGACCACGTGCAACCAGCCAACAGGCGGCTGCGAGAGAAAAGCCACGTGCACGTGTCCCCCTCATGCACCAGCGATGATATCGCCCGCATGAAAAAGAAAAAAAAAAGAGGGACAGACAATAAGAAAGAACCTTTCTAAAGGGAAAGAGTCCTCCGGAAATTACGTTTCGTGTAATGTGTCATGTGTCAACGCATTTTCGATTAATTGCTTCTCAATGATAACCCAAAAAAAAGCCAACAAAATATAAGTGCGAATCAAGATAATCGTAAAGATCAACTTTCTCGCAATCTATATATATCTCCCATGTGTTTCGCGGTCACGAGAAATTTAATTTCCAAGTGTACACGAGAAGATAATCCGAGGGCAGTCACGGTGCTCGACTGGGAAGAGCACGGGATTAAATCGGACGTCGTAAATTAATTCGCGAGAGATTCCGATCGCGCTCTTGGGTTTGGTTTGCGAACAGTTTTACACCAGGGGTATCACACCGTGACGTCGCCGGCTGGCGGCAAATTTAATTTCCAGACGCGTTTCTCACGCCTGCGAAATCAGTCCAACTGCGCGCGGTATGTGACGATTAAAAAGAGACGCGCCATCATTCTCAGCGTTCCACATTCGGTGACCGTGCTCGAAATCGACAGGTCGAGGCGGAAATTAATTCAAAATGGTCACGCCCGTGTGCGACGTGTCACGCGCGTGAGCCCCACGCTTTTTTTTTTTACCACGGCAGGGTGCGATATAGCCTTCGGGCTCTTCAAAAATTTTCGCGCTTCAATGAATCGTAAAATAAAAGAACCCGGAATCGGCCAGAAAAAGCCTTCGATACGGAGATCGATCGATCGCAACGGGTTGGAATAATTGAATTATCGAAAGCCCGGAGGCAGGAAGACGCGAATCCTTCAGGACGACCATACATGGTCGTCGTCTGCTTACAAAGCCGAGGAAGAAGCGGCAGCATGTCGTGATCGCGTGGGAGGTCGAAGCATTGCGCACGGCGCTTTTTACGCGCGAAACGAAGCGGAGAAATAGATACGTACGTTGATTCCGGAACCCACACACGCGGATAGAGCGACTCTGTTTAAACCGCGTCTTTTATTCTATTCTATTAAAAAGACGTACTGATTTGGTTACAAACGAATCTTTCAAGAACTATATATGATTAGCAGCAATTTCTTCAATACATCGTGAAAACGCGTGCCGAGCCGAAGGCGGCCACGATCGATCCGGATGAGATCACCCGAGAGATGAAGGGAACCTGATTCAGAGCAAGTTCGTGCCGCCAAGTAAGCAGCAACTCGAAATAATCACCTGCAACTAGTTCGTTAGCAAACCGTAACTAAATTTCTATGCAAATTACATCGCCGCGAGTAAATGAAATCAAGAAATTGGAAAACAAAACAGAAAGTAATATATCGCCGGGAAAAAGGGAAGAATAAAATGAGATCATGCGAGCGAACTGCGAATTTATGAACCACTTGAAAAGGACTATGTCCGTAATATCGCGTGATGAAAGAATCGTATGCGGAATGAGGTGAAAACTGCGTAAAATGCATAGCGTTGACCTGTCGTGTCAACGTCCGAGATGCATCCGTGGCTGAGGCGCATTATCGGCACGCTCCGCTTGCAGTGGAATCTCGCGAAATAAGAATCGTCCGCGAAGACATGTCGCCGCCGCCGTAGCGCTCGTGACGAACGCGCGCGACGAATGAAGATTTTCGCGGACAAAATAATAATAATAAAGGAAACGAGCAGCATGCCGGTCACGGGAACGAGGAGATTATGCAGAATGGGACTCGTCGCGGTCTTGGTCACCGCGTTGTGCATCCTGACTCTGCTGGACTCGCCGCCAGCACGACTCCCGGATCCACCGACCGATCCTCCTCCCACGCCTGGTAAGCAATTTTCCTCCTCCGGCGCAACTGCTGCGACCCTTGCCCTTTTGTTATCGGCGAACGGTTCACCGCGGCACAACCTGAAAGTGCTAACACTATACGCATTGGCATCTAGCGGGATTTTTGCTGCCATGCGAATTGATCGTGACTATATATAGATAAAATCATGCGACAAATTGGTTATTTTCATCCTATTTCATGTAACGTGATGTCTCGCGTTTATTGAAATTTGAGACCGTATTATATACTTGTCCTTCCAAGTATCTCCTTGAAAAACTGGTAAAATTGATATGTGTACTCTATTATAGAAAATATTCTTTTTAAGAACTCAAACAGTACAAAAAAGCGAAATAGAATTCTTTTTGAATCCATAAATTATGAAATATATTTTTTCCCCATTTTTCATTTCTGTTCTAAAAAATCATTAAGGGTTCCAAAATATTTCATTTTTGGACTAATTCTGAACTCTTCTTTAGATACATAAGAAAATCCTTTGTGGTTTGTAAGAATTCGAGTAAAATTTCAATAAATATATATACGTGCAATTCTTAATTTCCAGTTCAAACATCGTCAGTCTTGAAACAGTCTCAATTTAAAGATGGAATATTATAAATGTAATGCGTAATATTATAAATGAAATTAATAAGCAATTTAATAATACTGATGCTAATGAGCATTATTAAAGAACTGTAAAAAATTTATTGCGAAAAATATCATCTCAGGCAAGATTTGAAGGTAGAATTTTCTCATTACATGTAGAGGCGTCTTACTAATTCAACCACCGAGACATAAAGTGATATTATCCCGACTGAGAAATACTTTTTGCGATACATTTTTTACAGTGTTTTAAAGATGCTCATTAGCATCACCAGTATTTTATTAAATTATTTGTCAATTTACTTTATATTATGTATTTCAGCTTCAGTTTGAGACTATTTTAAGATAAATCGTCGGAATTTGTGCAATTTGCTTGAACTAGAAATTGTAAAATTCGCATAAAAATATAGTTAAATACTAATTGTGAGTCTCATTTTGATCAAACCCAATATGATCTTCGCTCATTTATAAATATTTCTCAGTTGATTTTCATTTTTAAAATTAATATTTATTATATTAAAATCACGTGGCGTCGAGTGGTTCACCGCTCTGTGCGATTGACTCGCGATTTGTAGACCCGAGTTCAATCCCACGTGCGCCCAAACGCGATTTTTCGCGTTTAATGAGCCAAAAAAATGGCTCCATCTGGTGATCAAAAGATCTATGATCATCAGCGCCGTTCGGATTCGGCGTTAAACTGTAGGTCCTATACATCAGTATACATCAGTAGTATACATATCAGTAGATATTTGTCTCTAATATCTGACTGAGGTAGGATTCTGTGGACCAATCACCCACAAATCCGAAAAACAATTTGATTCGAGAAACGAATATAGGCCTCGGACAAAAGAGGTCTATAGACGTCCTATGCTCCACATAAGGAGATAAAAGGAGTCGTTAATAATATTAAAATCACAGAGTAAATACAATATAATTTAGGTAATTTTTACAATTTAAAAAATATGTTTCATTTTGCATCTCATATTTTAAAACTTATTCTCAAATTTTTTTACTCCTTTTTACCTTCTCTAAAATTTTCACGATACTCTTGAAAACCTTGTGCAGCAATATGCAGCACTATATTGGTGCAAAAACCCTGCATTAGAACATAATTGAAAAATCTTATAATGTTGCGCTTTTTATTCTAATTTCTACTATGGTTTTTATTTACGAGAAATACAATTTCGTCGCGTTCATCTGGCAACGGTGCTACGTATCGAGCGATTCTTTTCAAACCCATTACGAACAAAAAAACTTCTCTTTCAGAGTAACTTCAATTTAACTCCATAAGAAGTAAAAGGATTTTATGAAATCTTTTTTAAATTGCCGGAAAGAAATTCTTTATGAATTCATAAAGCTACTATTAAAAAACCTTTGAGAAATTTTTTGTTACCTAATGTTACTAAAAACAAGTAACTCATTGCAACTTGGAAACAATTTGTCTTCACAAATGAACTCATTTCGAAAAAACGTTTTAGGTTTCTTTTAATTATTAAGGCAACAATTTGTTTCCGCAAGTATTGTGTCCATAAAATCAACAATGTTACATATTTTAAATATATATAAAGATTAAAAATGCACTTTTTATGGTCACTCTAAATTTTTAGGAGTGAAATTTCACTCCCAAAGGATGATAGTTGCGCCGGTCTAGAAGTGAAATTTTCATTTTTAAAGAGTGAAGAATCACCCTTAAAGAGTAAAGAACCATTCCAACCGAAAGTCAGTCTCTACGGAGAGTGAATAATTTCATTCTTTGAAAGAAAAGACTGAATATAAATGTTCATTTTAGCTCCCCTAGAGACTCTCAAGTAAGAGATGCGCAAACTGAGAAGCTGCGACGGGATTGATTATTGGCGTCAATGCAAGAATATGGCGGAGCCAATATTGTACCAAGGGCACAATCGTATTTTATTTCTACATAAAATAAAGACTTAATGTATGTTTGTATATATTTACACATATGGAGGCCGTCATATTCTTGCAAACGCTCGGAATTTGCGTACCTCTCTAAGCACCCTTACATCCAGTCTTCTCGAAATTAGGCGATGTGCTTTTGTACAAAACAAACGAATTTAACCGAAAAAGCGTCATTCTGCTTCGCAAAGCGGGATTAACCATTAAACGAAATTTTACGTTAACAAAACAAGACACTTAACTTTAAAAAGTGATTTTATACTGGCATTTGTTCGTAGTAAAATATGTGTGACTCACAGTATTGTAGCCGTAATTTGTTTCAATGTCAGTCAAATATTACTATAGTTTAATACTGGCTGCGGTTTGCAAAGTGTTAAGTTCCTTGACACGGTATGAAAGAAGATTCGCACGCAATAAACTTGTTCGAAATACCCGCAAGCGTTTGTTGCTCAGTACACGCTATTTCCTAGTCACGTGAAGTTTCTCAGCATTGAAATGTTATCCGGCCGAACGAATAATGAAGAGCTGCTATCTGCTTTTTTAAACGCACGTTCATCGCGAGTAATTGCACGGGTGCTACGCTTTCTAATACTAACAACGAATATGACTACATAAATGGCTCCCTTCGAGGGCCGATACAGATCAACCTGCGCTTACGCACCGCAAAGATTTAACAAGACCCTGCACGCAATATGCGTACACGCACCCCCTCCCCCACGAGAGAAGCTGAAAAGATACGAAGATAACGCACCGAGTGCAAAAGGAACGCGCGATACGAAGTTATAAATAAACCCCGAAGCTTTGGCATAAAGCTTGCCAAGGACGTAAATCTCGGCGCTGTTCTTTGGTAGTAGCGACTTCATTAGTCGACGTAATTTATGACGTGATTCATCGAGTGACCGCCCGTCGGCTCGTTCGCTTTCGCGTAATTCACCTTCGCTTTTACCATATAAATATTTCGCAGGAATTATGACAGTCGATCATACGGCTGAGACCAAGCTTACACACTACACACCGCAGGTCGACAAACCTTCAGGATTTGTCTTATACGAAGATCGTCTTTCATGGATAAAAATTAAATAGCCACACACGCGCACACATATTTAACACTACGTGCATATGAAATATGAATATAAATTCAGACTATTTTTACACGACGTGGAAATAAGTAGATTCAGTTAATTACACGGGTAATAACGATTCGAAGGTAATAATTACGATTCTTATCCAGATGTATCCGTGTTTTGAGGTCACGCACTTCAATTAGTTAAAGATAAGTGTTTCTCTTGTCGAGAGTAATTTCTAACTAATTAGTGACGGGCCTTAAAAATCAACACGATTTATTTGCTGATTTATCTCTGTAGCCGGCTGTAGATTCACTCTCCGCCCTGACAGTGCGATTTCCATGAGAACGCTGGTGTGCATTAGCGTATTCCTAGCGTGGTACGAATGCCTCTCTCGTGGGGCCGCGTTTACCTTCTCGTAAACCTCACGGAGCGTGGCCGCGACGGACGGTCGAGGGGAGAGGAGCGAGTAAAGGGCACGGAGTCACGAAGAATACTCGCGGCACGCAAACACGTAATACCCACCGTCGGCCCTGGTTGGGTCAAACGCCGACTTTTAACGACACACCATGACGGGACCATCATCCACCCCGTTGCCCGCGGACTCCATGGATCAGTAGGCTCGGCCAGTCTCGTTACCTACGCTCTCGACGTTGAGATCGTCCGGGAAATAGTCCCAGGCGTCCCGTCAATAACGCTCGCAATCCATATACGTTGAAGACGAGTAATTGCAAACGAGACGAGTCACGAAACGTATATAGTGCCATAAATTTACCCGCAGACGCCAACACGGCGCGTGACGTCTTATTTTTTTTCCTCTCTTTTTCTTCGTCTGGCCGCCGCCGTCGCCGCCGCCGCCGTCACGGATCCCAGTCTCGCAGAAATAATTATAAACAAGACGTAACGAGAGCCTTTAAAGCTATCATCGGCATAGATTTATTATCACTCTCAAAGAGCAAGGCGCAGTTGGACGTACATCTGCGCGAACCCTGTCGTATTCCATAAATGCATTTATTATAAATGCATTAATGTGTGAAAAAAAAGAATGGATATCTCCTATACGGGTACACTTCAGCTCGTGATTACACGGGAAACGAGTTTCTCCGCGGAATACGGGATATGCGGGGCATTCAACATTAGGGAGCCTAATTAGTGGTCACGTCGATTGAAATTCCGCCCAACTAATTTTCTCTCTCTCTCTCTCTCTGCCTGCCTTTCTCTCTTTGAATATTACTAGAGCGTCGCGTTAGAATATATGGAAATTGCAATTATGAGAACTATCGTGCGGCACTGATAAGCCAGACAGCGATACTATACCTAAAGCGAATGTTTCCTGATGCAAGCATAGCAGACTAAATGAACGTGAATGTATTTATAATACGGTGCGTTCGTTTCTAACACGTAGACGCGTCACTTCCGTCCGGTTGTGTATAGAGTCAATGTCTTTGCGTTGATTCATGATCCTCGCGACAGATAAGAGACAGAGAGAATCGATCGCGCGGCTTCGACAATAAGTTGACGTTTAGTAAAACGAACACAGCCGAGACGTCACACTCGCAGAAATTATGAGATGATATGCTAGTAGGGTGGAATGCGAGCGATACTATCGATGTAATAACGTAAAAGTTTTGATAAGCGACAGACAGTATGCAGTTTGTTATATATATATATATATATACAACGTGTATTGACGGCAGCGCAGGCACTTGCTATTACAAGAAAACACAGTCAACCGAAACTAGTTAACTAGTTAACTCGGATGAAACTTTGAGTATAGAGTAACTTGAACTACATGAATATGCATTATTCGCCTTTGAATGTGGATAATATAGAAATACATGAAGAGTACGTCATGCCTATAAACTTGTAAATACTAAATCGAGCAGAATTTAACTTATTAAACAAATAAATTATAACGCTGTGAGCTATAATGTACTAAAATCAACGTATACTATTTATATTAAAATTTAAGTACTATTCAAAACAAGAAAATATTCACAATCGATTTAATAAGATCAATATTGCCCATCCTAACATAATTTTAATAACAAAAAAATACAATTTTAGAGTATTTAATGTTTCATCGAAAGAAATAAAGAGAACCAATTAATTTAGTCAAATGAACAACTTTTTCTCAATGTTCATATTTAAAAATACAAAAAATTAGGAAGTTTTTTTTATTAATGATAAAAAAAATGTTTATAAATATAATCGTTTAATAACGCGTTCTGATTTTATTTTTGCAATCCCATTTGTTTCTGATTTTTAGCTTTGCAGTTTAAATTTATTGCAAACTTTTATTTAAAACAGTTTTCTTTATTAAAATATTATTATACTATTATGTGCTAAAAATTGTCTTTTATAATTACTTAATATTACACTTTCTAAGAGCGACGGACACAGAGAAAGCTCACACAAAATTTTATCCATATTTATGGATTCTGTAGAAGCGTGGGGAAAAATGCTATTAGCGCTCTTTGTGTCATTCTAGCCTTGTTTTCCGCCTAATGAATGATAAAGAATGACACAAATAAGAAGGCTAATAGGGTCTTCTTGAATGCTTCCTATGTTGGCAACGTTCCTTTGTTAGCTATAAGAAGCTTAACAGAGTTATTGATTTTATAAAAATATTTGAAAACAGTAATCTATTTTCCTACAAATATAACACATTTAAAAATACATATTTCGTCATAAAAAAAGAATTATCAAATAATATATCATATAATTCAACAATCCACTAATTCAATTTTCTTATTTTTCTACTTCAATATAACAACCTATAAGTTGCTCGACAATGCATTTGCTGAATACGAGTACTGTATA
The DNA here is from genome assembly GCF_001594065.2 of Cyphomyrmex costatus. Classification (NCBI taxonomy): domain Eukaryota; kingdom Metazoa; phylum Arthropoda; class Insecta; order Hymenoptera; family Formicidae; genus Cyphomyrmex; species Cyphomyrmex costatus. The sequence continues at coordinate 4,672,249 of NW_017275207.1, forward strand.
TTTTTTATAAGGCATTATTTGGAAATGAAAATCGGAAGTTGTAATTACATTTTCAAAAATGAAAACGCAACACAAAGATTGTGCCGACTCTGTGATATATCTAGTGTGCGCGCATTTTCTGATCAAAACCTTGAATTAGCATTATTCACAGAGCCTAATTAACTTCTTCGAAGGCTTTCTCCATTCGTTTCAATCAAACAACTTAACGTCATTCCTTGCGCGCATGTTCTAGGGGGTGAACCGCCGGGCACAAGAAGCATCGTCGCTTATTCGTGGGCCCGAAGATTGGCACTCGATTACAGGCCCACCAAGCAGTGCGACGGTAATGGTACGCGCGGAATGGCGTTAAACGCATACAAGCTGCCCGGCACGAAATGGCTTGAGACAATCCCGGGACAGCTCTTCCTGTACAGCGCCCACTTGGACCTCAGAATCGCCGGTTACCCGAGCATCAGAGTGATTGGCGTTAAACGAGGAGCCCTGCCGTCCTCCGCACTCTTCTGCACTATATGGTGAGCCATTTTTCATGTCGCGATGCAGCCCGTTACTCGTCTATCTCTGACGAGCTAAGTATCAAGGAGAAGAGAATCACTAAAGGCTGCTTATAAACGAGTGATGTCGTCTATTTGCCTCTGCATTGAAAAATCGATCGAAATTAGTATCAACCTTCTGTACGGAAATTCAATGAGATAATAATTAAATTTGTTATTTATGTAAATTATTAATAAAATTATAAATACTTCCTCTATTTTTTTCTATGATTTAGTCAAAATGACAAGTTGTAAAAATTTGACAATGTGCTTTCAATTTCACTTTTATTTATGCCTTACTTAACAAAATGTAATTTTAAACTGTGTTTCAATATTTGAAAATAGCAGATGTCTAACTCGTGATGTTATCAATTAAAATATAAAATTTGTTTGCGTATTCGTTTGTTTCTTTCAGTTCGATGATCAAGAAAAATGCCAGAGTCTTGTTTCTTTTTAATACATTTACTTAAAATAAATGTATAATACAGGATATAAACACATAAATATTAAACTTTTTTGTTGAATAAAGTATATTAATTTATTTTATACTTATAATTTTAGTGAAATTAAATTTCATTGGTTGAATTGTACACAAGCTAGTTGTTTCAAGTAGCGTCAGGAGTGAATAATGCAAATATTAGCAACGGCGCGAAACGAGGCATATTCGCTTAAAATACACGGTTGAAAGACCGCGTTATAAATGTCTCTATAAATGCCTTCCACTATGCGTGCAGGTGTTTTCCGGTAGGATACTCAACATTAACCAACGTGTCTTTCGATCGGAAAAGATAGATTAAGCGTCTTGGTTTTATTACGTTACAGGTACTGGAAGAACGGGAGGATGTTATCGTTGAGCGTGGAGGCGCTCATCTCGACAATCTGGTTGGACGAATGGGGTGAGACGGCGGACAGTTATACCGGAATTCTCGTGAATTGTCAATTGCCGTTAGACGGCTCGATACGCCATGCATCTCGGGTTCATGTGGGTCCAAGTCCCTGCTTCAAGAATGCTAGTCATAGTTTAACAATTCGCTCGGAATTCGGTGACGAGACTTTTACCGATCAGAAGAGACGCCGACAGTTCACTTTGTGCATTAAAGGATTGGACTTCGACGAGGACATATCGCATAAACTAATAGCTTTCGTTGAGCTACACCGTATTCTAGGCGCGCAGTTCTTCTACTTCTACGTATTCAACGTGCATGAGAACGTACTCAAGGTGCTACGATTATACGAACGGTCGAATGTGGTGCGATGGTTCACGCTTGACCTGCCGGGTGATTTGCCGAATGAGAAGACGGCCCGAAGGCGATTCCTCAGTGAGGACATTTGGACAAAGAGGCGAATGGAGCTGATCCCATACAACCATTGCTTCTACGAAAATATGTATCGCTCGGAGTTCGTGGTGCCGATCGACATCGATGAGGCGATTGTGCCGACGCGCCGGAAGACCTGGCACGAATTGCTGCTGGACGAACGCGCAAAGCTCGGCAAAAGCTTCAAAGACTTCGCCTCGTATTCTGTACGAAACGCCTATTTCTTTCCCGAGCTGCAAAATAAGAGTCAAACCGATCGGTTGACCGGACTGGATGAGAAGCTCCGTCGCTCGGCCGAGTATACAGACTATCTGGATACCATGAGAACGGCCAGTATTTCGCCCGAGGGCGACTCGGTGAAAAGTTTCGTCTCTACGAAGCGCGCGTTAACGGTGCACAATCACTATGCTCTAACCACGCTGAACCCGTCCACTAGACGGGCTCATCATCTGGACTCAAACGACGTGCTCAAGCATCATCACCGAGCTTGCGACAGCCGACATCTCGATTGCGATCTCTTAATGGAGGACGTTAGGATCGACGAATCCGCTTTACGCTACGCGGACGAGCTGAAAACGAGAATGAAGATCGCCTTGGCCGATCTCGACGCCCTGCCATAGACTATAGTGATGTTGTAAATAATAAAAATCCTTTTTGAAATCTCTCTCGTCTCTTATTATAATATCTATCAGGCCAATCCTTGCGATATCCTTCCAGATAATTTTAATGCCGCGCGCGTTTATTTTTAAATAATCAAAATATCAAAACATATTGAATACTAATCGTCAATGTTTGCTTTGTGTTAATGCAATATATAATAACAAAATAAATTAGAAGTAAACGCGCAAATAATTTTGTTTCTTTAAGTAGACCGATTAAATTTGTTCATTTTTATTAATTTAAATTTGCTCACTTTATGTTGATTAGCAACTGCTTTAGAAAAAAATTTAAAAGATATAATTTAATAATGTGAAAACAGAAAGAAAGACTTATCCTATTAATGTTACGGTACAAAAATAATCTAAATTCTTTCCCCCTCTACCATTCATATCGGCCCCTTTGAAATGGAACAGGTCACCTAGAAATGATAGCGGCCAGAACCAGTGATCCAAAACAAGAGTAACAATGACATTTTTCGAGCGTTGTACTTAAAATTATTACGGTCGAGTGAAATAATTGGAAACATGTAAAAAGATAAAAGCAAGCTTGACACTTTTCAGGCTTGACAAGTAAAAAATCATATTGCGGTCGAGCATGATAATTGGAAAACATGTAAAGTAACAAAAGCAAGCTTCATACTTGATGCTTGAAATTATATTACAGCTGGGGCACAATAATTGGAAAGCATTTAAAGTGACAAAGGCATGTATGATGAGCCTTCAAGATTGATGCTTAAGTTTGTAATAATCGGATGCAATAATTGGAAACCATCTAAAACGACAAAAGCGAAGATGATAGCTTTCGAGGCATAAGACTTGGAGCGCTTCGAATATTCAAACGACTTTAACAACTATAACTGCTTTTCGCGCTGCCGTGGCTTCAACCGTCTGACACGTTTATCAAATGAGACGAAACGAACGCGCTATTTACGCGGAGGAAAGAATAGAAAAGGTAAGAGTCTTTTGAGTTAACGAGTACGTATGAGGAGCGAACGACTTTATAAAGCACCGCATCCATCATGCTCGGTACGTGTGAACGACAGTTTCAATCTCGCTAAAGTGGCGGTTTGGTGGTCATCCATTAGCGTTCAAGATCTCGTTCTATACACGGGTCAAATGCCTCGCGCCTCACACGGCCCCAAGAGAATTTCTATCGTTATCGACTGATTAGATTCAGATCAAATCTCTCGATGCAGAACGGCGTTTACGCGCAATCGTCATCAAACATATTTTTCACAGATTGAATCGAAGAGGACGGAAATGAGTCTTGTGCGCGAGAGAGCATCCGAGACGGAAGATAAATTCCGGAAGCAAACAAAGGTACGATTCGTTTCAAATCGCGACCGCGATTCTCTTAGATAAGTTTTACGACTCGTATCGAGCGCAGTGCAAGTGCCCGATCAAGGTCGTAACTAGATTTAATAGATCATAAGAAAGCCATCGTATCCGCATTCTCTGAAACTTGTTACAAGACACGAAGATAAAAGCGGAATGCCATTTCCGTTCAAGAGAGAAGGAGATAAGTCAGTTCGCGGAATGCTAAAATTATTCGCAGACATTCACGGCGTGCCAGGCTCTTGGACGCGTCGCTTCGCCGATTCTTCAAATGTCACTGGGACTTCAAAATGCAATAACCGAACTCGCAAACTTCCAAAGAGACGCGATGGTTATAAGACGGAGAAAAGTTTTCCCTCGTACTCTTCAAGTATATCGATCAGCCAGGCTATCGGCATTTAGGGCGACAGGTTGCAAGCGCCGAGAAACATACGCATCTAGATCGTTCTAGTTACATATACAATAATGTCTCGTACAAGCGAGACAGATCGACCTGATAACGTATCGCTAAAATAGGGAGAAACCCGATAGCCGCTATACTCGCAAACTTGCTATTACACCATGAAAATTCTGTTCCTGATTTTTCGCCTAGTTCAAGATTAGCCTCGTCACGCCGATCGTCGATTTGAATAAATTTATCTAATATACCCACTCTTTTATCGATCACGATTTTTATACAGCCATATTGTTAGCCTAATAAGACTTCAAGGCAGTCCTACATTTAGTCTCTAAAATTTTCGCATTTTTAATTCATACAGTTTTTACCAAAAAATCATGTAACGTCTTTAATAAGTAATGATATGAACTCTTCTATATTCGGAAAAAAAGATACTGAATAAAAATATATGTTACAACTATATATTTGCTATCTAATTGTGCAAGTAACTACTTTATATTCATGGTCAGATCTAATTGCAATGTTATACATACTTTATATACGATTGGTACAATATGTTGCGAAAGCGAAACGTTGGATATAAATGAATTAACATTCCCACGGCGTACGCAATTTCGGGAATGAAAATTTTAGCTGAAGAGCATCCAATCCATCATAAATCTCATTATATCCTTCAGCCCATGCACGTTAACACGCGTATCTCTTTACTGATTTATATCTGCGGCGTTTGAGTTACAACGTTTTTTTCCAAGCTGACAAAGTAATCTCGCTAAGTCACGCCTGAAGGGTTCCATTGAACGTCTCGCGCGCGAAGCGCGTTAATTCGACCGCAGAATATTTTCGCGCGGCACGACGGCGACGAGGAGCCGTGCTCCACTTAACAAAGTATCCACGAGAACGAGACGTCCGTCTGACAACACGTGATAAAATTCGCACCGGTGTCACGTTCGCCGCTCGCTCGAGCTAAGACCGATCCTGAATTAATGCGGTAATAAATCACGCGAACTTTAAGAGAGGCTGTACGCGCCTAAAGGAAGTGCATGCGCTCATCGTCTGACTAAATTTATCAACGTACCAGCATGCACCGAATGCCCGAATCCCTGTCTATCCCTCCGTATCGCGTCAGTGACGACAACGGAAACGACAACAGTGTCACGACGACGACGGGAGCTTTATCTTTCATTCCCGCAAACTTCCGCCTGGAATTCGTATATATCATCGGTAATAATGTCTCCGTCAGCCGTGTGCACCTGCTTTCTGACCGCGACATCCTTGCTTGAATAATAAGGTGCCAACTTGAGCTATTATTCCCGGGAAAATCCACACGAAGAACGGTTTTATTAAAGTATCTAAAAATTTAGCTTGATACGGATCTAAAAATAATTTTCAAATATGTGTATCTAATTAAATTTTTATGCTTTAAAATCGTTCTTTCCGTAGAAAAATCATAATATTAAACTCGCACAGTTGAGCAAACATGATCGCCGATGATGACATCGCCGCAAGTAATCTCCCGAGCGAACAAATTTTTACGATTCTCTATCGCTTTCCTCCTCTGAACAATTCAGGTCGCTTTTCTCCAGAGATCGATTCTTCTCCTGTGTGTCTGTTTCTGTCTCTGCACTTCACTACCCATTTTCCCCGTTGAAGAGAATTCATCATTCATCCCGTCACCGCCCCAAGTTGTATCTCATTGTTTAAACGGCGCTTCTCTTGAATTGTTGTGAACGACTGATCGCACGCGTCATAAAGGTAGGTCAGTTTCTGCACGATGAGGGGTAAATGGGAAGCATAATAGCATTACAGAGATGGCTCCAGAAACAAGCTTGAATTCTCCGAGACTACAGTTTTCCCGTCGTGAGACAAATTGGAGCGTTCAACGTCAAGAGAACGTGTAATGCTCTTCTTTGAGATAACGTATTTAAAACATTATGAAGTTGAAATTGTATGAAGAAGAGAATTTACAGATGATTTATGATATTATAAATGAGTAATTCTTTTAAAATTTATCAACAAATTTGTAACTGACTGTAATTATAAAAAATTATAAAAAATATTATAGTTAAATAATACTTTTATTATAATTAGTCTTTTATTTCTACTTTTTTCGACTATCTATTGCATTATTATTCACCTAAACATGTGTAAATACGTGTAGAAATGTGTGCAATATGTGAGTACAGTATGATGAGCTCGAATTCGTTTACTAAATCCAAATGCCGGTGCGGATTAGTCTTAACCCCGCAAGTTGTATATTTGTAGCAATGCTCTACGGATTATGTAATTAAAGACATCGTTTGAAATTTACGAAGCATACAAATGTTTCCATGCCACATTCACATGAAATGTTCCATATTTTTATTTTAAAAAACAACTCTTAATATCAAATTTAAAAAACGACAAAAACATTCGTAAGAACACCTATTTTATTTTATATATGTTTATTATACTTGATTCATTTATTCTGAAATTATTCAAACAGAAATTTGCGGATTTACATAATGTTCCTTCGTTACAATTTTATCCTGTGTACCTAAAAGACTAATCTTGAATTATTAACAGAGCTTGACACAAAATACAAATATTAAGAACTCAGCTTAATCGAGGCCTAAATCTGCAAGAAGTGCTCTGCTAAATTATGCGCGCGCCATAAACTTCGAGAGAATCAGGGGTATATGAGCACGCGACACGAGCGCTCATATCGTAGCACAAAAAAGCTGGAAAACATAGCTTTCGCGATTCGTCGGGTAGGTATCTGCAAGCATGCGCCTGCCATCCGCCAAAGTGAGAGGGAGAGAGAACATAGAGAGAGGGTTGATCGCGAGTAAGCAGCACGTGCGTAACAGTCATCCTGGCGCATTCGCCAGGACCGCTTGCATCTCGGAAGTTATCTTTCCATCACCGGACGTCACACAGATCATTACCCCGCGCAATAAACATTTGCAATCACATCATCAACACTCGTATCTGCATATCGCCCGTGAGAGAATTCTTAAAATTAACGATTATTTTCGTTATACTTTTCATCACGAATATTAAATCTTTCTTTAATTCGAGCACGTCTTAAAATAAACTTAAACATTATCCGCGGTGTTAAAAGGATTCCGAGGGAATTAACGTCTCGCATTTACTTTTTGATTTATTTTAAACGCACACTCTCCAGTGGAAATATATAGAGTGAACGTCGCAAAAACGTCCGGTGACACATATAAAATATGTACGATTACCACGACGAGTTACGGCACGGTTATATGTATGCGCGTGCCCTACGCGTACACTGCATCAAGAATGCGACTCATTTACACATTATTAAGTACTCCCGACAGATTCTACTAGCTACTGTAACTCCTATTATTTCCGCATGGATAAAAATCGTCGGTATGGCAAGACGAATTGCCAAATCCTCACCTTCGAGGACAAGAGTTATCAATCCACTAAAGGATACAGAAAAGAATTTTACCCAACAATGTGCTCGCTCGAATGGACCATAAAACTTTCTACCATAGCATGACAATATACAGACATAATAAAATGAGGCACAGCAGTTCTTGGCCCGATCGAGCACCGCAAAAAGTGAAGGTGCGCGTTGATCCCTTATCTCGTGCCTTTACTATCATTCCAACGAGTCACGAGACGATATATCGATTGGAACAAACTGCACCGGAATCTAATTGCCTGGAAGAAGTCATCCTTCTAGATCGATGTGCCCCAGGAGGAGTCACGTCTGTGATGATAAAACGAAGATTAATCGATGGAAAGTCATCTATAAATAAGAAACCCGCGAATTTCTCTGAGAATTCGTCCGATGTGACTAACGAGACGAGGATCATAAAAAATACCAATCGATATTTCATGTCACGCAGTCTTTCTTTAATCGAGACAACTGCAGCTCATCAAAACTCGGTCATTGTGTTAGAAGAAAACATCGTCCGAAATGAGAGACGTAAATCAGACTCGTTCGGAAAGATTAATAATGAAACAAGGAGAGATATGAAAAGAAACTCCATCTCAAGAACTACATCAGATACAGATTTTTCAAAGTTATTTTCGAAAAATGTGTACGCCGAGGAAGGGAAGGAAGCATCCGCACAACTGAAAAATAAATCTCCTTCATTCGCAGAAACGAATGCTTTTGACGTTATAGTAAACATTGCAAATGAAAGTCAGCACACAGTCAGCATCGCTCAAACAAATCATTCGCAAACGCGAGAAACCGAGAAGAGGAAAGAATATCAAGCTCTCGTTTCGCCCGCATCTTCAGCGAGACACGCGTCTTCACCACCGCACATCGAGGTGGTGGACTATGACGATTATGTGACATTCTCATCGAAGAATGATCTTCATGCCTGTCCAAAGTGCACGTCCGAGAGTATCCTTCGCTCACAGATCGATCCTTTTCGTTCCCCTTCGCAGAACAAGAAAAACAATGCCGCGGACGCGCGTGGTGTTCGAAGCGATTTAATCGAACACGAAAAGAAGGTAGCCGAGGAGCAACAAAGCAAAGATATCTGGTACAGAGACCGCATAATCGGCGAAGCAAGAAACGCGAATAAAGATGAGAAAAAACTGCAGCAACAGAGAAGAAATTACGACTTGTCGCCGATGCGACCGGCAATGGACTTTAGGAAGGAGGCTACTTTGAGACGGCATTATTACCCCGAGGGAGGTTGGGGATACGTCATTGTCACGTGTTCGGTACTGGTGCATTTCATCGGGGTGGGTCTGCAACTGGCCGCGCCCGGATGCTGGCATATAACAGCCGAATTGAAGTTTCGACATCCCCCGTTACATAGTGCAGGTATGGAATCTGATATCGTTAATGCATCGGAAATTAACTTTATAAACGTCTAAAACTTGTAATACGTATAATAGTGTACTTGGCGTATACAACATAATAAATAAATGCAATTCCCGATAGATATACTCATAAAGTTTGATTAATTAAATCTCTATTCTGATAACATGTGTATCACATCCATATTCTACTCGTTAATCGTCAGTGGCTATTATCTATATATTCTATATGCTAATTATGAATAATAATGCAAATTCAACGCAAATGTATTTATGAAAATTTTAGTCACATTCATTAATATTCGCAGATAAATCTTAAATATAAATCAAAATTGTTTTAATTTAAAAATAAACTGCAGTATGTTATGCTAATTTCTGATGTTCGCTTATGTGGAAAAATGTCTTGATTTTATTAGATTTTTTTTATTATGTTTTTGATTAAAATAATGTTACATCCTCTATCTTTCTTGACCATTTTTCATGTTTCTTCACGAACTAATAGTATATTATTTATCATCATAAGAGATAAATAATCGAAGTAAATTGAGATAAATCTTGACGATGATAAGTATCCTAATTTTGACCTGGATGTGTCTCCTTACGGATGATATTTTGATCACGTAACTATTCATACACTCAACCCCTCTCAAATCTGGTCGTACCATAAATTATGCCCGCGATACCCAGAGGTACTATAGACACATTGGAAGAGATGAAAGCTCGAGAAATCCAGATCTTCAATCAATATGCGATCACAGATGCTATTCATTATATTTATCACCTATATTTCATACTTTTTAATAAAAATGTATATAAAATTATTAAAATGAATTATTACTTTCTTATTAATTAGAGCCGGAAAATTACACATTTTTTAAATAAAGAGTTCGTGCCAGTAGTAAAATATTTTTTGAAAAAAAAAAAATAAATAGAGAAAATTTCATATCGCTATTCTAATTCAATATTCTAATATCAGTATTGTAATTTAGCACAATTGAGAAGTGTTTTTCAATTTATATTTTATTCAAAATAAAATCCGTAATTAAATATCGACGTAACAAATAAATCAGTTTTTTTATTGCACCTGAATGATAAATGCAAACCAGATTTACACACACATACATACACATGTTGGTAAAAAAAATTTAATCCTGCTGCTACTATGTTTCATTCATGAAGCTAAAATATTTAATATAAACCTTAATAACACTTATATTATTTCTAAAGTTTTTGTTTAAAAAATGTATTTCACAAATTAATTTGCATTAAAAAAAGATATTATTGTAAAATGTTTTGTTACTATTGGCTTGCTTTATTTTTCTTTAAACTGTGATGATTAGTATAATTTATTAATTAAAGCATACAATATGTTTTTGCATAAAGTATACAAAAATTTTTTTCTATGTCACGTTAAAATTTATATTTATCAGAAATTCTTGACGAATTTAGTAGTTTATATAACTTGACGAAACTTTATTACATAATAATAAAATAATTGTGAAAGTTTTATCTAAAATAAAATATGCCATTGGGTAGCATTAAAAGGAAATAATGCTTACTATTTCTAAAGAAACTCGGTAACTGTAGTCGAAGTTGGGATCAAAGTTATACTCAACTTTGCACCTCTGACATACATTGATTTTCTTGCCGCGTTTCCCACGGGCCAAGTTCCAATGGATTGACCGCAATTTGTTTGCTTTGTCATGTTCAAAACGCAGTTTTTACAATCTCTCCAGAATCTTTTAATTCTGACGAAATAAAATTATTTTCTTCAATATTACTTTTTTCATTAATACTACATCAAAAAGATGTATTAACAGTAAAAATTAACAGCAATCTAATTGAGACAAAAATAATCTTGTTAATTTGTATTAAAGAAATAATATTTTATTAAAACAACAATGTATATGTAACGCCTTTGTTTTTATTATTAATATTAATACTATTATAAATTAACAAAATTATTTTTAATTAAACTGTTATTAGTTACTACCAGTAACATCATTTTTGCATATAGAATTTTAAGAAATAATACGTATAGTATATAGAAAGTATACACGTTCAATTATTTTATTTTATGTTATTACATGTTTCATAATAAAAAGGTTTAGTAAGTTCTTCCAACGACAGTAATTTTTGTATGTATTTCCTGGCGTCATCATTTATTCCGAAAACGTAGAGATACTTTTCATTCGGGCCTTACTATTTTCGGGATTAATGCATACGAAAGAAGAGTGCCTACCATGCGTAACGTCGTAAAACGTACGTGCGAGAAAAATCAGGACAACGAATCGACAGTCAAAACGCGTCGCGTGGCTCACGTTCGGCCTAATGCGTGCAAAGCATTGCGATGCACCTACAAAACGTCACTGGATTTCACACATCGAGAACAGTTCTCGTTCGCGATCCATCGATGTTGGTGTAACTTAAAACTCGATTTTATTTTTTACTAGGCATCCTTTCACGATGTGAATCCAATTACAAAAGTCGGAAAAAAAGAATAAATAACAAAACCTGAAAAGTGTCGATTGTTACAATAAATGAAAAAGTCGCACTTCGCGCATTTCTATAGTGTACCTGAAAAAGTGCTTTGCGTTCCTGGTGTTACCATCCGTAAATACTACATCCATTGATAGTGAATTTTACTTTAGGAACAGATAAGAGCGCCTCTAAAAACACCTCTTTTAGAAGAAAAACAGATTAAATATGTATAACAAGACTGCATTGTTTGTGACTTATTTAAATCTCGCGATAAGTAAAGCGATGGCGCGTGACAGTAACGTAACTCGATTTCGAATCATTTTCTCAGCATGAAAGATTCAGCGGCTGAAACATCCGCTTCAATTGTAAGAGTTTGAGAAACGAACCGCGAAATGGATGAACAAGCTGACTCGGCGAGGTCGTGCGAGGAACCGGCATATCGCAAACGTCGCCGCTCTTACAGCGCGGCTATGAGCGAGGAGAATTCGCTCGACGAAGATGACAACGACGAAGAGCCAGAGGAAGAGGAATCCTATCCCCATCGTGACGATGCAACGCGGGCACGTTGCTGCCGGCAACGCGAATGCACCGCGCGGAAAATATCCAGTGTGGAATCCGAGACCCGCACGTCGACCGAGAGCCTCGTTTCGAAACGAGCGTTGACGAGAGAGTCTTCCGGCGACATTGCGAAATCATGGAGCGAGATCGAGCTGCCCGAGTTACTGTTAGCGCATCCGGAGATCCTATCACGTATGATGCGATGCCGTTGCTTCCTGGCGCAATTCCCCACGTGCCAATATCGATGCCGTTGCGCGCAGTGTCAGTACCAGCAGCGCCGGAAAATTTCGTCCACGTCCTCCTGCTTCGCCAGGGACTCGGTCCTGGGGGTCGGCGCGAGGCGGAAGGACTCCGGAAACTCCGTGTCCACTTGTCAGAGTTTCCTGCCGCCTTCCTCCGGCAGAAACTCTGCCGGCAGTCTCTACGTCGACATCGTGGACAACGGGACAACGACGATTCAACGTCGGCACTCGATCGCCGCCGGTCCGATACCCCATCGTCGGTACTCCGATCAAACGTACTCGTTGCGCGGCTGCAAGATCGGCCGCATAGATAATCGCAGGCTCTCCGAGCAGTCGCTCGTCGGTGATGCAATCGGAACCTGCGAAGGCACCAGAGGTGCCGCAAAACCAATCATCGCTGGTAATACCCGTCCGCGAACATTTCCGAAAGCGACAGCTCATACGACACAATCAGTCGTTCCATTTTATTCTGAGAATCTCACGCCCACCGATAGTAGAGATTCTAAAAATAATAAATCCCGAACTGCTAACGAATCTAACAGCGATGCGCATCTCGCTGCGAGCAGAAAAAGTACCAGTGCTTTTACTGGACGTAAAAATAGCGCCCTTCCGATTACACCTAAGATGATGAGAAGGCGATTCTCTGAACAACTAATTCTCGAAGGAGGCCTCGGCAGCGTCGGTGAATCTGAGAATCTGTTCGATCAACTCGAGAACGTGGAGGAGGCAGAGGAATCCTTCACTGCGATAAACGCTCGAAAAAAAATCACACTCAATAAGCATTACTACCCGGAAGGTGGCTGGGGATATGTTATTATCATAATAACGATTCTCGTGCACCTAATCTCTCATGGACTGCAACTGGCGTCCGGCTTGCTGATGAGCCCGACAATGACGCGATTCGAGCAGACAGTTAAAAACTCAGGTACAGCGTACAGAACGATATATTATTGACTTGCTTAACAATCGATTTTTTTTTTGACATTAATATATTTATTTTATATAATAGTTTAATAAGATATATGTTAATTATAACAATAAACTTATTAAAAAACAGATAATAATTTGTGAAAACTGTGTTTTCATGCTTTAGGAATCGAATGTGTATGTTTCACGTAAAAATTTTCACATTTTATTTTTTACTTTTTACTTTACATTTTTCATTAAACAGGCCGATTTCACGTGAAATTTTTCATGCATAGCGATTATGTATGCGCTAACTTCTAAGCCGGTATTCACAGTACGTTTTTATTAAGTAAAAATTTTCAGATTTTATTTTTTACTTTTTACTTTTCATTTTTCATTAAACAGGCCGATTTCACGTGAAACTTTTCATGCATAGCGATTATGTATGCGCTAACTTCTAAGCCGGTATTCACAGTACGTTTTTATTTCAAGATAATTCAATAACATACATGTCAAGATAATCTATCAAAGAACATAACATGGCTAAACTACACTTATTCCAAAGTATATTTATTGATTCCCCAGGTCTTTGCTACCACGGTTTATGACGAAAAAGTTCACGTAAATAATTTCGTATTTTCACGGTTGGAAGAGTTACATGACCCCGTGATCGTAGATGATCGTACAGTTCACGTAACTTTTCACTTTTCACATTTCCGTCCCAGGAGAAATGTTACATGACCTCCTGATTGCGTATTTATCATCAAATTTTCGTGTCTCACGCTAAAAGGAAAGTTTGATATTTATGAGTATAACTATAATATATAATAAAACGGTATGGTGACGAGCTCGATTTTTATAAGTCATCACCGCTGTAATGTCAAAAATAATTCTATTTATAGTAATATTAGATATATAAGTAGCTACGAATTTTTTAAATATCTATTGATATATAAAACGAACAGTATAACCGTTTCTATCCAATTATTTGCCTTTCAGATCTTTCACTTTTTGCCAGCATAAGGATGCCGCGACGAAAGAATACTTCGTAACACGATTTATTTTCACATCGAAATCATCACTTTTAAATCTTTTAAGCCACTCTTGGCACGTTCTTTCCGATCTAATATTATAAGTCTCATAAATTATTTTTCAAATTGCTTCAATGGCAGTTTTACCCCGATAAAAATAGCAAAGCAAAATATTGATGCAAAATAACGAATATGCACCTTTCAGCGTTTCAAATTAAATATATAATTAATTGTCTAACCGCAATAAATCAGCCTCACTAATGGAACAATAATTGAACATTAAATACACCGTTATTAGCATTATCTAAAATTGATCGTAGGAACTTATTTATCTAATGCTTGTTTCCATCAATGTAGATTAACCTTAGTCTTGATTTAACTTACTCTTAATTTTTTTCTAATTCTGAGAGTTAGAAAAAGATGAAGAGTAAATGAACCAAGATTAAAGTTAATTTACATTGGTGAAAACAGGCATTAGGTGTACACATAATTAGTTCCCGCGGTCAACTTAGATAATACTAACAATGGTGTATTTAAATTTCCGTGCCTAATTATTTTTCCATTAGTGAAGTTAATTAATCTCCATGATAAGGCGAATATAAGACATATCAAACAGAGTGTATAATTGTATCCTCGAAAACAATTATAAAATTATAGTAGTTTTCAAAGACACTATATTACATATTTTTTTAGTATATAAAACTATAAATACAATTATTATTGTTAATTTTATAGCAGTAATAACTATAAAAATAGAATTTCCCTAATTAAAGTAAAGTAGAGTAAACCGTAATTATTTTATAATGCAATTAAAATGATAAATACCACAAAGTTTTCTCTGTGTGCATACGTTAATTACAAACGTTAATTACAAATGCGATTTACGGATTAAAAATAATCAGAATATCAGACTGACATACTTAGTAATAAAAATGTATTAAGAAATATAGGTCATAAATGATGCGTGAGAAATGAGATTAATTCCTATCGTGTGTGTGCTCGTTTTAATTACAAAACAAAAAATTAATAACGCGACTGTATGCTTTATTTCAAAAGATGTATCTTAAAAAATTTATAATGTTTGTAAATTAAAAGTAATATGATAAGACAACAACGTCTTAGCACATCTCGTTCCGCGTCATAATTACTAAATCCAATCAAGACAACGTGCTTTCAACAGGCGCGCGAAATCAGGAGAACTGACCTCTCTTCTCCACAGAAACTAATCGATCACAGTCGAGTGAGTAATCGAAACGAGGTGAGCATATACGTCATATTACGGTACTCGTTAATATGCAAATGTACGCCACCCACGTCGATTAATATTAGGCAAAAGACACGTTTTGTTCATACTCTGACAAGACGTTGCGAAACTTACAGTAAACTGAGGCTGCAAGAATTATAGAGAAGAGATACCAAGATGTGCATTATGTAAAACGATTCGATATACCTGCAACAACTGTCGTCCAAACGGTACTCATCTACCGTAAACTATGTTAGAACAGCAGTGTACAGATTTGCCTCTATCTTACAATCTGCAATTTAGAGCACGCGTCTATACGCATGTACGTAAAGTGTCATGCACAACATGGATGCAAACACGTCTGTTAGTTACGTCACTGATTAGATTAACGCGATCACTGATCCAAATACCTATTATATCATATTAAATAATATTACTACAGATAAATATAAAATCATATACATATATATATATATATATATGGCAAAATCAATTAATATCATAATTTTAGCAATAGGTTAATATTTATAATCGCAATAATTAAAAAGCACATCATTTTGTGATATGTAGCGATATGAGAAATAAATTAATATAAATTGTCACTACAGAATTTTATAAATATTATTTTACATTTATAAATTCTCTCTTTATGTTTGCATCATTTTAAATGTCTTATTTATTTATAAAAAAAAAACTAATATACCGTGTTGTAAACATTTGCTATAAATTAACCTAACCATTCACTTTTTAAAAAAAAATTTATAATGTATTGTATTTATCTTAAAATATAGAAAAAATGCATTAATTTTTTAATTTAATTTTTAATTTGAAGATAATAATGGAGTTAAATCTATGACACAATTTTGTAATATACCAAAAGTTCATCAGTGATAAATGCACAAATTATAATTAATCAGAAACTATTTGTCGAAGAGAATGTTAAATCAGATGAAAATTTCAACTACATAATGGAAAATGGAATGAGGTAACAACTCACGACCGAGTATTTAATCAAATGGTAAATTATTCGAAAACACTTCATCGAGATGAACATTTATCAAAAAAAAAAATCATAGAAAAGAAAATTGCTCCAACAGAAAACTTTTTTGAATAATTACACGAAAAATTTAATATAGCTTGACCTGCGATAGATGTGGTTTGTCTTAACCATGTCCAGTTCTAAATGGGTCAATACTCCTTCAATGAATTTTTCATTGGATGGATTGTTTCATAATTTCCCTTCCCACACATTTTTCCTTCAAATCCTCGTTCTCCCTATCAATTTCTATATAGGTCAGTTTAGTTTTAACCAATTTTTATTTCAATAAATTATTGACATTCACCTTTTCATTACAAATGAAATATATTCTCAATAAATTTCTCTGCTCAATAACTTTGTTATTTTGCTGAATTGCATTTCCGCGAATTCTGTGTATACCCACTATTAAAGCGAGAATATTTTTACAAATATAAAAACGACAAATATTTTCCTAGTTATAGAATCCGCTGCAAAAACAGACAAACCGCACACAAAAACTTCCTACGGGATTCTGAGAAAATTACTGGATATGCGTCATGCTTGATAAATGTTTAATTGACTATAATAAATCTAATGCTGTTAAGTAAATCGCAGCGAATTAATCTTGGTCTCCCATTATCCCATTAATTCAAACTTTTAACCTACTATCGCGTAAACATAATCGTTCATATTGAATTTGTGAAAATATATGTAATTCTGAAGCAAAGTTGAGTTGTAATTGTACATATGCAGTTAACATAAATAAATGTAAATAACATACTATAATATTTAATAGTATCATTTTAAGTAAATATATTTTTTAAATAGTATAAATATAATAATCAACAAAAATAAAAATTTCCACATTGAAATATTTATTATGATAGATAAATATAGAATTAGATAATACATTTGTGTATACAATATTAATTATATTATATATTATGTAATATACGTTATATATTTTAAAAAATTAAACCGCTTGATATTCTAGCAACCATTTTCTGATAAAGTAGATACATGCAATTCTCTTTTGCCTGTAGACCGTTTTATCAGCTTATACTAACTTACCGACAACTCGGATCTTACCTTCTACGTACGTTTACCGAGAGTTGATCTTTTCATAAAATATTCTGCTTCAAACAATGATTTTTATAAAAGAAGCAAATTATAAATTATATTATGCTCTAATCTTGTTTTAAATAATATAAGTTTGTTTATATAAAGCTAAAACTCATTGAACTCATAATTCCATGTAATTATTCTGTGAGTCTCATTATAATTATACCACATTTCTAATTGAACTAATTATTCGGGTGTATTGAATAAATTATTCTCTTGATATTCTGTACATACTAAGAGTTATACTTAGCAACTAGTAATTTTTATTTAAAATTTATTAAATGTATATTAATATGTACTCGTATTAGTAAATATATGTATATATTCGTGCCTTTATAAACATATATGTTCACATGACTGCATAACAAATATTAAAATGATTAAAATAAGAACATATATATGTATATCTCCAATCTCTTATTAACATTAAAATCATTAAATCAGTCAAAATAACTAATATGTAATTTTTCTTTTAAAAATTATTCAAATTCATAATGATGCATTGTTTGATCAACCAGAGAAAATTTAATATTATCTTAACGAAAAGAAACTTAATGAAAGAATATAAACAGTTAATAATCTAGTATAACTTTTACGATACTACCACTAGCCAACTAGTCATTAAATTTTATTGTCTCCCGTCAAGTGTCATAAAGGACTGTTGTCAGTCAATGCACGATCTTTATCAAATACCTTTTATATTCGCAATAAACTTCCAACTACCATTCTAGATAATGATACTTTTATTTTACTCAAACTCGACTTGCTCGATAGAAAATTTCATGATATCATGTGTGTGTGTAAAGATATTTTTATATCATTTTACTACGCACATTTAATCTCAATGAAGAGTAAAGAAACAGCTGTGATTTTATTATAATTTTCCGTTTTTAGAAATCTATCTAGGAAAACGAAACAGAAAGAACGATTTTACTAAAATATCGATAAATTGAGCTAAATACGGATCTGAAAATAATGTTGTCAAATTATCAAAATAATTTGACTGATCACCCTGATGTCCTTTCTTAATAGAAATAGATCGATAAATGATTGTAGAATTTTTTGGACAATTCTTCATTGAAGTTGATAAATTATTAAGTGATTAAAAAAAATTAATTATCTCACAAATACACAAATGGCAAACAGAAATGCATAATAAAAAAATAAATAGGGTATATTATTTCGCATGACATCTGTCGAAGCTTTAAATTTATCATGTTTAATGATGCCTGACTCAAATGTGTTTCTTTTCGACGTGCAGCGAAAGGAAATCATGAGAATAAGTGAGAAGCTTGTTGCGAACGTGACTAATGGTCTAAGAGACACGGCCGTCGATATATGGCGTTTTACTCTGCCGAATCACGAGAGCGAGCAGAGACAAATGCGTCTCATCCGTCGTGAATGCAAAGTACTCGAGATTAGCAGGAACCGTAGGTCGCTGTCTACAATCACGCTCATGCTTGCGTTTTAAAATCGTTTTGGCTACCTAATATGCTTGGGAAGAGAGAAATATTACATAATAAAATCTAAAAGATAAAAATGAAATGTAAAAAACGTACACCGTACGCTAAAAATAAAGTCATCTTCAAAAATAGGCATTTTTCAAGTTATATATAACTTTTTTAAAATTTCGTATATATTTAAAGTTTCATCAAAATAACTCGAATGGTTTTCTAAATTTTTGGAAAAAAAGAAATTTTTTTCTTCAACTTAAATGCCCTGTATCTTTGAAATTAAACTGTTTCAGACATATAGTCATATAAAGTTTAAACCTTGAATCTATGCGATAAATTATTCCTTAAAATCTATTAGAGTATTTATTTATTAATATTCATCCAGTATTTCTACAAAAATTCCTATACCATAATTAACAAATAAATCGCGATAAATCCGATCAATAGGCTCTAATCAGATATTATTTGTTCATGAATAATTCACATTTTACATATTAGCTTTCTTTTCATTGGTCCAATTATTACCTAATCAATCAATAAATTTGCATATATCGTCATATTATATACAAATTACATTTCAATGCATTCGAAACGACAAATAAATTACAGCTGTTTGACATGCACATGTATAGTAGAATAATTAATTCATCATCATAACTAAGTTATTGAATTGCTAATTGCTGTGATACACATTCCAATGGTGGGTATTTGCATAATTATGCAATACATAATTATCTGAGGCGCACTATGTTAAACAAGAGGAGGCACGAAACCTCGAATAACGTATGTATTCTGAAAGAGTTCATAGACAGTCGCAGTAACAATCATAAAACCGGATATGCTTGTATCGAGATGATATACCATACATAAGAACATACAACTAACAACGGAAGGCTGTAAAGGCTATAATAACGCCAGATGAAGATAATGTTACAAAAAGGAACGAGCGTGAAAATATAAAAATCTAAAATTAAAATGCATTGTCCAGTAATCACAGATAGCTATAAAAAGATAAAAAAATATATGAGAATATACTCAGCTAACAGCTGTTGCGTTGACAACATATATTCCGTTTTTATACTGAAGACGTGAAATTAAAGAGCAAATGCAAAGACGAAACGAAATAAAAAGATCGTACAAGTGTTATAAGTTCATTTTGTCAACAATTAAAAATGTAACTTTTTGTCAAATTAGTAATATAGTATAAATAATTTGCAAATATAACTATTATATTTCAATGCAATATCATACACATAAATATGGTTTTGCTGAAAAAAATATGATACTTGCATACATTTGATGATTCAAAATAAATATGTAGAATACTCAAATTGATTCCTAGAAATAATGTATCAAGTCTCATATAAATGACGTAATAAAAAAGTATTTCTATCTAAATAAATTGATACCTCATAATCGCGGTCTGAAAAATCTCGACGATTCGCGTAAACATATACGGTCGGTTTCGCGCTCCGATATCGCTGCACTTGTTCTTAACACGAGACTCTACCGTGTCTCCTGATGTTATCACGATAAGTTAAGAAACGTTTTTGAAAATTACGTTACAACAAATAGTTCAAATTATAAATTTGATGGTCATATATAAAAAATACGATATCAAATATTATGATAAAATATACGATAATGAAATATTATTTGCTATAATTATTGCGTGCTAATTTGTCATTGCTTATGAATTCATAACACAAAAATCAACCAACCAGACGAATGCATTGCTCGCAAATCGCATATATGGTACGTATAAATGTGCAGACATTCTGTCGCTTGCAACGGCTGCGGTGTGCTATAAACTTTAACATCCCGCGAATCAGTGATGCATCTTCTTAAGACAGAAAAAGAGGGTGCAGCTTGCGCTGTTGATTCCAACACGAATACATGTACGCGTTTTCCTCTCAAATGTCAAATGTCTCCTTCCTTCTCGTTTTCATAAAACTTTATTGGAACTAGTGGTTCTCTGGTACGCATACGGAAGTTTATAGTTCGCGAATATGTCGACCATATACGACGGCAAATGAAATGGAATCGGCGAGGTCGGTTAATGACATCCGAAAGCTTGTCCGCGATGACGTCGTCATGAATGCTCGATCGACCACGCCTGCCGAATCAAGTTTTACTTTCATTCGGTGAAAGTAGTACCCCCCTGGCCGGATCCTCGCGCTCGCAACGAGTTTATCAGACGCGTGCACTTTTTTCCTGATCCTTTCTTCTACTTCCACCATCACAACATAGTGTTCGCCGAGTAATAAAATAAACGTTCTTTTTTAGATTCTTCCTCAGAACAATTGTCTCTTTCTACAATCGCAAACAACAATGAAACTACAGCAATTTCTACAATATAATTTTTTACGAATCTCTTAAAAGTATTTACTACTAAGTTGCTGTTCATTTACTGATAATAATTGTCTTATAACAGATCTGATAAATTTACAAAGTTTAAATAATAGTTATGTATTTGATTGAAAAACTTGAATAATCTCAGTACGCAAAATTAATATTTTATTGTTTAGAAAATTAATTGTTTAAATCTCAACCATTAAAATATTAAATAAAAAAAAAATGTCAAATTATTTCCACTCATTTCTAAACTCCTATTTAGAGCAAAACTAAATCATAATCAACTTTTATAATACAACAAAAATATTACATAAAATATAATATAATGTATATATCGATAATTAAGTGTTTTAAAATGCAAAATATTAAAAAAAATTATAATTAAGATTTAAAAAACTAAATTAAATGACTCAATATGTAATGTCTGTACAGATTGCATTACAATTATTGCATTACAATAGATTCTTACTTTACCGGAACTTATTTAAACAAATACTGAATTCAAGAAAAAGCGTTTGGTAGAATATTCCCTTTTCTTTCCAACGACGTAATTGAAACCGTTACATGATAGAAAAGCAGAACACAAACGATCAAAATTGTGTAAATTAACAATTTCGCGGTATGTATATGTAGGTATTAAAGTATACCACAGACTTCTGTATTATACACTAGACGACTAACTCTCTTATTTACCACATACCTAAAAGTTATCTCCAAAAACTAAATATTATCTATATTTGCGTGACATAAAGGAGATAGCCAATGCATCACTGACCAATGTAAAGCAGAATCTACAATATAAGGAGTCGGCGATGATCGTAAAGTTTGAAGTCGTAAGAAACTGACCAATCTCATATAGTCGATTATTCTCATATTGTAATTAAGCACTTTTTTCTTACAAAAATGATATAAAAAATCAGTTTTCCAAAAAAAGAGAGAAAACTATTTTTTTCCTTGACAAAAAATTATTGACTAATCAAATCTCGATAAAAGAATGTATTGTTAACATGATCATTTTTATCATCTTCATTTCACAATCTTCAAAAAACATTCTTTTCTCCTAAGTTGTAATAATATGTTGATAATTTTTTTAAACTACTTTTGTGTGATGTTTTAACGATTTTTTATGTGTATATAAATATTTAAATAAAAAAACAGTATTATTTATATATAAAGTCTGTAAAATCTTTTGATATTCATATTTACATCACTATTTGCGAGAATCACCCTCATAGCTTTCTGTATAGATAACTTTATTCTCTGAGAGTAATTTTTCATAAAATACACAAAACGCAAAAGTATATGGACTAGTTCGTGAAAATATACTGGACAGAACGAAGCTGTTTGTGTTCCTTGCGAAACTCGAGCAGGACTTTCTTTATGTCGGTTTGTAAATCGCATCCACAAGGCAGAATTCACATTGCTCTAGTATGTCGCTCGAGGAATCGGGCGATAAGATACGAGAAAATACCGCTCGTTTGTCGATGTTTCAACAGTATAATCCTTCGTCTGCGATACAGAATTCAGAAACAACACAAGTATATCTCAACGAAAAGAAAACTCGTTAATTCGAAAAGAATAATTTGTTAAATCAATATTAATTGTAAAATTAAATTATATTATTAAAAAATAAAATTTATATTTCTTATTGTTTATTTATACGATTCAAATAATTACCATGAAATAAAATAAACAAAATATATACTAAAAGAAATATATAATACAAACAAATTTTGATTTTAATTAAATAAATTCGTAATCTAATTTCTAAATATGTCATACAAATATAATTAAATTATCATATTATTATAAAATAATAGTATACTATTATTATGAATCTAATAATTAATTTTTAAGAAACGTGCAGTGCGAGAGCTTAAAGAAATAGCCTGTCATATTCAATTCATAATATGGCCATTTATTGTTTCACTTCCGCGCTATCAGAAATTCGAAAAGACAGGCAATAAATTTAATTAATCAAGAATGAAAACGATCGATTTGCGAATTTCGCGCATGTTTAATCGTGGAATCACTCAAAATATATGCCGGTGGCACTTTAAGAACTAAGCGAAATATGAGGAACACTTTACGAGGAACACTCGCCAGCGGTGACGTTTATATCGCGGGGAACGGTTTGGCACGACGGAAATGAACCGACGTACGTCGCTCGGTATATAGGCGAAGATATAATTACGCCATATAATTTATATACGCCACTCATGATACACGCACTGCGGTGAGAAAAGAGCACGCGCATCGAAGAAGAACGCAAGGATGAGAACCTTTGCAGGGATTACCATTCCGTTTTTTTTTTTTTTTCTGTCTGTACTTTCGCTTTGTAAAGATACCGAACGGCCGTAAAGTCCGAACTCTAAGATCTGCCATGAAGAAGAAGCAGATGCCTCTCGAATCTGTCGTCCTAAAGCCTCAGATGTACGACGCCGGTGACGCGTGACAGATATAATACATTTCTTTCGCTGTTCCTCGCACTTCTTCGCGACCACCTTCCGCTCGATACGATATCAGTTATCATCAAAGTCACGAAAATGAAAATATTAAAATCGTCATTAAACTAGAAATTTATTTTTATAAATAAATTTTTTGTTAAAAAAATATATTGTTAAATAATAGAAATCTAATGATAAATTTAAATGTTTTCAGTTTTCCGTAATGAAAACACAGATTCAAAATTCATACTTCACTTTTAATTGATAAATGCAATTTTTAAATGCGCATATATATACATATATATAGGTACACTGTGAAATTTCAAAAATAAATTCATGCATTTATTGATAAAAGCGAGATATATGAATACAAATCATAATATATTGGTGTGTCACATGTTTTCTTCTGAAATACCAAACGATTAAATCTCCCTTCCACTGCTTATTCCAAGTCATCTTTAACCATGGTTATTTGTATCTCTTAAATCGGGCTATAAATCGTCACATGTAATCCGTAAATACCAAGCTTAATCTGATTTAAAACGAAATTGAAAAACCTACGATCTAAATGTGTCAACAGACTTCTTGCAATTTTTATAACATTTGCGATTTATTTATTTTAAACTTTGTTTTCGTAATCTACCGGATACCCGTAACACCGAGAAATTAACTTGGCTTCTCGACAACGGAAGTCGCGAGTCAGCACCGCTATTATGAGCACGTGTCTCTCGTTCTCGCGTCTTTTATAGAATGGTAGGAATTTCAAAAAAATACTTTGGAAAATATATTTATTAATAGAATCATATCATATAATTAATAAAATCATCACAGTATTGTCATCTGTATGTTCATCAACTACGAGGAATTAAATGCACCTGCCAGTTTCTTTTTGCACGCCTCGCAAAATTTACAAAAATCCATGATAAACTGAATACTTAGCAGCGACAAACAAAGAATCAAGAAAAAAATAATACCAAAACACGTTTTTCGAATAAAATTTATAGTATCAGCAATTAACTTTTATTTCCGATATAATCTTTAGAAATAATATACGTTAAGAAGAAAATAAAATTTTTTTTATTGAATTAATTTATCCTGTATAAATCAGAATGGCTACAAGTCAGAGAAAACATAAAAGTATATTACAGTCCGATGTAAAAAATATCGATGAGGCACCAATTCGTTTCTGAGAATATTACAATGATATAAATCTTATATGATATACCATACATCAATGGGTATGCCATGCACATACTTGTTCTTTTAAGGAATACAGATCTAGAAATACAGGTGCGAGGACAGTGAGACTTGCAAGGCGATGTAACGATATTGGTAATGACGATGTGATCTCCGCCAAGTAGTGGTGGTGCCCGAGAGACGACCATGGAGATGGAAGGGGGCAGAGGGAATAGAGCGAAAGCCCGTCTCTCGCCGGAGCGCGGCATCAGTCGACGATACCGCGCGAAACCCTACGTTCCACAAATCCGTCAGCCTTACTTTGAGTCATCTTACGCAGCTTAGTCGGTTATTTCATCCCGATCGGAAGGCTACGTGATCCGTTTGCGCATCAACTCTCGAAATTGTTTCCGCGCTCAAATTTCGCAAGAAACGAGTTCAATTTTGTGACCTTTTCCCGCAAATACTTCACTCTTTCTCCTCGTCTTCGTACCCACATTGAATTCACTCAATCGAGAAACTCGCGCGGGAGTTTCGCTCTCACTGTGAATTTACGCGACCACACGAAGTCGTAAATCGGTCACGAGAGACAAACCCATTAACTGACTTCGGTAATCATTTTATAACGCATTCCTTGCTCACTTAAAATTGAACGCAGCAAGCATTACCTGGCGTATGCGATGTTTGTTTATTATTCGAGCAACTATTACATCGGCACAATTATCTCCGGATAGTCTTGCAACCGCGTAAAATCCTAAATCGATCACGATTTGTGATTGAAAACAATAATTCTTATAAGATTTCCATCTTAACTATGCTTAATTACCTATTATTTTACGTCACGCGTTTGTTCCTGACAGCTCTTTAAATATCTGCATTATGTGACAAAAAATCAATACTAACATATAAAATGTTCAACGCAAAAGATATTCATTGCTTGTTTCTTTAAAAATACTTGTAATATACAAATCACGTGTAGATAAAAATTAAAATTAATCAAGAATCAAATTATATAGCATTTATTTCTTTATTCGTCTTTTAATTTGTTAGCATTTTCTCACACTTTCTTATGATACCATTATTTTATTATAAAGCATAGGCTTACAATTTTACCAATTGAGACTCACAATATAATTCATTCTATTAGTTAAACTACAACCAACAGATAATAAAAATAAAGCGATCTCGTGCATAACGAATCACATTGACGTTGTTTTTGCCGAAAAAGTTCAGTAAACGGTTTTTTTTTTTCCTTTAACTCGTTCAGTAAGCGAGGCTTTTAGAGAACGGCGGCAAAATGTGTGCGCGGACGCTATCGAGCGATGCATTTATAGACATAATAAATCGCGGTGCTGCACAATGAGAAGAGCTCATGCTGAGAATTTATTAAAATCGAGCGGTTAGAGAGCCCGCACTCATCTAAGCGCATTAACGGGAGTGAAACCGCCAATGGATAGATCTCACAATACAAAGGAGCAACGCGCGGTAATTTATAATAGCTGATTCGGCGAGCTGATTCAAATTAATTCATCGTAATAACCCATGGGGAAAATATCTCACATCAGTCATATTTTACACAGCACCCGGACATATCGTGAACAAAAATCGCGATTAATCTTGACTTCCGAACTTTCGAAATTGACAGTGGCATTGTCCGCAAGGCGACACGTTTCATCACTCTTCATTTTGTATCAAAACTAAACTAATACGCTAACAAAAGAAAAGGAGGTTCTATTATTGAATATAGTTCGAAACATTGATCGTGACTGATATTAAAAACGTTTCTATCATTATTCGAGGATGATACCAAAGTAATTAATATCATAATCTAAACATTTTATATTGTCAGGTATTCAAAAAGCAATGATAACCTAATTTCTTAAATTTTTTGTTCCATGTACGTCAAGATATAAAATAATCCATTTCTATAGTTACTTTTAAAGTAAACAACATCCATATTAATGCATGTGCTTAACAAATAGTAAACTTGAATCAAATTAATTATACATTTTTTTAATTAAATCGTTTAACTTTGTTTGTTAAATTAACGGACATATTAGAAGCAGTAGCAACCTAGAAATGATTAATCATACAAATGATTAGACAGTGAATTTAACTAACAGTGGATTTAACAATTAATATTAGCAAAAATTGACTAACAGAATAATTTAATTAAGTAACATGATTAATAATCAATTATAATTAATCAACCACAAGTGTGTCGAAATGCAGATTAAAAAATAAACAAGTATACGAACAATAATTAATTTTTCTTTTGATATCGTTCAAGTCGAAGGCAGAAACTCTTCATATTAATATTTTACAAAGTATAAATATACGTATTCATTGTCAAGCTTCTATTCTTTCAACACTTTTTAGTAATTGGAAACCAAAGACAATTGCTACAAGACATTAAAGTAGTAAAAAAGACAACAACAGAAAAAAGAATAAATTAGCTTCTCCCGACTTTCTAAAATACGTGAAATAGTATTGAGTGTATAATAGGTGCGTCTCATACGTCTTCAAATCTACAAACGTTGGCGTGCAGTTACCGCGAGGAAGAAACTCATGAGAAGAACGTACGCTGCCGTCAGAACAATCGGCAGCATGTTTCTGACAAAACGTGTGCGGTTACACATAGAATCAATACGTGCGGCAGGAATGTATACGAGCCCCATATACACGAGCAGCATAATCGGCAACGATACGGGCACGTAGCAATGAAAGAAATCGTTCTCCCACCTGTGATGTCGATCCCCCGCGCGCAATCCTGGCCACTGTTGGACACAACAGGCAAACGAAATTGTGCAGTTCCCGTCAACTCGTCCCTAAAGAAAAAAAATTATCCTGTGGAAACCACTAACATAGATAAAAGCAACATCGCGACTCTTCAACCTGAAAGCAACCCCCAGGTGCAAGCGAAACGACTACTATATCGACACTACTACCCTGAGGGAGGATGGGGCTGGATAGTCACTTTTGTCGGCACTCTTGTACATATTCTAGGACCGGGCCTGCAGTTCTCTATTCCGGCTACTATCGCATTGCCTGCTAAGGTCAAATTCTATCACCACCCGTGGCACACAGCTGGTGAGTCGATCGAGATTTTCGACCATAAACGTTATTCTATGTACATATATATTGTGTAATACGTGGAGAGAAACAATAAAATCTTGTACAAATATAATCATATATCTCTCATTGTGCATTTCACTTTTGTTATTTAATATTTTTATATAGAACAAATCTACAGTTCAATTACATAAAATTAAACGCTGCTAT
Source organism: Cyphomyrmex costatus (assembly GCF_001594065.2). NCBI lineage: Eukaryota > Metazoa > Arthropoda > Insecta > Hymenoptera > Formicidae > Cyphomyrmex > Cyphomyrmex costatus. Next base: position 4,700,595 of record NW_017275207.1, read on the forward strand.
GTTTTTAAAATTCAATTTTCCATTCTTTAATTTTTAAAAATTATAATAGCAAATATAATGTAAATATCTGATAATGCTAAGATAGAAATCCTTTTTCCACACATATCTTTGATAATTTAAATACTAACAAAGATCTGTATTTATTTAAGCTCGAATTCTCATTGAATTCTAAAAAAACTAAATTCTAATATTATTTATTTTTGTCAATTATGTATTATAAAAGCGTCTTTATTATAAAACGATTAAAGCAAAATCTCTCCCCTAGTGGCAAATTATCGCACGGACTTCCTATCAAGTACATTAATGAACAAAGTCAAGCCACACTATCTCAACTTTAAATCCTTATAACGGACGATATCGAAGTGAAGTAAACTCGTTACTGGCATGCTAAAAGTTATAGTAAATATATACTGTAGCTAAAGTTATACGAAATTAACCGTAAAATAGTTAATCATTGAGACTAAACAACGTAAGTAAAAATTGTCCCTCTTATTCAGAAATGACTAAATATAAAAATACAATATTACTTGTATTTATTATTTACATACATTTATATAAAGTGAATGTGAAATGAATATAAAATTTTTATTCAATTAATCAGTTACGCTTTTAAAATAAATCAAATATTTCAACAACAATTTACAATGAAATTTAAAAAAGAATGTATTAATATAAAAACGCGTAAAATTTAATTAGTATAGAAAATCTCAGCACATTAACATCTTTTCGAAAAAAAAATTACAGAAATTTAATTTCTGTTAACAGAATTCAGAAAAACAAATTTTATTATTTAGAAGTAAAGTATTTTTTTTATTATAGCATTATTTCATGAATCGATTATCATAAAGAGATAAAGAAAATTGAAATTTTTTGAAACTACAGGTTTCGTTCAGCTTTGGGCCTATCTCTTGGCGAGTTAAGCCCCGATATAAACGTCCTCTTATCCAGCGCTAATTTATCTCTGCTTTCTCGTTTACTGCCTTATATTCCTTGTTCGCCAAGCACGCGCCACAGCATGTGAGAAGCTAGTTACTCGCGCGATAAAAGTTGCCACAGAATCATCACACTTATGAAAGATATAATACATATTACAGTTGTCTGAACTTTACTACAGCGAAACGTGATGTTCTTAATCGATCAATACACTTTTATTAAGATTTCAAAAAAGCAAAAGTAACCCCAATCCCTTAAATTAAATAACATTTTGTTATGTTTAACATTTATACATGTTAAAATATAAATCAATTCATTTCTATGATTAGTTTCAAAGTAAACAACATCTATTTTAACGTATTTAGCAATTAATAACCTAAATTTAAGTTAAATTTGAATGAAATAAATTTACTTGAATTAAAATGTTTAACTCTATTATTAGTTATATTTACGACATATTAGATAGAAGTAATGGCAACATGTAGAAATAATTAAAAATAACTCAAATTTAGTTCAATTTATGAATTTATTTGATTATGAATTTAATAGTGTGTGTCTAATGAATAAGTAAACGATGCTTTTAGTATCCTTGTCTATTGTATTTCACTTTTATTAAAGATAAAATAAATTGGATAAAAGCAGTTATAATATATTTCAGTTCAACGACAATTCCGTAAATTGACTGTGTGTATACCATTATGCAGAAATAGCTATCTTTTTTGTCTGACGTACCATTATGGAGGTTCTAAATCTTCCACGCTCCTATTACAAAATTAAGCAAAGAAAGAAAAAACTAAAATACTTATCTTCTCTTGCATTGGAAGCGAAAAATTGTTTTGTTTAGTAAAGTTTAGTTTTTCCTATTTCTTCTACTGTGTATATCCTGTTTTATATTTGCGTTAAAGTAAATTATTATAATACAAACCAAAGTAAACCAAATATTAATTAGAGATTGTGTTGTGTGTGATTGTGTTATAAGTTTATTCTATTTCTGTTTTTTAATTAGCTATTGAATGAATTTTTTAGAAAATTATCCGATAGTCATTCAATATACTTCTTATCATATAATAAAAATCTTTATCATAAAAACGCAGTAATGAAATATAAATCTAACGTCTTTAGCATTAAAAACGAAAAAAATGCATCCAGACAGCACAAGTATAAAAAATAAATTTTAATGAAGTACGATTGTTATTTTAACGGGCTTTTAAATTTTTTTCTGACAGCGTGTTTCTTTAAGTTTGTCATTGACAATGCTTTTGCGTGCCACTATAATAGTGGCACGCGTGCCGTGGATTAACCATCTCTGTATTAATAAATAGGCTTGTTATTTTTTTAACGCAGTAATATCACGATTTAAATTGATTAAATCTTTTTTTAACTTTCTTGCATAGTTTATTTTTTCTCCTTTCCTTTCCACGTTGGAGAAAAAAGAGGAAAGATAAACCATGCAAAAGGATCAGCTAAAAAGAACAGACTTTTAGATATAAGAAATTGTTGTTAGTATAATAAATAATAAATTTTCTGCAACAAGCTTGTATAACTTCTATATAATTTATAGCTATACATATAGTTATAATTTTGTCGTATTATTTTTCCTATTATATTAAATACTTCGCTATTGCAGATATCTAATTTAAAGAAAATATAATCATATGTTAAAATTGGCGTGTCACGCTTTTTTGAAGCCTCTTTTCGTTGAGGCTGCTGGTATTCTCTGATTTTGATGTGGTTTCGTATTCGGGGATTTTCGGGGTCGATTATTTCGAATCTGTACTTGCTTTAATGTACTTTACTCTTGTACGCGACCCAGCACAGCCACACTGTGGGTCGAATTTTTCGACGTAAACGATGAGCAAATTGTCGGATTCTGGATATTCTTAGAGCAAATAATTCTAGAAACATTTTGAGACCAAAATGATCCCGGCAATTGATTGCTTTAATGTACTTTACTCTTGAACGCGACCCAGCACAGCCATACTGTGGGTCGAATTTTTCGACGTAAACGATGAGCAAAATGTTGGATTCTGGATATTCTTAGAGCAAATAATTCTAGAAACATTTTGAGACCAAAATGATCCCGGCAATTGATTGCTTTAATGTACTTTACTCTTGTACGCAACCCAGCACAGCCACACTGTGGGTCGAATTATTCGACGTAAACGATGAGCAAAATATCGGATTCTGAATATTCTTAGAGCAAATAATTCTAGAAACATTTTAAGACCAAAATGATCCCGGCAATTGATTGCTTTAATGTACTTTACTCTTGTACGCGAACCAGCACAACTACACTGTGGGTCGAATTTTTCGATATAAACGGTGAATAAAAAAATAAACTAAATATTGTTTATCAAAATGGTAGAATTAATGTGGCGATCGAAAACAATAATGAAATTCTAAAGGTTTTCAAATTTCAGGGAAATTTTGTATTATTAGTAGGAATTGGAGGAGTTGATTTCAAAACAAGTTTCAAAGAAACATAATTCATAATATTTAAAAAGAATATAATAGACCATCGCGCGCGTAGCGCGCGCAAGGAATGTGCTAGTATCACAAAATTCAAATCATATGATTAAAAAAGTAAATCTCTTTATACATACGTATATAGACATACTATAACGTATATAGGTTAAATAAAATATGTATTATATATAGATAATATAGATACCTTATTAATATTTTCATTAAAATTAAAAAATTATACACATATCGACATACCGACGTTGAGAAGATAACACAGTACTCTGTTATACGAAAAGACTACCAACGAACTGTGAGAACATTTCAAGACATCACCGAACAAAACTTTACACAAAAGAAGATCAATAAAAAGTCAATATAGAACAATATTTATACTGAAATTTTTCTTATTTCTTATTTTTAGGGATTCATAAAATATCTATTTTGAGCAGATTTTATTATATATATTATGACAATTGATAATTACTTATTAGTTCTAATGTGTGTGTGTATCTATTTATGTTTACTATTTAGATAAAATCATACAACAAAATATTGTATAAACAACTGCTGATTTTTATGAAAAAAATAAACTGTTTACTCACACAAATTGCGTTGCTCTAAATTCATGGCCGCACTTCGTACACAATTTGTCTGACTGCAATCAATATTGGCTGACTACAACTTGTTGCATCTGTAAACAAGTTTAACATAAAATTACATTTTTAAGATTTACACAAAGATTTGTTCTTTAGCATTTTCTACAATTATACAATATATAAAAAAATTTGATACGCAATTTATATTTAATTAATCAATCTAAATCGTGATATTACTGCGATAGTTTAGTAGAGCTTGCGTTTCAAGTCTGAAAAAATTCGGCGCCCAATTAAAAATCTGCATACGTCGTATATAAATTCACACGCAATTATATAGAAGTACCCGAGACCCAGTTACGGCATGTTCTCATTGGTTTTCATTGGTTTTAATTAATCCTACTAGTCTGTGCAAATTTACTACATCATATTGTTTTGGTCAAAATAATTAAAAAGAACTTTAAAAAATTAAAAATAGAAACTTTTTACATAAAAAATATTTTACATTAACCGACAAAGTTTATCATGTGTGTATCAAAGAAAGTTTTTAAATAAAATACGAGTATTAGTAAAAGAAAATTACATTTTTTTTAGATCAAACAAACTTGAACAGGCTAGCATGATTGAGTATGAAACAATAAATATTAATATACAGTAATAAAAACACGTATTAATTAATACACTGGAACAAATTTATATCATTTAGTAAAGTGTCCGAGACTGCAAAAATAAAAAGCAGAAATGTACAATTCAATTATCTCAATGTTCCTCGCGACGATCGTGCCGGGAGTCGTTCGAACACAAAAAGCAATGGAATAACTTCAATGCAAGAATCGGCAACAATCTTACGGTCTCCGTTTTTTAATAATAATCTGGGAAAAGTTGTGCTTTTCCGAAAGGAATTTTTACTTAAGTTTCCGAAAAGAGAAAATGATTTCTTAAATATTTCCGATCAATAATTCTTTTAAATTTCTAGAAATTTTTATACTTGTTGATGTTTATAACATATTTCACTCTTTTTAGGAGAAAAGTATAATGAACATGGCCGGAGACGCTACCGCGTCTCCTGATAATATATATATATATATATATTTATGAAATAAATAAGAGAGATTTTTATAATTATGGTTTTATTTCGAAAACACACACTAAGAAAAACACAAGCTATATTATAGAAGTGTAGAAAATAAATAAGATAATAATAATAGGCAATATAAGAAAAGAAAAAATATTAAATCTCTGTTAAATTAGCACCCCATTTTTAAAATTTCATATAAAATACAATTCGAGAAATTACAGATTCTTTGTCCAAGAGTTTTAAAGAAAGTTGTAGATATATTATATTATAAAAAGAATTCTGATAATAAAATTAATTTAGGAATCCAAAGATATAAGCCTACTTCATATTTTCATTGAATTATAATTCTACAGTAAAATGACCATTTAATGAGGGTGCACAAATTTTTAGTATTTATTTGCAAAGATGCAGATCAATTGACAGCCAAATCAAAATTAATTCATTTAAACATAAATGTTCCTTAAGATAAAAAAATTTATTAAATATTAATTTAGTTTTAGTTAATTACATAATGTTCAATTATACATATATAATTCAGTTCTAATTATGTAAAACTTTATGAAAAAAACATGGATCTTACATATAACGTTTATGTAGCGATCTTAAAAATAATCACTTATACTTATTAGCGTCCCAATATCATATTTACTACATACGTTTCATAATTCAAAAACTGTAATTAAAATGTAAATTTCATAACTGTAAGTTTTTTCACATTATTAACGCAAGAAATGCGGAATATTCCACGTAATATCACTTCCAGACATAAGAACAAGAAACATGCAACGTGGCAAGAAACAGGTGTCTTGCACGAAACTTTGCAAGTGTCAACGATGATTCGCGATGAATAAGTGTAAAATAATTTGAGGAGGAAAGAGACAAATGACAAAGACATATATATTTAAAAAATAGCATGGCGAAGCAATTTATAGACGCATCAGTCATATTAAAATTTCCATTTGCATAATACAACTATACCTTTAAGAAAACCATTGCTCATCTCTTTTTTGTGCAGTACGCAATCAAAGTAAGACGACATTAATTTCATATGTAATTACACAATACAAATCTACAATTTTATTAATACTGTTATTACATTTTTCAACAATATATATAATGATTTATTTTATAATTGTAAATATATACGTATTATATATATTAATGAATTTTGTGCGACTTTCTTTAAACGTTTAAACAATTATATTATTGTACAACAGATTGAGTACAGACATATCTATATTCAAAAAAATTACAAATTCAGATTGCATTAAGTACAAATTCAAATATGCACAAGATTAAACGCATAGATTAACTAATACTATAATAGTCAGAAAAGAATTATATCACTAAGGGTGAAAGCCTATACTATCTATACTACAACTTGGATACTTCAATTCGTAAGTGTCACGTCTTAAATTGCTTCTTGCCAGACATCCTGACCATGTAATAGCTGTTCAACGTTTGCTTTATCTGAAGAACACTCTGTCAACTGCTCGTGCCTTCTATAAGGAGCCATACCAAATCGATATGTAATAACGAGTTGAAATATGACACGCCAAAAAAGCGTTGATGACATCCTAAGTGGTAGACGGATAATACAAGCGTGACACGAGCATTTGGATAATGCAGACCAAAGTCTTTAGCAGCATAACCCTTAACCCCTGTCAAAATGCAAATCACTCTTATAATGGATAAGTTTATCTTAAGTAGATCATGTTTTATAATGATTCTCATGACTGTCACATCTCTCTAATTTTTTTATAAGCATAAAAGATTATTTGAACTTGTTTTGAATACATTTTAGTGTAAATGTAAATAATTTTATAACTTTAAGAATATATGAAAATTATTTCATATAGGTATTCGTTGCGCATTTATATGTGTGTTATAAATTGAGGGATAAAAATTGTGCTCAAAATTATACGTACAATATTTTCACGACTAAATGAAATAACGAATGAATAACGATGAAAATTTTATTAAAGCCTTTTTTCGAAGATAAAATGAAGCTTCCATAATCTACCTTCTGTAAAGATTTCGATCTTGGCCTGATAAAATATCAGCTTAATCCATAGATATACAACTACAATGGCAACCGTGCGCTTCCTCAATTCATATTCCGGGCAACGAGAGAATAATGTCTATAAAAAAAGGAGAGAAATGAAGCGGGTAGGGATTTACCGAGAAGGGACCGTCAAAAGAACCGTGCAAGTTTCGTGGAGAGATCTTCCGCAAAAAAGAAAAAGTTAAAATTATTATCACGGCAATTTAGAGTCTTATGTTTCATATAATAAAATAGCTGGTTATATAATAATATAACTGAAGATAAATCGAAGTTGAAGAGAGAATTAAGACTAATTATAAGATATTTCCGAAAGTTTCCCCTCGCTTGTTGAAGGAAGCTTCGTACCAACATTATTTTAAAATGAACCTATTAGAGAAAGAAGTAAATTATGCACGCAGAAGTGTAATACATTTCGTATGTTCAACTTATATGGGAGTATGATTTAACCGGCTAATTATTTATCCGCGCACAATGGTCATGAATCGCTCCAACAGACCCGCGGCAAAGAAAGACAAAGTGGTTTCTTTGCGCGATTTGTTCCGCGTAGTGAATTACGGAGTGGCGAAAGTATTCGCCCATTCATCATTTAGCAATCAAACGAAGAATTTCAAACCGAAATTAAAGTTTCATGAACTCGAAGTTTTATCCTAAGTTTCAAATATATATACCAAGATATTAGGTATCGACGATGTATACATATATTGTTTCCATTAAATTTATAATGTCAAATTATAAAAGTATATCGTCGATGCTATTAAATTTATAATTCGAAATAATTTGAAATAAAACTCTAAAACTGTATTAAATTTGACTCAAATTTAGTTTATTATTTACTAAGTGCTTACGTCGATATGAACATTGTTCATTTTAAGCTATAATTATAGAAATGGATTAATATTTATTTTGATATACATATAGAAGTTAAAAATAACGAAACTCAAAGAATTAGGTTATTATTGTTCTTTTGATATCTAATGGTGTACCATATAAGTCAGTAATCTGTGGCCCGCCAACCGCATACGGCCTACCTAGCTGCAAATTTTTTACGGCTCACTGAAAATGTAAAACAATCTTTTCTACTTTATATAAACAAAATAAACCTTATACAATCCAAAAGATTTTATCTATTTCTAAAAATAATCTGAAAATGATCCTTAAACAGATTACGTATCACTGGTCTAGATCATTGCATTAAAGCAATGTTAAATTCTCGTTTCAAAGAATAAATCTATTTAATCTTATATCAAGTGTGATAAAATTCATACTAAATCCGTATTAAATTAGTATTAAGCAAACATATGCATTTAAACACTGTTAAATATTCGAGGGAGTGATGATAACCCAATTCCTTAAGTTAATATTTTATTATTTCTAACTTCTATGTGTGTCAAAATCATGTATATTAATCCTTTTCTGCGGTTAGTTTCAAAGTAAACAATATCTATTAATGTATAATATATATCTAGTAAATAATAAACTAATTTGAGTAAAAGTTAATACATTGTCTTGTGTTAAATTGTTTAACTTCTTATAGTTCGTTAAATTAACGACATATTAAGTAAAGCAGTGTTGACTTATAAAAATACTTAAACTGAATGTAATTTATTATAACATTATGAACACACACACCATATATTTATTCAAATAAGAAAATAATAATACAGTCATAAAAAAATCTCATTTCATTTTGTACTAATATATTTAGCAAAATTTAATACATGTGGAAGATAAAACTGTATCTTCATACTACAATCCAATCAATATTATAAAAAAATCTATCAATAAAATCTTATTATACAAGCAACTATAGATTCAAAAGTTGAATCTATAGTTACTTGCCCTCAAAGAAAAGAAAGAAAGACATTTCATAAGTGAATTACTTTCGCAATATATCAATATCATAGAAACGCGCATAGATACATACAGAGTTTTACACGATTTATTACGATCCAAGACAAATATTCAAGATTATTCCAGCAAGTTTAATAATGAGCTACATTGATCAATATAAGAAGCAAACAAGAGCACCTATGTTCTTGATCAACTTGATGGTGAAATCAATCAACGTAAAAGGCAAATCAAAAAAGATAAGAGAAAGGCAAGAAAGATACCAATCCGCCATTGTGAGAAGAGTTGCAAAGAGAAAATTATTTGCGTTTGTAAGAACCAGGAACAACCATTGGCAGGACATATCTCTGGTTGCTGATCTACGCGTGTAGTATCAGACAGTGGGGGCAAAATGGAATAGCATAGAACAGATCCGAGAAATACGCAAGAGCGGAGACGGAGAAAGAAGGACCGACAACCGTGTGGACGGTGACGGCTCCACTTCTGAAACGGAGAGACGCGCCGCCACAACCACAACAGCCGCAGCCGCAGAAGAGACGGCACCGAGTTGTTGAGCGCTCAGTTCGCGCGCTGAGCGTGCCGCGTCCGGTCGTATTATACCAATATCTCACCACCGGTATCCCGAGAGAGGACTCGCTCGGTTCTACTTAATCGTTACGAGGACGCATTCTGAGACATTTTCCTTCGAGATTTGTAACGAGAGATAACTTACGAAAGTTTTGCAATTGACACAATCGCGGTTTGTTATAGCAATTTTAACGCGCCCCTTCGTCTTAAAAGTTTATTTCATTCTCAGAAATTATACTCTCCAAAGTTCTATGGGATTTCTCAATGATAATCACTGCGAAGCGGTGAGAACTGAAATATAACGAAATGTAATGTATTATATTTTACAAACTACGATATTTGTGAAAACTTTATTACCATTGTTAGTTGCGAGAACTCACAATCAATATATATTTGGTTTTAAATTTGCTTGTTAAAAAGAAAAGTTAAAACTCGATCAATTCTTATATTCAACTTATTGCATATTAATTTTGTAATTTGTGTCATTAGAAAAAAAATTAATGGATTCCATATCATATATGGAAAAATAATTATTTTTAAAAAAGCGAATCCATAAATATTTTTTAAATATATATAAATTAATGGATTTATATTTCATCTATTATTTATTAAAACAAATTATGTTGGTGCTAAATAACAATAATATTAGAAAATAAATTGATAAAGAATTCGAATTATTCATTTGTATATTAAGAACAATGTATCAAGAAGTTTATCGCAGTTCCATTTATCATTTTGATCGCAAAATTTCAACACCGGGACGACCGGGACAAACATTTTTCGAGTCTCCGATCTCTGACCATGGAAGAGATGGAAGAAGGGAAGCGCGAACGACGACGAGGAAGGCGAAGAAAATGATAAAGACGATAACGAAGACAGGAAGCCATGTGACACCATGAAGTCAGAGAAAGAGAAATCCGGATAATGGCAGCCTCTCGCGTAGATTCTGAAGTTGGAGAATATCAACTAACATCTGCGACAGCTGCGGTATTGTCGAGATCATCGAGCGAAGCTCGCATAGTCAAATCTTGGACTGACTATAATCATCGCACCAAATATATCAAAGAGCCTCTCAGCCGATCGAAATTTTACGATTATCCATCAAAGCATTCAAGTAATGGCAATGGTGTTACTGGAAATTATTATATACAAGATAATGAAAAATGGTCAGATCAAGAAGAGAAATCTATTTCCGAAGATGAAATTTATGTTGCCAACAGATTGGACATTAACGAGGATACAAATCGCGATAAAATGAATAACGACATTAGTAATACCATCAATGATTATAAGTTAATTACATGTAAAAATAACGAGAGGTTTAACGATTCGAAAGGTAAACTTGAAATGAAATGCACGAACTCGCTAAATAACGAAAGCAAAGGAACTCGACAAATACTTAATAAAAGTAATCAAACTATCTTCGATAATGAATATAATGAAAGACAAATGTGCACAGTTCGTGAAATAAAAATCGCAACTGCATCGACGAACAATTGCATAAACAATCCATCCGAATCTACAGCATACTACTCCCAGGATGTCGATAAAACGATCGGATCGAACAAATGCGAGCACGCCAGAGATATCGAGAGCCGTAAAAATGACGGTGACGAAGACGGGATGGAAATCAGTTCGCCGCGGAGTCGCGTGTATCCTCACGGGGATAATGTCATTGTATCCGCCGCCACGTCGAGCACAAGCGCATTTCAAGAACATCCCCGAGGTGAAGCGTCTCGTAAGGTCGTTCACTCCTCCGCCAAAGACAGTCGCACCCCCGGAAGAACGCAACGATCCGCATCCGTGAGGAATGCTATTGGCGATCGAGGAGAGTCGAGGGATCGAGAAACGGATATCGCCATCCTCTGCGCCGAAGATAAAAAAAGTATAAGCAATGCAAAAAAATGCGAAAACTGCGGGAAGTCGCACTTCTCATATGGTCGATACTCCCGTTTGTGGAAATATTCGGAGTATTTGAATCGCGAAAAGGCGAATCAAGACGCGGCCAAGATCGCCGTCAACCGGACTGATTCGACGAAACTGACGTCGCCGATCGTAGCACTTCGTCGCAGTCGGTCGTTACCACGGTTGTCAATCCACGACAGCGGAGTCGCTTGCAGCGATCATGCACCAGCAGCACCGGAGCAAATGCACGCAGCACCACGCCAGTTAGTTGCGGATCTCAGACAATTACTCACATTGAAGCAACATTACTACCCGGAAGGTGGCTGGGGCTGGGTAATTCTCCTTGTTGGTTTACTGGTACAAATTTTGTCGCATGGCGCGCATGGTGCTGTCGGCGTCTTTCTTCAGCAGGTGGAGGTCAAATTTGGCCCCCACGTGCATTTACAAGCAGGTTAGTGAAACGAGCGAACTCGAGATTAGTGGCCACTGATAAACTACACAATTTATTCTTCGCACGGAAGTTTTCAAACTTTGTTTTATTTTTTTTTACTTGCTCCTTTTACTCTTTTGCTAAAATAAATTTGTTCACAAATACCGATTATAAGTTTTTTGATTACGGTTACTTTTAGATTTATGCACAAAGTAAAAGTAACAATTACATTTATTATAGACTATTGCGTTAATATTATCAAATTTCCGTCCAATTGTTTTTATGAAGTCATTTTTGGAAATAACTAAAATTTTACATCAATCTAAAATATTTAATTAATACGATTTGTAGATACGAGATAGGTAAATGTAAATTTATAATAAGTAAATAATGTTAATAAAGTAAACAGGTTAATTTTTGTTAGTTACTATATTAATTGGCGGTTATTGAATTTCATCAACTGTATGCTTGCATATCGGACGGCCCCATCGATACTCTTAAATGAAAAAAATTGATTGAGTCAAATTTTCTTTAAGTTCAACATAAAACCTTCAGTAAAACAAAAGCCAGAAATAGTATAAGATCGAAGAAGAAGATACAGTGATTCACTAACGTAATTTTCGAAAAGTAAGATATATCGGAGGAATTCTTTTAGAATAAAGTACGGTGATAATGATTTTAATTTAGACTCTGAAAGAAGAAAGAGAGAGAGCGTAATTACCGAAAATGATCGCGAAATAAAAACGTATTATCTGGTGTTACGGCTGTCTCGAGCGGCGGCAAAATCGAGGTACATTTTTAACATTGCTGCTTTAACTTCGCGTACTTTGCGACATTATCCTTACGGGAACTACACACGTACACATTACCTCGTTGGCAATTGACCAGAAGCGAAAAATCACGATTTGTTCCTGCAGCTATACTCAATAAGTAGCGTTTTTATCGCGCTTAATACTACTTATTCGAAAAATATAACACAGGAAAGCGGCATGTAAAATGTAATGTTGGGTCATACGGATCTTTTATATATTATAAAATATCATATCATAAAATATCTCATAAAATGTTAAAACTATATAAAACAATGTTTTTTCAAATAAACTATTATTGATATTAAAAACTAGTATAATGTTTCTTTACTTTATTAATAATTCAAGAAGATATAATTTAATAACATTTCTTTTTAAAATTGCCTTTCTTCCGTTTCTGACATTGCAAAAATATGTAATGGATTTAGTGTGTATAAAATTTCAATCTTTTTAATTAGAACTATGAAAACAACAAACAAAATTGCATATATAAATAATGCAATTCAACAGATGCGCGCATGAAAATATAACCGTCACGAACGATCGTCTCCCTCAATCGCAATGGCGAATTCAAAAATATCTCAGTTTTTGCAAAAATAATTCAATGAGAACATCTAATGGAATTTATATCAATGAATAAGCCAACTGTAATGATCTTCCGTTATAAGAAATTTTGCGCATTGGAATGACGACACATGGTCTTTCCTTCGTCTTTACATTGGCCCAGATATTCCGCGAGACGGAAGCTATCACATCACGACATAAGGGGCGAAATTGCGGTATCGCAAACGACGATGGTTGCAAAAACTGGTATACTAACGTGCCGCTTTATGGTCATACCAAAGGAATTCTCTGTTGCGAGATACCACGAATGAATTTGTGACGAATACATAATCGTTAGTTACATGAATATGGAGATTCATGCAAAACGTGTCGAGCAATTAAAAGAACATACGGAGAATATTCTGATAGATTATTTGAAAATATTAAAACAAAGCACACACGTTCATCCTTAATTTCGTTAAATATATTTTACAAGAATTCAAAGAACAAGTTTTTATTTCTGTATCCATATAGTAAATTGAAGAAGGCACAGCTTCTGAAATAAATTTAAAAAATATGAGATTCGTCAAATTCAAATAGAAATGGTTTGTGATTTTTCTAACCGGAATGAATTAAGCTATTAGAAAACTGACGTCATCGAAGCGGACTTGTATCAGAGCGTTGATCCTGTTCCCGTTTGAAACAAGCCGCAAGAAAGCGCTCTTTGCACACGCATATATGAATGTTCAGACCTTGGCGTAGTTCATTGGTACTTCTTCTCTCTTCTCTCTTTAGATAATCCAGTCGTTCCTATTTAATGATTCGTCTAATTACTTCTCTTGTCATACTTATGAAATCGAATTGCAAAAAAACACAAGCAGAGCCATGAAATCAAACGCAAAATTTTTATATGTATAGAAAAATATATAGATTATAAAAATATGTGTCGATCGAGAAAACGGTTAATATGAGTTATTAACTGATACGATTCGTATCAGTGTCAAATATTTTGTATATGCATATATCAATTTTATGTAACAAACATTTTCATCAAATGTATCAATATTACAATGATTTAAAAAAAAAAATACACATTATTGTTAGTTGTAGATAATAAAGAAATAACGAATACTAATAAATATTTTGAAATCGTTTTACTCCGGCTCTGAGAAAGAAAGTCAGGCGTCAGGTGACGAATTGACACATATGATAAGATTCATGAATCTTCAGATGAGAGCAAAAAATCTGAAAATGCGTGAAGAGAACGACAGATCAATTTTTTGTTGACGTACTTAAATACCTGCTTCGGACACATCTCCCGCCAAAGATATTGGCTGACGGCAATGAAGTTCCATCATCATCAAAAACCCGTCACCTGCCTTTTATATATGATCCATTTACATGTTATTTCATTTGTAATTACTGTTTATTCGTTACTGCTGTTACGCAAATATATTATGTCTTCTGCTAAAATTCAATTCATATTTTCTTAATTATTCATGAAAAAGTTAATCTCTGACAATATAATTTATAATAAAATAAATATTTATAGCTAATAATTTAACACTTAACTAGCAATCTTTTGTTAAAACATATTTTCGAATTCTCTTGAGATTCGCGTATTAAGCATTTACATATTTCTAATTATTTTGTGTAATTACTTTAATCTTGTAGTATTGTGTAATTTCTAATCTTGTAAAAATTATATTAAAGAAAAATAAAAATAATGAAATTAAACATTTCTTAATGGTTTCAAAATAGAAATTGTTTTCATTAATAGTATAAATCACAATAAATTAATTCAAATAAATTCAAAGATAGTATAAATAATAATCATCTTGAATATGAAATAACTTTTCAATATAAATATATTATCAAAAAAATACTTCAAAATTTGAACTTTTCATTAGCAAAATTAAATAAGGAATAAGAATTTAAATCATTGAAAATTTGCCACCGACGAACCAAAGTGCACCATTGAAAACTTGTGATGGAACTACTTGCATTTCAATGAGATTCAATATTACAACTTGATGCGCAGCGAATTCGGATTTAATTCGTACCTAAAAAGTATTTGTTACAAACATCATCATAAATTTTCCATCGTAAAATTCATCATACATATATTACGCACGAATACTTGATGAACGCATTTTCGGTTATTTTCAATAATGTTAAAAATTTTCTAAATTTATATCATACAGAGCAATAATGATTCATCATATTTACCGTAATTCTCTTATTACTTAAAAAAATAAGGCAGTATTGTTCTCTGCAATTATTTTATGCATATCGAAAAAAATACACTGATACATAAAAAACTTTATCCAGATATATACACGTTGTGCTGAGAAAGCTCAAAGCTCCCACTGATCTAAGCCTAAGCCAGTTACATCCTTAAATTTAGCTAAGAATTTAGCCCTTGATTCACTCGGAAAGTAAAGAAAAATTCAGAGATTACAATTCCATCGGATTAAAATACAATACAAAGCATTTCTTGAAGTCGTCTGACATTTGACAAGCCAGTGCTTTCAGGAAAATAACGGCAACGTGGCTTGAATTCGTTGCATGGAACAGTCACGTATAGGATATAGGGATAGTGTTGAATACGAGAAAATACAATGCAGTTGTCTCAACACGGAATCGACCACGAGTCGACGCAGATGAGAAAGACATGATAAAAATTACCGGACTTGAAAAGTTTTTTTCAGCTCCCCGCGGTGGATGCTTTCAACGTGCTATGTCGACGTGAAGTCCATCAAAATAAAGTCTGAAATGCCTATTGTTGCACAATACGTTTCTTCTAAAAAAAAAAAGAAAAAAAGAAAAAGATTCTTATCTATGTGTATTTCAATTTCAAGGATTACATTATTACCAAAAATTTCTTTTATTATATATCAATGTTTATTAAAAATTTTGTATATAATGTCATACCATGTTTCACAAATCAAATACAAAAACTATAAATACGAATAAAGACAATCCTATATTATTGTCATCAATACTAAAAATTTATTATAGCGCTACAGTTTACACAAATGATTTAACAAATAAATCACAAGTAAATCACGAATGTATGAAGTATATTTGAGAAAAACAAATAAACAATTCGTACCTTTAAAATAAACGTCGGAACTTTAGTCGCAAGCCATTTTTTAACCCACAAATTGGACCTCGTAAAATAATGAAATTACGACCTACGCAAAAATACCGCCGGACATAAACGAATCACGCACGAAAATGTGTCTTCTTAGCGTTGCGTATACGTACGAGATATACCAAAACAATTTTTACATTAAGAAATAAAACAACCCGTGAAATAATAAAACCCGAAATATAATAGAACTCGTTAATTTACATTCACCAAATTTCTTGTACAAAAAAGTATTTAAAAAATTTAGAATAAATGATAAAGTAAAATTGTGCTAGAATAAAATTTTCTTCCTAGTGAAAATAATCTTCTCTATTAAAGAAATATAGATTTTATATAAATTATTAGAAATAAAATGTAATTTAAACATCAGGTTGACAACATTACTAATAATGCTATGCTTCAAAGTAGAATTAATAAATGTATCTGTAAAAATTGTGCACAATATACTACCGTATAACTACCGAAAACTAAACTGACATCTCATCAATCATCTCCTCCGTCTTATGCAACGCGTACATTAATATTCAAAGACCGGTATCTCGTTGTTGGTTAATATAAAAATATAATGGTTTGCAAACATTTCTTGATGCGTATCATATCCTTTCGCTCGAGCTCTTTAAAAAAAGGATTGCGCAGGGACATTATTAATGTACTACTCCACCAATAACTCACTGTGCTTGCATAAGCAACATTCGAGTAATCATAAAATAAATATATATTATTATATTATATAAATTATCATGTTGTGATATGTATATGTGTAATTTTAAATTGAAATTAATTAATATAAAAAATATTAACAAATTTTAACAGATTTGAATTGTTTTATAAGTATCTGCATATCAATTCTTATCAATGTCTTATTGTTTCTTTTCATTCATTTGTTTATTATCACCAGATAGATAAAGAAAGTTTTTCCAATCAAAACTACAACAATCTAAATTACAATACACTTTTTATTTTCCCGTATAGATTAACCTCAAAATATAATATAATCGAGACGATCTTCGATGCGAAAATGCAGACTACTCCGAGTCTAAGAGGATTCGGTTATCTCTGAAGATTGCTTTCTCGGTGGACATCGTTACCGCAATTGTAATCGACAAACGCTTTACGCTTTTCGTAAGACGTCGCCCGAAATTGTCCACTGCGACTCAAGACGAGCTCCGTAAAAAAGACGTCGACCTTTCGTACTTTTTATTTTATCTTTCTTTTTCTTTTTTTTCCCTTTCTCTCTCTCTACATACTCCCGTTTGTCTATCTGTCGCGAATATTCCTGTTACTGAAAATGCGTACCAGACGTGTACCATTGCGCGGAAATTGCATCTGTAAATCCTTCGGTTTGCAATGAATTTAACGACTTGCACGTTGCCTGCCAAAAAAATATTGTTCCCGGATGAATACGTTAGTCGTGAATGTCGACATTCGTCACGTTCACATGCGACGCGAAAGAACTTCATGTAAGTTTCTTATTAACGTTACTTTAAATGTTATTATTAATTTGATATTTATCGGTAATAAAGTTCATTATTTAAACGAAAGTAATCTTTTATTATATGTGTATCTATAATATATTTATAATATATAGTTACACATTTTTCTTAAATATTATTTTCCTAACAAATAATTTACGACACGAATATTGGAGAATAGGTATAGAGAAAAACGACATTAGTTACAATTCGCCCTTATTTACAACACCTTAATACGCCCGTAGTGGACAACTACTGAGCTTAGCTGCAATTATCATCTTAATTGATTTTAAACTAATTGTACGCGCGCACCCATTCAAACCATTTCACACAATCTAATTAAATTTGCAAGTGGAATTTAATATTTTTGTGTATATTGCCAACAAGTAATTCGTTGGTGATGACTATCACCACTCGTTATTATAACGACTACTAAATATCTACGAATTATATTTCAGTTATCTGAATATTGCGCTTCGAATTTCCATGCATATTCTCCTTTCTCATGAATATTCACTTCAGCTGTCTTGCGCATCTAGACACCTTAATAATGAATCTTTAACACTTCACGGAAACGATCTGTTTCTTCGCAGAACTAATGAGAATTTATTAGTCGCTCGGAAATATATCCGTCAGTATGCTACGAATCAACGTTACATCGAGGTCAATTTCTTCTATGGGCATACTTATTTAAAATATATTCGAAATAAATTATCCGTCAAGCAAGAGAAGAAAGGAAATGAAAAAAAGCGGAAAAGTCATTAAAACTTTTACGAGACTTGAGTTAAAATGTGACATGAAAAATTTAACGAATTACTGAAAAATAAAAAGAATGTTTATTTAGAGAGAGAGACAACACATAATACCAAATACAAAGTTCTGTTTCTCAACTCTGATATGAATGGTAATTCTTATGTATTTGTAAATGTGCAAAGATATAAGATTTAAAAAATGTCCATCATTTCACAGATTTTGAAAGAAATCTCAAGGATTTTATTTTTTAAATATATAAACCCTAAAATTATTTTTTAAAACTATTACTCCTTAAGAAATAGAAAATTGATCAAAATGTATTCCACTGTATAGGTAATTAATAATTGTATCAAATATTTAAACATAGCTGTTACTGCAGAGATAAATCTCATTACAGTTTTGATAATTAATATATAACTTTTTTAAAAAATTAAAAATTTTGTTTAAATATAAAAAATTCTAAGTCACAAACATATAGATAATTCTAGAACAATTAAATAGTACTCAAGATTTAATTTTCTGCAAAACAGCTACGTTATATGATACATATACCTATATATTTTGAATTTTGCATCTTTTGTGCGGTATGTTATGGACGGAAAAAATAATAAAATAAATAAAAAATAAATTTTGATATATAAAATAAATCTTAAAAAGTTATTTGAATCTGTAATTTATTTATGTGTTTGGAATTTAAGTTGTACCAAAAAACTCTACCAGATACCTACACATGCAGCATATGTTTCTTTCGATCGACAATACAATATTGCAATTACGTACGAAAATTTAATTTCTATCGACCACGAAATAAGTTTTCGTACAAAATTAAATATTTATTCAAATTATATTTTTCGATAAAATTCAATTATTCTAATTGGTCCCACAAAAATCTATTTCGTCATAGGTACGAGAAAAAAAAATAAGATAACAAATCACAAATTTTTTAAATTAATAATAGATGATAAAGATTGATTACTATAACCGCTACGATTTCTATTGTAGACCTCGCATAAAATCAAAATACGACTAGACAGTAACAAATGAACGAGCGCAACAAGTCGATATTTGTTAGGTATTGTAGTTGTCTTGGACAGAATATAATAGTAGATATATAAGCTTTGCATGTACTTATAGATTTGTCCTGAATAACTAAAGTAAAATTCAATGAAGTAAAATTTTTGAGAAACGATACTTTTGCGATTTAATGCCGATTTCAATAAAAAGAACATAAGATAATGAATATTTCACTTTGTATGCTAATAAATCAAAATGAAATTGGGTCTTATAGGATAATGATGACACTTAATGTGTGTGGCAACCATACATAATTATAAAATATAAATATGTATGCTGTACTTAAAAATAAGTTAAAATAGTTAGATTCGTCACAAAACATTTTTTAAGTATTTAATATAATTAAATATTATTTTTATAATTGCCGTACCTAACACACGCAGGCTTTAAAATATTTAATTTCATCCTTACAATATTTGAAATTATTTTGAAGATTCAGAATTTTATAATATATTTTATAATTAAAATATTATAATATTATACTGATTTATTTCTATTAAGATATTTATAAACAAATATATAAACTGAATTTATGTACTTTTATGATTTTATATCAGAAAATATCAGTATTTAATATTAATATTCAGTTATTGTGCAATAATTTTCTTGCACCAAAGAAATGACCATATCTTTCGAGGGTCCCAGCGAGCTCTTTGTCATCCGGATGAATAAACCCAAACCTTCTGTCAAAGACATCGCCTGTTCTAGAGAGAGAAAGATAACCGAGAGAATGCGTTAAAAAAACGGTCCACTATTCGCAAGTGTAAAGATATGCGTGCAAAAAGGGACGAAGATCGTACTTTATCATTCTGTCACTGACAGAAATCAGAAACTTATTATGCTTATGCCAACACTTTTCATTTCTCAAAAGCAATTAGAATTTTATAAAATTAAGTTATCATATTTTATATTGCGCGGAGCAATCAGATAACTGATTCAGTGAGAATTGACAGTAACAAATAAGTATAATAATGTTCGAATGTTTGCACAATAGAACAATATATTATATCTTTATAACGACTAATAACAAGCATAATAGAATGTTGAGGTAAAAGTTATTTAATATATATATTTAAAACGTACAAGAAATTACAAAGTTAATTTACAAAAAACATTTTGACTCAGAACCTTCATCAATTTTATAAGCGTAAAAATTCAACCTTACATTATAACGTACAAAATATATGTGACAATAGAAATGAAAGTTCGCCAAACAGCAATCATAGTCCAACAATCGTAGGTTTATAGAAAATATTTTGACACACGGTATGTTTGCAACAAATGTAGTCAAGATGTAAAATTCATAACAAAAATCCTCGTTTAACGGCAAAAATTCAACGTTAAATACAACATTAATAACAGACAATGATATCAATGATATCAAATAATAGTCATGTTATAAAATAAAACCCAGTTTAAAAGTGAGGATGTCTGACAGTAATTTTTAATATTATTATTATCGTTGAGTCCCAAGAATGACTTTTTGCTATGAATTTTACATCTTGACTACATTTATTGCAAACATGGTCTGCAGTTTCTATGAACCTATAATTCTTGGACTATGATTGCTGTATGGCGCATGACTTTGATTTCTATTGGCATATATAGGTTTTGTACATTGTAATGTAAGGTTGAATTTTTACGCTTATGATTATATAAAACTAACGAAGACTTTGTTGAGTCGAAACATCTTTTGTATAAAAAATCTTTTGTATATATATATAAATTAACTTTTTAGTTTCTATGTTAATATATATTAAATAACTTTTAATTCAATATCCTATTATGCTAATCTGTCGTTATTAAGATAAATTAGTAGCATTTAGTATATGATTATGTAATATGTTACAATATAAAATTATCATATTATTCATATTTTCTCATAAATTAACAGTTTCACATATAAAAATTTACATTTTTTTTTATCAGAATATATAATCAATAATCTTTTTATGAAAAATACAATGTATATATTATATGTATAAATTTCAACTTCCTGAATGCAAAATTATCTAAATCAGATAATTTTGTCTCAGAGTATATTTCGGGAGAAAACTGCCTTGCCAACCACAGATTTCTACGCAATCATTTGAAAAAATTATATATTTAAGAAATGAAATGAAAATACCTTCATACGGTAGCACACATCGATACTTCTAACTTAAGAAAACTTTATTTCTCAAATAGTTTCAAACTCAAAAATGTTTAATACAAAAGAATTTAAAAACAATTGATAAAAAGCAGTAAAAATTACGCTTTATTGAGGAAATATGTATTATACTTCAAGTCTCTCTCTCTCTCTCTAGACAAAACATTTTATATTTTTATTACAATGATATAAAAATCAAATACTCTCTTTCTTTCTAAAAAAAAATTTTTTAACAATATTAAACAAAATATCATTCACATAACTACTGATCTTAAGAGAATGTAATTACAGAAAAACTCTGTCAACCCTTAGTCAACATGTTGTGCGTCTCAAACAATCGTATCAACCTTCCGGCTCGTTACACACATTGATCGAGAACGAAAAGTTTGGTAAACGGACGATGAAATTCGAAAGCTGTTCACTACTCGAGCTATCTCGTTTTTCTTACGCGGTGAAGAGAAGTGCTTAACAATTCGATAGCAATCTAACTCTAAGTGACTTACATTCCTTCTTTCGAGAAGTACGATCATTCTCTCTCTCGTCTATTTTCTTTCTACCCTAATGATGCGTTTCTAATAACTACGCCTCTTTAATTTTATATCAAATAATCATCTTTCATTTTTTTTTGCTTGAATAAAATTGAAAATTATATACGATAAAAGTATATCGATAAATATGTAAATTAAATAATTGTTTCTTCTGATTCATTAACAATAATTTAAAACAATAATAATAAAAGAAATAAAGAAGTTTTCTGTGCATAAGATATGATTTCTTTAAAATGTTATCACACAAATAATTGTTTGGATTTTGAGACGATTATTATTATATCTCTTATGTATGAAATTTATGCGCAAAGAAAGCTTTATTTCCGAATTAAAAACTTTTTATTAAAACAAATTTTTTTAAATTTTATAACTAATAGAATTACATTTAACAAAAGATAGTATTAAATTCCAAATAAAAAATGATTAAAAATTAAAATAAGTGACTGTATCTATTTACGTTCTATTTACACATTTCACATTTAATTTTCTCAAATAAAGTCCTCGTATTGATGCGCGTAATCTCTTCTTGCTATAGTAATCGGAAACAGCGATAGCGCAATTCACGAGGATCTTGGAACTCCCGCTCGAGAAGTTAAAAGCGGATTACCGTGGATTCGGCTTACCACGATCGCCATCGTACAACTTATCTGAGTTCACTTCCATTTCTCAAGAACTTTGACATTGAGACTCTCGTCGCCCTCTGTCCACCCGCATGAACAAATCGTCTAGGATCGCGGAAAGCTATTAATGTTATGATCTTAATGTATTTGACGGGATTATAGCTAGTGAATTGAAAACGAATAAGAGATAAGAAAACAGACTGCCATTTAGAAAAACTAATTTATTAATCACAGGAAACAACATTAGTAATTTGATTATCAATATTTCTTATTTTTTCGTCCTCATAACTTAGCTTCATAAGTTAACAAACCTTCCTAAATAACCCTAATGCCCTAAATACGTGTAAGTAAAAGAGTTTGATGGATTATTAACCCTTCAACTCATGTTTGCTTACATTTGCTTCACTGTCTAAAGATGGTATTCTAATGTACAGTCATGTTACTTTGTGTATTTTTTATTTTCAATTTTCATTAAACGTTTCTAATCTTTTTCGTAACGCGTCGCTATAATTTTCGTGTAAATTTTATTTATCATTATAATATATAATTTATGATTTAATAAATAATTGAATTTTATAAATGTAAATAATAACCAAAAAGCAGTTTGAATCTTTTTTTAAAAAATTATTTTTATTAAAATCTTTTTTAATGCAAAATACGATTTATTATGTGCTTGAAACATATTACATTTATATTTATTTAAGATATATATTTTAGATAAATGTTGAAACAAACAAGTGAGTTTAATTAATCCTGTGTGAATGAGTTTGGATGTACCATACAAAGAAAGAACAATTTTGCTGAAGTATTAAAAAAATTAGCTAGAGATACGGAGAAAACAGTTTTATTAACCCATATTAAAACAATTACATAGGAATTTCAAAAATAATGAGAAAAACTTTGAGCTATATAATTATTTTAATAATTCCACATAAAATTTTTTTTATCTATAGCTAAACTTTTAGATGCTTCAGCAAAATCGTTCTTTCCGTGAACGATTTTGCTGAAGCATCTAACACATTTTTTTAACCTACATCATAAAATTTCGGATTTGTCAGAACAATAAACTCAGGAAAAATCGATGAACTACAAGAAGGAACAATCGCCTTTCAGAAACAGCAATAAAATTATGGCTCGTGTTACCGCCATCGCAGGACATTCGGATTTTATGCTGTAATCATCGAGGGATCTAAGATGATTCAATCTCATCGAAACGGCTGCGAGAATAAAGCGTTTGAAACGTTAAAGACAGATGCGTATCATGAGGACAACAGTGTGATTAACTATGCTATCTCTTTGAGAGAAAGTGTTTAAGATGACGAAATCCTGCTGCGGCTCGCGCGGGATTTATAATGGTTCGTGATTCGACAGCTGCAACGTAGTTTCACGGTAAAAATAGGCATCATCGTCGGCGCCGTCTTAACGATACGACCTCGGAGAGTGATCTGCAAAAATTACGTGTACACGATGTTTATCGTGACTGCTGACAATTCTGATCTTTTAAATTATTTAGCGCTTTGAATGTACTCTATTTCAATGATGTTAGCAAACATTGTTGAGCATCGTTCACCATGTACGCTTCATTTTGATAGAAACGCCAGAATAGAATTGATTTATAACACTTTGCTCTCTGATATATTCATATTATATCCTTCGAAACTTTAGGAAAGAGATAGCTTATGGAAATAACATACACAAAGTATATGTGAAATATAACGTAGCTCATATTAGAGTGATTGTAAAATTTATCGCTTTATCATATTTAGCAATGTACTACTAGTTGACAATCAGCAAAATCAATTCGAAATAATTACAAAAATCAATTGCAATAATTTCTAATGATAAAATTATACAAAAAGTAAGTTTCTTTCGAGATAATATAATAATAACTATTATAATTAGTAATAATACTAATTCAAAATAATTATCTATAATAATTAATTTAACTTTTAAAAAATTATTTACTTTTTTTCATGACAATCTCTAAAAACAGAAAAAAAATCTCAAAATATAAATAAGACAGAAGTTTTATATACAAAATCGAAATATTTGTTTCGTAAAAGATTTCTCGTTACTTTTTGTAGTGAAAGTTTATTGAATTTTTTATTTTATTTTTTAATCTAAGTGTCAACTCTGTTATACAGAACATAATTGAATGAAGATTAAACAAATAATGTTGATATATTAAATCATTATTATTACCTTTTTATTATCGCATAAAAATATTGTTAAACTTAAATTTGTTACGTAGTACAAAAAGTAAGGAACAGGATGTTGCGACAAAAGCAACACCACGATCTTTCATATGATCAACGTCTATCCAGGTGTGCAGCAAAAGATGCTCTTGCGTCCGTAGAAAAAAAACTTTTTCCTATATATATCGCATTTATTTTACGACCCTTGTTATGACGATGAGATAGGCCTTTAGCACCAATTTATCGTAACGCCTGAATTATTGCATTTGAAACATTTCTTTTTACGATTTTTCTATCTTCTCCGTATATCAGAAATGTAAATAAAAAATCTTTATTAATATAATTTATATTATTTTTTCATATTTTGTATAATTAATTTAAATTTTGTAAGCTATTAATATCAAATTATAAGATTATACTGGCTGATCAAATAAAGTTAATTTATTTTTTAGTAAAGATATCGTAAGATATTTTATAGACTTCTTTTTATACTTATCTATTTTAATACTTTCCTTCACATTCATTTATTCACTTCAATTTTAGTTTCCTATTTTCTGTTTCATCTGGTTGAAATTTTAATCCATAGATTACTTAGCATCCCAACCGTCTGTGATTGACACTAATTTAAATTTAAAGATTCAGGGTGGTTCTCGTCATTTATCATATCTTTGAGCAATCATTTTACGTTTCATAAAATAAGTTGCCAAGCAATATATTCTCATGTAAATTATACGTCGAGATAAAGTTGTAAAAGAGCTCGACATACTTTATTAAGTGGATGGCAAATAATGCACAGGTGTATCATTTTGCCCACCCCGAAATTATTTGCCATTCACTTAATGAAGTGTGTGCCGAGCGGACTCTTTTACAACTTCGTCTCGACATATAATTTGCATCAAGATAAAGTTATAAAAACTGAGAATATGTTGCTCAGCAACTTATTTTATGAAATGATTGCACAAAGATAATCATAAATGACGTTATCAGCAACATTTAATGTTTCATATTTTGTGTTTACAATTTATTGTTTATTAAAATAACATTATTTTTAAACATATATTAACAGAGATTAATAAAAGTCTGAAATAAAAAAAACAATTAGGTATTACATAGAAGGGCGATGAGAGGAGCGAATCTCGGTGCGTAAAATAAATTAATTAACAAAGTTTAGCCTCTCTACTACCCATGATAAAAATGAGCTTGGATCTTTAAATTTAAATTAGTGTCACAACCGGTTGGTAAGCCGAGTGATCTACGGACTAAGACAATAGTTAGATAAAACAGAAAACACAGGAGACAAAAATTAGAGCGATATGCGTATTTATTGATTAAATGTACTTCCACTTGTAATCAACGTGCGACTTATGGTTATTATTATCCATGGTTTGCTTCTATTTCGCATAATTTACAAAAGCACCGACACATATTTATACAGTGATTGCTAATATATGACATGATCGTATCAGGATGATTTCATAAACTGATACTGTATCCATAATGTATCTATTCTGCTCGATTACCAAGCAGCAAATGTTCTGACGTGTGAAAACTTGTTGTCATCGATTTTATGGTAATAACATTTTAACCTTATAACACTCATTATACACAGAAATAAATTTTTACATGTTTTGAACTGCTCTAAAATTTTCTTTTTTCTTATTATTTTTAAAAATTTCGTTAAAATCAATAAATGACAAACCTTTGGTCATAAATTTCATAAAAATTAAGTACTTTAACCTTTTTTTGTACGAAAATTAAATCTACTCGAGCTATTACATATTTGTATATGATTTTGAGAAATTTCTTCGCTTGTGTAATTAATTTGGCTGAAAAAGCTAAGCCATAGCTTACAGTTATCTCCCAATTTCAGCAAGTTAATGTTTTTCTTCTATATGAGAAGAAGTTTGCGCAATGATTTACCCTATTGAGGACGTATTTCAATAATAATCCCTTGAGATATCTCCAACAGATGCAATAACAATAAAGCTGATCAATCGCTATCAAACAATATTGTTGTAGATCAAAGTTTCATCTCGTTTTATAATAAATCCCATGAACCCCATTGCCCACGAAAACACGTGGCGAACCCAAGGGAACAAGAGGATTGGTCCGCTCGTTTCCCCTACGCAAGCTCAGTTCGCGAAGTGCGCGTCTGATCCACCTCGATGAATCCAGTCGGTGTTTGGCAACGCGTCTCTCATCTAGCGTTCCAACGATCCCTCTGACCGAAACACGCGATACGGGGAATGTGCGGATTTATTGCTATTACGAATATATTATTCTGACAATTCCGACGCATTCGTGTGCAAATTTAATACATATAAATACATACATATCGTCTCTATACCGATGTAAATCACGCGTAAATTGAAAAAGTCTATCCCATCTGATAAAATATAACATATAAAATATAATTCAATATTCAACAGAACAGGTTGCGATAATAGTAAACGATAAAATTAAAGCAGAACTTTGTGTAAAGATTATTAACTA
This sequence comes from Cyphomyrmex costatus, assembly GCF_001594065.2. Taxonomy (NCBI): domain Eukaryota; kingdom Metazoa; phylum Arthropoda; class Insecta; order Hymenoptera; family Formicidae; genus Cyphomyrmex; species Cyphomyrmex costatus. The sequence goes on from NW_017275207.1 coordinate 4,728,290, forward strand.
GCGCGGCGAAAAGGATGATTGTTATTTCAAAAGAACTCCAGTAAAGTGATCGTGCCAGGTGCCACACACATTTTAAGAATCATTGTTTCGATGAGATTCCGCGTCACGTAGTATCGTTGACCCCCTTACGTTTGAAACTGGCCGTATGGCTATATTTTTATCGTGGTAACGTTACCAGCACGCAAATTATAGTTGAGTTTCCTCAGAGTCGTGTTGACGGGATGTTCTGATTTATGTGTGTGTGTGTGTGTGTATATATATAATATATATATGTATATAGTATAAATGATTTAAGTAAAATAGACCAATCTTTATATTATTCAAATGTTTCAAAATTAGTATTATTCAGTATTGAATTTCTTTCAATTCATTTATACGAATTTAAAAAATCCCTTTATGATCTAAAATTAAACACAAAAACTTAAAATTAGAAGTCCGAGGAATATAAATACAACAAAATGTTTTCAATGTATCTTTAAAAACGTAAACTCACATTCACGAAACGTTCTTAAGATAACCCTACTCGTTCAATAATACTGACCAGTAATATTGAATCGGTATAATACTGACAGTACACATCAATATTTTTAGTATTTTTACAACCTTACACAATCAATATTATTGACAATATATTTTACTTCAGTTTTACGTACAACATCTATTGTATTGTGACATACTGTGACATGGATCCTAATAAAGCAATACTGAAGCTCGAGAATCAAAATCCAGATCACGTCAGTATTCTACGTCGATTCACTAATATAAATCACATACGATCAATAATACTGTCAGTATTGTTAATACTGTAGGGTTACCTTTATATTAAATTATTTTATATTCAAGTTTAAATATTATCCTAATTAAATACAATATTAGATTATTCAATGAATATACTATCATTCATTTGTTTTAAAATATCATAAAATTAACATAGAGTTTAGAAAAGTTTTTTTTATGCAAAACGGGTCAGAGAAATTCCGCTTTCTAAAATTTAGCTCCATTTTAAAATTCCTTCCATTTTAATCCAATCAAATAAAGGAAAATGTCAAAGCGATTTAATTCCAGACCGGAGCAAGCATTTCTAGAAAAAGTGTCTATCGCGTGCAACTGTTACGACAAATTTCATTGAATACGAGAATATTAAATATGAGATATACGTGAGCGCATAAGTCGTTCGAAGCATTGCGAGTTATGGGTCGTTTACCCTCTCTCGAAATTACACAATCACTGAATTAGCAGAACTGGCCGTGCTAAAAGCAGGACGTGCTCCAACTCATCTCTCGTTTACCTTTTCATCCTTATTTTTTTTTTCCTTTTCCTTTCTACTTTATTTCCTTCTCGGATTCGTATCCGCCTTCCACTCACCATTCTGCAAGCCTTCTTGATTTCCTTTTTATAAGCCCTGTTTGCGTAGCTTTTAGCATAATGCACTTACATGTGTATATGATATAACCACTGAGCATGCTACGAACGTCACTATAACGATGAAATGCGTTTTACGACTAGAAATGTGCATTATCTCACGGATTTCAGTTAACTTCTTTGATCTTGAGTTTAATATTTTTTAATATTAATTAATAAACCTTCTATAACTGTCTCTTTAATATTAAAAACCGTGAAATGCAATACTGGTTTAATAACCTGCAATTTAATTTCTGAAATGTTCTTTACATCAAATCATTTGCCTAAAGATTGTTTTGATTATTCTGTTTAATTACATCATGGACGTAATAAGAATAAATGACGAAAGTAAATGAAAATAAAATAAAATTTAGATTACCAGAATTTGAAGTTCATTTGCTACTATTATTGATTCGTTTATAATTTAACGCTACAAATTAAATATTCTATTTTAAGTACTATAAGCCCACACAATCTAATGTTTATTTCCGTTTTTAATAAATTATAAAACAACTAAGAATAAAACAGAGTTTGCGAATAATATTTAAATCAACACTGATCAAGGACGCCAGCGATGGTGAATAAAATCGTATTCATGATAAACGAGCAGCATCTGGTAGGAATGAACATTACATCGAAAAAAATAGTCGCGTCGCGTGAATCATTGTGTTGGTGTCGAAGAAACTAGACTCATTCTCTCAATCGCGAGATGAAGAAGCCTGAACGCAACGGAAGAGTTGTCGTTCAAAATCTCACTTACGAGGACAGCGGGGTCGCGATTTCCGGCGAGCCTTCCTCTTCCGGGGAATGCGACGGGATAGTATCCCTTCAAGCACCTAAAGAAATTAAGGAAGATGCGAATCCTGATCCTAGGTTTGAACATATAAACTGTTGCAACTGAAATGATTTTTCTGCATCAGAATAAATTGAATAAAATTTATCGCGAATTTAACTGATTCTGACGTTTGTATCGATCTGTGATTTCTCCTCATCAAAGTCCAAATCATTTTAAATTCATTGAAGGAGTTAATTTCTCCCTTAATTATTAATAATGCAGAATATTTTAAAATCAAATAATATTATCAGATAACACTTAAAAACTGATATGTACGTTGTACAACTACTTTTTTAAAATAAAATGTCATTAAAAACTATTCATAGTAATAAAATCTGATTATATTTCCGCAACGTAATATTGTGTATGCAACGTCGAATGTGATTTTCGAATCTTATATATATATATGTCAGGTATGCTGCGCATTGTACTATAAGACAACATTATTATCCCGAAAATGGTTGGGGCTGGGTCATCGTCGTGACGGGTGTCATGGTGCAAATTCTCGCCACGGGGATACATGGGGCCGTAGGGGCTTGGTTACTCCTTGATGGGACAAAGCGATATCGTCAGACTCTTCTTAATGTAGGTACGTGATGCAACAAATACGTATTAACAATATTTCTTGTCCAGCTTCATCAGAGAAGATGACTGTTTTAAATTGGTTGTGCAATGCACGAACTAAAAGAGGCTATATAAAAAACTTATTAAATATGTGCTATTGCATTGTATCTGCTTCTCGAATTCAAAAATTAAACAATATTTTTATAAAACTTGAAATTTTACTTATTTTATAAATAAAATATGTATATATTTTTCTCTATTTCTTAAATTATCAATACATAAATAAAATAATGATCTCCTTATAATTCAATAAAAAGAAAAATTAACATAGACTAATATGGAGTCAGCGCGGTAATAAGAGCAAAAATTTGTAAATAATTTTATCATCGAATATTTTTTAATTTATTGATTATGATTCTTGCGATTGATTTCTATGAAGTCTGTTGACAATAATATGGTTAAACAAAAAACAAGGAAATTACATCGACCGATTATTGTACTTTTTGGCTGATACGTGGCGATTCTGATTAAATATGTGCTGAAAAAAGATGGCTAAAAACAATAACCGAAACGTCCACTATGTAATTATATATTATATATTAGAGTAAACGATTATTTACAAATTATGCGCTCTTATTACCGCGCTGACTCCATATTAGCTTATATTAATTTTCTTTCTTAAATTATTAACTTTTGCATAAAGAAGAGATAAAATTGATAGTTTAAAAAACGTAGTAAGATGAAAAATAAATCAGTCTATAAAGGTCTATGATTTTGATTTTTATATATATAAGGCTATTGGATAATATGTCTTCTTTGAAGCAATATAATATTTCTAAACATTGTATTGCTTGAGTTTGATAAAATATAAAAATATTTTATATAAGTAGTAAACTCAAATTTTTCGATCATATATAAAAGATTTAGTTATGAAAACAATAAATTAAATTTTTATATAAAAGTCCACTAAAATGATATTATTTTTCATATAAAAATACACCTTCCATAGTTTTATCCATGGAACCGTCGAAAAAGAAATAAAGCATAAGGTCATATTCCCAATTGATCGTATTCCCAATTGGTTTCCAATACTTCTAAGTATAACGCCAGCAGCATTTTCGAGTTGCCTCTTTAAGATTTTGCCTCGTATTATTACTCGCAAAAAATCGCGTCATGAGCGGATTATTATCGTTCTCGTAAACGCAAATCTGACGGTTATGATTTATTTTTTATGTTTTTTGCGTGCTACTATCTTTGAACATTACTGAGTTTCGTTAATTCTGCGATGCAATATTACGTTTTAAAGAAGATCTGCAATTTAGATGATAAAAAAAACAGTAATCTGATAAAACAAGTGAAAAAGTTTATTTACAAAATGATACTTTTTTTCAAACAAATGTTAAAAACTTATTATTTTGTTTTAATAAAACGCTTAACTATAAAATCTATTTAATATTAAACTATTTGATCATTGTGTAGTTAATTTATAAATATGCGCGTCAAACCACGTTTTTTATTGTATTAAATTATTCAAAAAAATTTTACATCTTAGTCTTTTATTTTAACAAGATGTCTAACTATAAAATTTAGTTAATACAATTGACGAGTTTAGTATATTTTAGTATCTATTTGTAAATATATCTTCTATAATCTATATATATATGTCTCAAACCGCATTTTTGTTTTATTCAATTATCCAAAAATTCAAAAATTTGTTAATTGTATAATTATGTGAAGAATTGAAAAAAAGAACAAGTATAACAGACAATAAGTATATATGTACTGCTTTCACCGTTATTTTCGCTTCTTTGAGATCTCAACGAAAAACTTCTTAGAAATTTTACAAGCTTCCTTATTCTTCGCAAGGATAGTCCAACTAAAATCCCGACCAATCTGTAAGTCGTTGACCCTGATGGCAGTGCTCTCGCTCTCGCCAATTCACTTGTTGTCGATTCACCCACTCCCATCGACAGAGACTATCTCGAGTAGAAAGATTCTCGTCGGTCTCACGATTCTCAATAAAAAATTCTGAACTTGATCGCAAAAAGTAGCGAAAGAAGAGACAAAAGAAGTGATGAAGTATGGAACATTACGCGGTAAACATTTCTTTTAGACTTTCAGAGACTTTACGAATCAGAAATTGTTCGGATGTATTTTCTACATCCACACGATACATATAATTTTCTTATTAGCAAATACAAATTTAAAATGAAAAACAGATAAATTAAAAGTACTTATTCTTAAGAATTTAAATTGGAAAATTTATCTATAATTATAAATCCATAACGATAATTAATATTGTGCAGTATTATACTACTGGAATTCATAACCAATTATAAGTATAATCGTTTATTATTTTATTGTTATTATTAGTAGTAGTATTAGTATTTGATTAATTGCACATAACTGCGTACCAAACTGATCTGTATTACAATTGTGCATTAATAAGTTGAATATATAAATTTTTTTAAATTACATCATTTTTTGGAAGGTTTATTTTTTTTATTTTAGAAACGCATTGCCTGTGTGAATTTTGATATGGTTAGTGTATTTTTTATCTTTTATCCGTTTATCATCTATGGAATTTTTTTATGAAAAAAATTGTATGTTTTGCAGGCAATATAAAAAAGAAGTACTATATTACTAAAGTACTATAGCCCCAAGCATTTTTATATTCAGATTTTTCTAGATATCACAATTTATTACAGATTTTATCATATTATCAAGTAGGCGTTTCAATTTGAAGTAACCCCTGCATACAAATCTCTCTCCTAAACTTTCCTTTTCCCTCGATGTCCTAAACGATAATAACAGAAACAGCCTGTTTATACCAAGGCAAATCCGGATATATTTACTTCCTCACAAAGGAGGAAATTCCAAGACGATTGCAGAAATCTCGTCGGCACTCAGAATGAGAAAGAAGAAAGATCCTGCGAAAGGCACGTCTTAAACGATACTCCCACGCGTATAAGTCACCGCGCCGTTGGCCAGCGATATTTAATGCGCATCCGTCATCTCGTCGTAGCTACAGTGAGATTAATAACTGCTTTTTCTCGCGTACGCTCGGCGCGGCGCCCGTTTGTCTCCGTAACTGTCGAGTCGTTACTTACTTCCATAATAAAATATATCCACCGCGATTGATGAGCGCGCGTATTGATGAGACCCGCAAAAATTAATTAGACTCAGTTCTCTAAGAAGGCGGTTTAATCAAGTCCGCTTAAAATGTCGCTATTAAACAGTTTTACCTACGATCGAGTGTTTGTTTAATACTTATGGACGGCCATATTAATTGGCGTCTTAGCCAGAAGGATCGTGTGCACGGATTAATGAAAGAAAATGTACGAAAGAGATTTAATACGCTTTTCGAAAAGTTATTAAATTAATATATATGCGATATATTCCATTGATTTATTTATATTAAAAAAAGATAATTCTTTCTTATATGTTTTTTTCTTCTTTTCAGTAATTCTCAAAATCTTATTTATTATTCAATTATAATCCTCTAATTTCAAACATATAGTTATATATTTCAAGTTTGAAACACTTTTACAAAAATTGACATTTTTTAGATTACTTATTCAAAATATCCATAATAAAGTGTTTTTAAACAATAATTCTTTAAATTCAAATATTAAAAATTTAAAGAATTATTATTTAAAAATCTCATGAAATATACATTGTTATTTGAGTAAGAAATCCCAGAAATACTAATTCTTAAAAAATGTTTCCAAACTTTTAGCCTAGAGTATATATATTCGCTGAGAATTAAGATATGTGCAACAAAAATATTTACAAGCTAAAATTTAAAGCAAATATATAATTATGTAATTTAAAATATTTTTTATCCGCTTTAACCAAATACATGGCTTTCTTCGTTTATCCGCGTGTTAAAATATATATCTTTGCAGTTTAAAATATCTTATATTAAAAAAAAATTCTTTATAATAATTATAAACTTATAATATTTTACATAGGCGTAAACTATTGTTGTTTACGCATAGACTTGCGATGTTGCTTCAGAACTCAAATAGATGCAAGAGGCGTCCTCAACTTTATCCCAGAATCAGACGTGATTTATCGACGGGATTTCACGGTTACGATAAACGTGCTAAACATGTCGTGGTAAGAATAAGGAGAAAGAGGAAGAATGAAGTATAAGAGTATGAAGTATCGTATTCATTAGCACGAGGTGCGTTTCTCGAGAATTCTTTAGATACAGTGACTATCATAAATCATTTGAAAAGCGGAATGATAACGCGTAAACTTTATCGACTCTGACAGCTCGAGTATCTAGGGTATGGTAATAGCTTATTTGAAAGATACAGAGGTATATTGTGAATCGCATAAGAAAATATATAAAGTAGCTAGATGTATAATCCATTTACAGGCAGGAAATGTACTGTATGAAAATTATAGCCCACTCATAGGAACAAAAAAGATGAGATGCAAATGGAATTAAAAAGAAAAGAACAAAATTCAAACATACATATTAAGAGAAAAAACCAGATCTAAATATTTTACTAAAAATGATCTCAGTTAGGTAAGTGTTAAATGCATTCCAAGATATTTATTTTTACATTTCCACTTGTCATTCCGAAATTGGCAAAGAAAATACATTATCGCGAATCGCGAATTAATTTTATTTTTCGACAGACATCGTTCAACGTTCTTTAAACAAACACGTAAGAACGGTGTTTGTATCAACTTTAAATTCACATAAATAAAAAAAAATTAAATGAAATAAATAGTCGCATCATATAAACGACAAAGAAAAGTGGGAAAGAATAACATGCCAGACGAAATGAAAACGAGCCCCAGTTGAAGCATCTTGTTATCTACAACGTGTGCATAACGAAAATTAAAATTTGATATAACCATGCGTGATTTGACTTTTTTATTACAGGGTAGATTGCGAGCGATATACGCGAAAGTTATATCTCTTTCGAGATTGTCGATTAATGACACGCCGTTGGCGTTCTCGCAAAAAGTTAATAACATCTCCGTGAGAACTTCTTACATCGTACAGACATTTTATCACAGAATTAATTCACATTGTATATGGATAAGTACATAAACGGTATCCATATTCCCGTAACGATAAGAATCTGAAATGCTGTATTATTAGGTAGTACTGGACAGGAGAACGTACGGAACATAATTATAATTGCCACCCTATCTTCCCGTAATCATACTCTTTAAGCTGTTTTATCTGAAAGTGTCATCTATGTGTTTACACGATTAAACAAAGTTTGCGAAATGTCCACACGATATTCTTCCGTTTTATAGGATGGCTGGGGGCAATGTCGACGGGAGTCGCCTTGCTCGTGTCGCCGGTTACAATAGCGTTTTGCCGAAAAAAAAGTACGAGAGTAACAGCAGTCTTGGGCGGCCTCGTTACCGCCCTCGGCTGCCTCTTTACTTCCTTTGCCTCGCAATTTCATCAATTGTTCTTCAGCTATGGTACCGTCGTTGGTAAGTAAAAATTGCAACGGAAAACAGAGGACTATTTGCAGTAACATAATTATAATCATTCGTAATTAGAAATTCTTGTAAACATATTCAATGCAAAGATATTCAGTTTTTTAAATAAACGAAACAAAAGTGAATATATTTTTTGTACTTTAGAGAGGAAGTGTCGTGCTAAATTCGCGAAGTTAACACGTTATATATATTTTAAATCTATTAAAATTGATAATTATGGGAATTTTGTTTTCAAATTACATATATTGATACAACTCGAGCAATACTAACGGAATTCAATTGACAATAAAATTGCTTTTCTTTTTAAATCACTTAATACAAGTTATTAATTTTTGAATTTAAATTGTTAATTTTAATCATTGTGATAATGATAATTAATATATTATTATTATTATTAAGTAATAATAATGATGTCATAACAAACTATGATACCTGATAATATTTTGATATTTGCGAGAAAAAATATACGGCGCATTTTGTGTGGCGCCACATTGTTAATGTTTGGTTATATTATTATTTTAGCATACGTGACATCTTTGTTTTCGCCTACGTCCATATTCATTACTAATATTAGTCTATTAGTTCCATCCATTTCCACCCTAACTTTCCTCTGATGCGAAACTTTGTGAGAGCTTAACATCAATTTCGAAAGTGTAGAATAATTGGCGAAAGGAACGATACTGTTATCCGATTCTATAAACAAACTAAGGATAGTTACAACGACTTGAGTCATCGGTATATTTTCTTTCATAGGGATTGGGGTTGGAATGACACGAGATTGTAGTACGTTGATGGTAGCTCAGTATTTCAAGAGGAAGAGAGAATTGGTTGAAATTTTTATCGTCTCAGGAAGCGGCTTGGGTATAGCAGTTATGTCTGCTTTTATAAAAGGAGCAATCACGTACGTACATATTATATAAATACAATTATATATAAATTGAAATAAATATTATTAAAAACTTATCTCATTAATGAAACGCAACGATACAAGCAAACAAAATTTAACAGAATGCAAAATTCATTACGCTAAATACAATTAAGCATCATAATCATAACAATAAGATTATTTGCAAAACAGTAGTATTGTTCCCAAAAATATTTTTAATTATTGTTAACAAAAAACATTGAATTATTAAAAGTTCAATAAAACAATAATTGATTAGTTTTTTAATGAAAAATTTAATTTAGAATTATTAAATAATCATCTTGAAAGTGATAAACAATTTAGAAAATGTGTATACAAATATATATATAGTTATATTGTATTATTTTATAAATATGTATCCATGTAAAATTTCCTTTTATCTAAAAATATTGCAATTAATCGCAGAATATGTGAATTAATTAATACATAAATTCTGCGATTAATCACAATATTTTTTGTCATCGAAAAAAATCAATTAAAGCTTAGTATATAAGAATTTTTTATTACAGTAAAATCGGATGGCGACTTGGCCTTCAAGCTGTCACGGGGGTGGTCTTTCTCACTTTTATTCTCGGCACTTTTTATCGTAGCGCTTCGCTGTATCATCCTCAACGAAGAGCAATTTTACACTTGAAAAATCAAAAACGCAAGATAAAGGACAAAAATAAAGCCACCGACAAACCACCGTTTTTCGATTTTAGCACTTTGAAAAGTAAAACAGTGCGGATTCTTTTGGTATCTACCAGTATTTCGGCATTCGGAATCAATACGCCGATATTTTATCTGGTAACTACGACGAGTGAATTTGGAAGTATAAGTGACACCATACGTATTCTATCTACATTCTGCATCTTTTATTCAATTAACAAATCACATGAAACAAATTTTCTATTATCTCTATACTCTACTGACGCAAAGAATATTTTAAAGCCCTCGAATATTAGTAGCGAAATTCCGTAAAAATTGAATGAACATGGATGTCCTAAATATCATTTAAAACTAAAATACCGTTTTCTTCTATAACAGTTATATTTAAATGTCCAATACGTAATTATTAAACGATTATTTAAAATAACAAAAATTCATAATTTGCTATAATACTGAATATAATCCAGTACATACCAATATATACTAACTTGTTTTCTCAGCCTTAATCAAAAAACGATAAATACTAAAATATATTGCATGATTTTTTTATGCAGGCACATCAAGCGGAAGAAGAAGGTCTTGGTGATACTGTCGTCCTACTACAAGCTTATCTCGGGTTAGCTTGGACTCTTGGCTGTGTAGCTTTTGGACTTCTAGTCGTTCATCGCAATGTTGAATGCAGAATAGCCCGCCAGTATCTTACACAAGCAGCAGTCTTTGTGTGCGGACTTTGCATTCTCGCTCTTACTGCCGTACAAGGAAATTATCACGGATACGTTATGTTTGCGTGGATTTACGGTAAAGTCTCATTCCTTACTATAGCAAAACAAAAGTAATAAAATAATGCAAATAATCCGCAATAATAATGCAAATTTCCTTCTCTGTCTCTCGCAATAAAAAACTTTAAGAGCACATTACGAGCAATAAATAGAATACTGATTTTCCTGTAGGCATTTTCTGTGGCGGTTATCATTACAGTCTGAAGATGTATACATACGAAAGAGTAAGAGCGCGGAACTTTGCCAGAACATGGGGTTTCGTTCAATGCTCTCAAGCCATACCAATTGCAATCGGAGTACCAATATCAGGTAAAAAAAATCTAATACAGTATAGATTTATGTCTCAATATAGTATAGCTATTCTGATATGTTAATTATTAAAATTTATAGTAATTTATATCGTTTCATTTGATTTTAATCATTGATGTAGTCTCACTTGTAATATAATGAAATTTAAAAAGAATGATCCTTTGAAATATCAGCATTTAATTTTATTCCTCTGAGTATCCTGAAATATCGAATTTCACACCGCATGTATTTTGCAGGATATATAAATGTGGGTTGTGGTGGAAAGGCTGGCTACTACTTCAGCTCGACATGTGTTTTGGTTGGCAGTTTTACACTCTTCTTCATTGATTTGCATAGAAGAAATTTATCAAGACATAAACACACCAGAGCTAATGGTAAAAAACATGTATGCTCCTCGGACAGTTGTCCTCAACGACGAAAATTGTCGTTTAGTCAAGAACTTAAAAACGAGGGATCTCACGTAGCCGCTGCTGGAGCAGCCGGAACGACGGCTGCAGCACTCATTTTAGGGGCCGATATTGCTCCAGTACAAGGTATATTTTTTCCTCTTATGCTTTTTATAATTTTTAAAATGAGTAAAAAGAAAAGAAAAAATGAGAAGTGACAGAATGGACAAATGGAAAAGAGTCCTCCGTTAAATGTTATTTCATTGTTTACTATAACGCGTTTTATCCTGTTTATAGTAACGTATTTTAATCCTCAGTCTTATCTATACAGCATAGAACTTGCAATGATATTACTGCAATATTTGTAATATTACTGCAATACTCCTAGAAGTTCTAGAAAGTTGCAATGTTGCTACAATTATACACATGGTATATCTAGACCGAACGTCAGCGGTTATTTGAGAAGTGGCAGTAAAGCTCACATAAAAAAAATCTCACTCAACTTTGTGCTCTTACATTCTTTCTCGTTCACGAAAATGCTATATCTGTGATGAATGTGCTATATCTATGATAATCATATTAGACTAATCTATACTGTACGACTATATTATTTCAAGTTCTATAGTACACTATTACGTTTGATTTTATTTTTTATACCATTTCTTAAAGTATCTATTTATTCTCATGTTAATTCTCACACTATTACGTTTGATTTTATTTTTTATACCATTTCTTAAAGTATCTATTTATTCTCATGTTATTTTAATATTAACTCAAGTAAAAACAATAATTTTATTAAATCTAACTCTTACTATTCATATGTATAATACAATGCATTCAATCTTTCAAATAGATAAATTGATATTTTTATTTTCATTTGTATAAATAAGGTACATTGTAACATGCAAAATAAAACTTTGTGTAGTAATGATATTATAATCGCACGAAATACTCAACATAGCTATTGTTTTATTATTCTAGGTGAAGGAATAGACGCTTTAGGAATAGATAAACCGGAACTCACATGCATTTCAGAAGAAGGTATCGCCGACATGGATTTACCTGATAATTTACTGGAAGATTTCGATTACATAGGTGATTGTATAACTTCGTGCAACAAAGTTGAGAACTACCTTATGCTCTCGGAATTCGAGAATAATCTGATTGCTGAGATGCCAATTATTATGGATCGTTGTGGACGCAGATGGTCCCTGGGGCGATCGAAGACAAATCAATCTAATTGTGGTCAGCTTAGTGGCGTTCAATCAACAACTAATGAAGATGTCAAACCGAAATGGCGTTTCACGAATGTACCGCCTAATACTAACACCAGAACGATTACTGTTATTGACGAAGCTAGTATATAATTCCGAGCACGGATAATGGAACATCATTAATCCTATCCTTACGAAAAAATGCTACTGGATTCGCAAAAAGACGATTGAAAATAATTAGAGAATTATTCAAATATAATATTCAGTACTGTTCATTCCAGTTTCTCACAATTCTCACTCATCCAATAGTATTTTTCCATAACGATAAACAAAAAAAATTAGAAAAATAATTATATATGTGTAAGTAAAAAATTCAAAGATACAGGTATAATACCTATGCGAAACTTGTAGTATTTTTTCAATATAATTTTTTTTAAATACAATATAAAAAAATTGAAAATAATACAGTTATAAAATAAAAAAAATGTGCATTACACAGAAAATTTAAAAACTCAAAAATATGTCAACCTTAATTTTTGAATATAAAATATTATAATTCTATAAACAACGCGGAACAAAAGTGTATCTTGTTAAATGCACTACCAGGGATAATTAAAAGATATTCATTCTCAATGATTAAATTTTTTATAAATATCAGACGTTTAAAAAATATCTAGATATTTTCCGATATTCAAAAAAGATGAAACTATAAAAACATATTTTATATCAAATTTATTAAATCAAATTTTTTAACCGCTGTTTGTTATCAGAGACATACACATTCTATTGAACTTTCAAAATAATGAAAAAAATATGTATATGATGAGATAAAAAAGAATATGAAATATTGACTGAGTTTTTCCGGCCATATATATATATATATGTATGTATATGATCTATTAATATTTAATTGTAAATTATTAAAGTTATATTCTCTCAATTGTTTATCCGTCATACCTATTTAAATATACGTAAACATTATTAGTTATAAAAAACAAACAACGATATGATAATTTGTATAACTTAAAACGTGAATAATCCGATAACACGGCTCATTTGATTCGCGCGATGTAATTAAGGACAATAACATCAGCTTTCGAAAAAAAAAAACGGAAACCGTCCAACTATAAAAAAACTACCTTGATTCACATCAATGTATCTCTTTAAATTTTCTGTTAATTGTCCGAAATAAAAAATAATTGTTATTATTACTAATTTAATTTATTAATGATATTACGCTTTTGAAAATAACAAGTTTACTAGTTATACGAATGAAATAGTAAGCTTAGACTCTTTGTACAAATATTGCGATTTACAATGATTGTTATTAACCGATAAGGCAGATGAAAATACAATCGTAATGGACATGATTTGTCCTAAATCAATTTAAATAATTGATTTGATTATTTGATATTCTTCAATTTGATAACTCTTTATCTCATGTTTTACATATATATCTATACTTCTATGCGGATTGATTCCGTCTAACTTAATTTTCCGACTTATTAAGTAAAGTTCAATAAAATAATACATTTTAAAGAATACATTTTATCAAATATTTTATGAGAATATATTTAGATCTTAATTGTTGATTTTTATAAACGATCGAAACATGTACCTCTGGCTACGATTATACAGATAAATAAGAGCAAACTTATTACTGTGCAAAAAAGATTGTATGTAGACACGTTAGTTTAAGTTTTGAAAACTAGTCCGATCACATTTGAAATATAATGTGTCGTGAAAATATAAAAATACAAAGTGCATATATACGTAAATATTATTATTCACCGCGTTATCTTTTTTGGAATTTGATCCTCATAATGCAATGAAATGAATGGCGGATCTAGATATAATAAAAAAAATGCGCATCTATTTATTTATCAAATTATTTATATTAATATGTAAATACCTACTCGATATTGCTGCCATGTATATATTTTAAGTGTAGCTATATAAATTAAATGATTAAACGCCCCGATAATCATCGGCATAGATTAGTATGATGTCTATAAGAATCGTGTCTTTCACTGATTAATATATGCAAAAAGATAAAATTATGGTTTTGTTGAAATAATAAAATATAACTTCATCGAATATATGTATAAACGTAAAGATTGTTTATATTAATTAAACAATAAGAATAAGACATCAATTTCGTAAATATTCACGAATATTAATCATTTAATTAATAAAAACAAACATTTTAGCAATAAAATAATGAATATTTAAGATACACTTATTTATAAAATGTACATTTTTGTAAAATTATTTATCACAAAAAGGATGGTTTTGCTAAAGTATCTAAAATTTAATCAAATATAGATATTTTTGAACAATTTTTCATAATTTTTTTTATTCTAAAATACGTTTAGATCTGTATTCAGCTAAACTTTCAGATATTTCAGTAAAACTTCCATGATTCAGTTAATATAAAAATTAACACTATTAAAAATTATCGCCCTTTAAAAGAGAGTGCAAAAATTCGCCGAACAAGAAATTTTATACCTAGTTTGAATTATAAATGTCTTTTCGTCGCTCTCAAATTAAGTGTGAACCTTCTATGATCATAGGAAACTCAATTTAAAAGATATTCAAAGAACAGTGCGATGAAAAAGTTAATCGAGAAATTAAAAATAAGAGAAATAACATGTTTATTTTTTTTTAAGTTTCGATATAGATAAATTTTTAATTATAAAAAATGTTGCATTCAATTTTTTTGAGAATTTGGAGACATGGTAGTGTCTCGGCGCTAAAGCAAGCGCAGCGGCACTGCCGTGACTACTTTTACGGTTTACAACAAAAAATACCTATATATGTATAGGTAATAATTACTCAGCAAAAATAATTATCAATCTTGTCTATAGTGAAAAGCAAATCGCTAAATATATTCTAGTGACAAAAATAAAATTGAACAAAAGTTGCAGAACGTATTGTATTGTCGTAATGTTGTTGATATAAAAATATGATTCAAATACGCATAATCCTTGTATATGTGCGTTATTTTATTCTCTTTTATACCCTAATTTCAGATTTTCTACATCTCTCTATGAAAACGTCTCTTAATTTGAAGTTGGCGTTTTATTAGCATGGAACAATCGTAAATCGATAATGAACGCAGAATATAGTCTAAAATTACAGTCAAATTAGAAACAGCACAATCAAACGATCCTATTACCATTTCAATGAATGTGATATCGATAGCGTTGCGTTAATTGTGAACTCCTAGTCTACTCATTAGTTTCAAAGAAGGCGTATATTTGTTGTGCACGGTGCGTTATATTTCTTTAATTTAATGGCACTCAAAGAATTATATCTTTGAATCACGTTGAATAATTCGGTGAAAAAAAATCGTACAGAGATCATTAAAAAAACAAATTAAAGGTAAAGATTCACTCTTTCGAAAGCTGTAAACCCCATTTGTGCGCAATTTTTAATTGGCACAGTGAAACTTTACAAATTTCGTAAAAAATATTGAGACTTTATGCATCTTTCATTTATGTTTGTGTAATTTCATATAATATTAGTTCAACCGTTTTTGTAAGTACCGATCTGAAAAGTAGAGATTTCAAGCTTTAAAATGTTTTTTTTAAACATCTCGCTACGGTAATTTTTCTCTAAATTATCGATATTTGAAGATATTAAAAATTTGTGCTAAATTTTAATAGTCCGTTTTTTTTACCTGTGAGTGTATATTAAAAAATAAAATAAATTTCTCGCATGAACACACATATATCATATATTATACGTCTCACGTTAATTAACACACAATAGTGTGCGTGGTGATTGGTACGGTGAGAACGATAAGAGGTAGCACAGCAACTGACAGTCGCTACAAGACGCCTCACGATCAAATGTCCCCGTGGCATGAATCGTAATAATAAATTATTAGAAAAAAGACCGAAAACTACGCAAAATTTTCAAGGTAAGTAGTATACCTTTATAAAGTAATTTCCAATATTTTCTTTACAATAGTATAATTTAATCACATTTTTTTATGAATTTCCATTTTATATTTTAACGAAACTTAATATAAGACTAAAAACTTAATCGTATGACCTCTTGAATATTACATTAATATGAGCAATTCGTATAATAAGCTTTTAATATTTCATATAATGATTCCATGGAATTGATAAAAAAATAATTAATTTATAAAATCTATTTGTATTTATTTTTTCTGTATATAATTGACGCATTTGTATTTGTGTGTTTTCACTTTTCATGTATGATTCATTAGCATTTCGGTATAATTAGGAAATATCATTTTTTACTGTCAACGTTATCAATTGGTAACGATCGTGAAAAAAACATTATAAATTACATGGAGGGTCCTACCTAAGAAAGATAACCTTTGGGTTATTTTAACTGGATCCTTTATGAATACGGTCATGTATCCCTTCAACCCCTCTTTCAATTAGTTCAAGACTCACTCTCTTCGTCATCCTTTTTATCGTTTGATCCATTTATCAGAGTTATTGTATCGCCACCGGTCTTAATCCGATAAGCAATTCGAAGAATGAATCCTAGCGCGGATGTAAAACGCATCACATCATATAATAATAACACAAGATAAGAACAACGCGTCTTGCAGCACTAAGGACGAAACGAAAATGGCGTATGGAAAACTGCACGTAATACCATTAAGTCTCTTCATCTTAATTCCGGTGACATTCGTAATTACGTAAGTCCGCAATTTTTAAATAATAAATAAATCGAATTATTACAAAAGATATAATAAATACATTTTTCTAGAACAAGGTAAATGTATATTACGGCTTTTCACTGTTTTAATAAGTTTTAATTTGAAATATCCTCTTTGTGTACTCAATCAGTTATTTCTTTTCAAAACGAAAATCATTATTAAACGTGAAATTACCAGTAAATAACGAATATAATTGCTGTATAACAGATATAAAATATGTATATTTATATAATTATATATAATAGTTATTATGTACGTTTATGCTGAGTTATTTATTATTTAGAATTTAGAAAATATTTGTTTTATCCACAGAATCTTTAAAATATAGAATAAGCAGAATTTGCTTAGTTCATTTAAAACTAAATAAATTGATTTTTTCATCCTTCACATAAATAATTTTAAGTTATTACAAATAATCTGTTTCTTAAAATTAAAATAATTATCTATATAGTAGATATATTTTTCCAAAATATCACTTTTTTCATTATATACATATAATTCAAATGATTTCAAAGATCAAATTAGATTTATATTTCGATATTTGTCTCCTTATTAAATAAATAATATAGAAATATGAGTACATAAGTTAATTAAAAATAAAAAAATTTATATTAATAGTTTTATAGTTTGAATCAATTTTTAAATGTCTGTAGCAAAGACACATCGTAGAATGATTTAACGATCATGAACTAATTATGAAGAACTTTGCAAGCAGTCAAGATAGTCGAAGAAACCTGAAACGTCATATATACTCGCTCACGCCACTCAAGTTTATAGTTTACAAATGGCTCATGTTTCAGATACACTATATCGGTGCAATGGGACCACGTGGTACCTGGATTCCCTTATATATCGGAGACTGGTACATTGTCACCAGAATCCTGCATATTTTCGCAATGCTTGAACATTGCGGCTCTTTTACGTATGTAAACACAGTTCCAAAAAACACACACTGTATAGACTAATTATAAGTAAAATTTATCTCATACTTTATATAGACAGAAAATTTGAGTCACAAATCATATGAATAAAAATGTTAAAGAAAGAAATCTATTTAAGTTATTTATTACATACAAATATGTAAAAAAAAAACCTGAACAAAGTGTAGTGAATAATTAGGAAGAGTGGAGATAGAAATTACTTCAGAAGTTTTCTTGAACGCAATAAAAAAAAATTCAATCTGCATTTTTTACACAGTCGGATGCTGTGTATACATCAGGCATCGACAAATACTACAATGGCAGATAGAAAGAGGCCACGATCTCGTAGACAAAAAGATTATCACAGTGACAACGTGCTGCGGTATCCTTGCTTGCTTCGGCCTCGATATACTCGCCAATTTTCAAGACGCCCGCGTAGTCGCCGCTCATATGGTTGGAGCGATGACTTGCTTCTCTGCCGGCACTCTCTATTTCTGTCTTCAGGTATACCGTGATGCTAATCATTACGTTTTACCGTGGACATTTCGATGCCAGAGGCAACGCTAAATTATTGATGATATTGCATCATTCTTTGGCAAAGAGCCGATTGAACATGAAGCAATATCAGAAAGGCTCTCTTTCCGGTCAATCAACATTCGACACTCAAAAGCTATTCTTTTATTTTGTATCAAATTTTTTAATTATATTTTCTTTATTTTTTTTAACTTTATATTTCTTTTATTCATGAACTTAGTTTAAGTTTTGTTCTCTGTTTTCTTTATGCGAACTTAATAATATAATAATACTTTGAAAAAGCAGATGAGCTCCGTGGATAGTTGTATATATTATCATAAAATAATTATTATTCTGTTTAGACATATCTGAGCTACAAGATGGTATCAGCTGTGAATGGCATAATTGTTGTTTATTTGCGTGCAATTCTCTCAGCTCTTACGTTAATATTGACGATCGCTACGATCATCCTTGGTTACATCTCGATGTCAGAATTTCAAGGTATGTAAATGCATGTTATTAAAAAATCTATAATTTTTATAACATGCAATCTACCTGTATAGTTATAATCTATAACATATTCTTAGAATGAAATTTCTCAGTTATTCACATAGAGAATGAGTGCATGTCAAACATTTTAAATTTACATTAGACATGAGTGCAAGCAAATGTAAGTAAATATTATATAAAACTTTATCATTAAATAAAATGTAAAATTAAATTAACTCAAATAGTTTTAAGGAATTCACATAATAAAAATTTAACGTGTTACGCAGGTAACGATTACAAAAAGTGGTTACCGGCAGATGGTGGTTGGGGCTGGCACGTAGCAAGTACTATATGCGAATGGGTTCTCGCGATCGTCTATTGCGCGTTTCTTCTCACTTTTGTTCCAGAATTTCGATTAATTAATTTTGAAGACCCCATTGTTACGGTACTTTTATTTTTTTTTACGATTATTATAGTAGGAATAATTTTATTCAAAAAACTATATTTTTTTCATAATTAAAATATCAACTGTATATGTGTTACATTTTTTTCTCTAATTCATAAACTTTAATTGTGTGTACTAGATATTCTATATATTACTAAATATTTCTTTATTATTATCATATATCCTCTTCTCTACTAATCTATGAATAATATAAAGAGATAAGGGCAATGAGCCAATAATTTTGTTAAAATCTTTTAAACTAATCTAATATATATTGCGAAGAATATCACGTAATTATGGCGTTTCGTCCCAACTTCCACTACTGGACTCATCAGTAAGGCATTGTAGTGGAAGCCTACCTTAGACGCCTGTTTAAGTTATTAAATCGTACAATGCCTTACTGATGAGTCCAGTAGTGGAAGTTGGGACGAAACGCCATAATTACGTGATATTCTTCGCAATATATATTAGATTAATTTAAAAGATTTTAACGAAATTATTGGCTCATTGCCCTTATCTCTTTATATTAGTTGTTTAATACATATTGAGCCTTATCACGAATATTTTTATCTATGAATGGTTTGATAATTTTTTTATCAAAATATTATTCTTTAAGGAAATATAATAGTGATGAAGCACTATCTATTCTTATCTTTTGCATGTCTATTTTTTTATAATTGCAGAAATATATAATAAATATACATGACAAAATTTATAAAAAAATATCCTGTACATTAATCTTGTACATAATTTTATTTTAGCTAATATATTTGGATAATATCAAAAGCTCAACAACTTCAGACAAACCGGAAGGAATCACGCCACAAGACACGTAAATTTTTTCCTCAGTGAATGTTAAGAAATAAATACCACTTAATTAATATACAAATGATTTTCATCATCCTTCAAAGTAAGACCTATAATTATGAATTTATGACTCTAACTGCTACCTAGAGTTCTGATTCAAAAAGTGAATAGCAATTCTTAAGTTAAAGTTACATTACTGTTTTCACTAAAGAAATAGAAAATTTATTAAACAAATGAAATATATTTTATAAACAATTTATCTTATATTTTTCTATCATCTTTCTATATCTCCTTCGATTCCATCTTTTTCTATATTTATATTTTTAAGAATTTTATTTAAAAAATTATTACTTTCTGAAACCATAATTAAACATTTGCCATATTGTTTTAACAATATAACATATATTAATTTAACATATCATGTTTCAAGAAATCATACAGAATATGTTCTATAGATTACATAATAAATATTATAATATATTTTTCTAAAATTATTAAAATTATTTGTTTTATTTTTTTCAAGTAAAATTGTATAATAATATTAAATTAATTAACCATTATATTCTAATTAAAATAAAAATATTCTTTAAATTTATATTTAATATTTACATAAATTTGACATTTAATCATTTTTTAAACCATTCTCAACAAAAAAGTTAAAGTAAAATGATTTTAAAACAAAAAATTTAAATCATTTATAACATTTAAAATTAGTTATAACTCATCAGATAAATTATTTCCAATTTATCAGTTACTAACCGATTAGTATTTGCTATTATAAATAAAATTATGTAGTGCACATAAGAAATCAGAAGATAAAATCAACTAAGTAACAAGAATTAATATTATCTCAACTGCAAAAATCAATAAAATTGAAAATTTTTTAAAGTGCATAAAGTTATGCAATGTAATAATAGTTCATTAGTAGTATGAATTACAGATGAGTTTGGGTTCAAATTTAGATAAAATTCTCTCGCTGATTAATTTGCGAAACACACATCTCAAGCGTCTAGCACCTCTTCACGTTCGAGGACAACTGACCTTTCGCCAAGAACATTATAATTCGAACTAGTCATACTAATGCAAGGCTAATAACAAATTTAAAAAAATGGTAAAACATGTGTTTATAGAAGACCTCGCTCCAATCACCTTGACACATCTTTTCAAGATCATCATCCTGAGTAATACTTAAACGTGGTTTTAGTTGTCAAAAATTTCATTGTTTACTAAAAAGTTATTAACATCAAATACAATTATATCATGTTTTACTATACAGATATAACTAGATCTTATTAACATTTACTTTGAAATTTTATATGTTTTAAAATAGTATTTACATAAAAAAAATTTTCCTGATTTTCTTAATTTAGTATTGCGCGTGTGCTACCTTTCCTCTTATAAAAAAGGAATCGTATCTATCGAGTGAGAGTAAATTACCGACAGTAAATATAAATACTTAACAATGTACTTTATAATATCATTAATATCAATTATTTGTCATTCTTTATATTAAAGTTGTTTCATTTTTTGTTTTCCCAAGTTTCTCATATTAAATAATTTATTATCTACAATTTAGTAAAAAATGATTTAATGACAAGTTTCATAAAGTTACTAAAACTAAAACAAGATGAGTCTTGTTTTTATTTTTAACAGCATAACTTAATTAATTTAAAAACAAAGAGAGAATCTAAAAAAGATGTAACAATATATAAACTTTTACTTATTTCAACTGTTTCAATAAAAGCAAATACTGTTCAAATTTCTTAATACTTATTTCCTCTAATTCTAATTTTTGTTTCTTAAATAATATTAAAATTATTTAATTAAAAAATTTTTATTACTCGCATCTCTCCCTTAAAATTATTTTTGCGTAATTTTAGAAATATTTGAGAAATCAGGTTTAACCTAGAATTATATAAGAAATAGATTTAATTTTATTATTAAAACGATAGAATTTTGAAATAAATGAAATGAACACTTTTCTAACAATTTTAACTTTTCAAGTTTAAAATTTATGCATCTTGCAGAAATAACAACAATTTCTAATATTTTAAATAATAAAGAATGTATTCAATTTAATTTAATTAAAATTCTGATACAATCTTAACACAACTATAATATAATTTCTTTATTAAATGAATCTTGTGAATGAAACTAAATTCAATTTTCATTTTACATATAAATATTCGATCATCACTAATTTACTAAACTTGAAACCAAATTTAGCAATTAATTAATTTTCCAACTTCGTTTTCCGTACAATCGTCGCTATTAATCTTAAGAGCAACACGTCATAGTGACAGGAAGCGTTTAAGATAGCGCTCACAGAGTAGTAGGATAAATAGTCTTGGGCGAACGTGTTGATCGGACAGTAACGACGCCGACGCGACGGTAGCAAGGACGGCGGCGCAGCTGAGTACATCGTTTTCACTGACGCAACATCGATCGCGCACCTCCATGGGCTATAACCTTTGCATTTTCCGACGAGTGTCGTTGCGATTCTGCGGAGTTTTGCCGTCCGACAGTATTTAGCCAAAAGGATCTGCTTCCTATCAGCCTATCAGACCTCGCGTCTAAATTTCTGATTGTACGCAATATTGTCTATTATCATTTAGGCGGCGTGTGTGCTCCGAAAAATAAAGAGCTCCGTCTGAACAACCCCACGAAAACTAGCAAAGCAGGAATCATCGCCCGGAGTAAAAGTTTTGTGTAACATCATCCGATGTATCAAGTGTATCTCATTGCAGTTTTGGTATGATCTAATTTTTCAAGTGTTGGATAATAATAGAGAATTGATTGGTAGTTTGTTGCGGCAAACATTCTATGATATGATCTTGTGCACCGTAAAAATAACCAGAAGCGCATTATTTTTGTTACTGCACGCTGCATTACGAACATAATCGAGATACCATACATCGTGTGTTCTATGAAGGATACGTTCTTCCTTGTGTTTATTTTTATTTTATAATGAACGGAAAAAACAGAGGAAGATTATTCAATGAGGATTTTTATCTTTTTATATACCCGCTTCCGCTTCATGGCTTTTATTAACACGCTTGTTCACACGTTTTACTTTTTCACATAGATAACACTTGTATTATATAACAGTTGCGTATTCTTTATAAACGTGACATGTCACAAATATTTATATCAACTTCATATTATTATTTACATAAATGCATAATGTGACTTCCTAATATATTTCAGGTAGACTCAGTACAATTCCCTAATACACCGAATTAAATAAATAATTAATATTACCATATTTATTAAGATTTATTAGTAGACGTTAAAATGTCATTAAAATTATAAATTTTATTGTCTATATTAAATTGTTGTTTACATTGACTATATTATTTTTATATAGTGAGTGCAAAAAGTATTCATATATAGGAGATATCAGATCTTTAAAAAAATATTTTTTGAAAGTTAATATTAATAAGCAATTTATTAACGAAGAATAAAATAGACTGTGTATATTTCTCAAAATTATTTTATCTACAAAGACATGTAATAATTAAAATATATTATTTTAAAAATAAACAAAAATTTAAAATTATATTATTTAGATTTTAGAGATGTACAAAATACAATTGACAAATTTAGCTTCAAAGATCGCAGGAACGCGTGAGACTCTAATTTATATTGAAACAAAACGTATTTAAATATTATAAAATTATTATTGAATTGCTATTATGTAATAAATTGCACTTCTGTACCATAAAATTAATCATAGTATTATATTATATAAAATATTATTCGTGCGCACGTAAAGATAAAAATTACCTCTTACAGAATTATTCAGAGAACGTTAATGGCATTTAAATTGCGGCACTGCCCTTGGTTCAGTTATTGCAAAGATTGATACTTAACGAGAAGAGAATTAAAAGGCCTATGAATAGCCATCAAAGAGTATGAATGACCGTTACTCGTCGACGGCTGCATCGATGCATGATTCTTCCCAATAGTGGCGTCGATCGCAGACGTCGACGATTGACGTCATCGTCATTATTATCGACTTAATAATAACAACGATTTAACATCGAAATCATGGATAAGCAGGAGTTCTTTACGAATCTACAATATCTGCCAATCGCCGTTTTTGTCTCGTTGCCTACAGTTTTCATTTCAACGTAAGTCGAAATAGTTAACGAATTATTATTAAAAAGCTTATATTATACATTCATAATATGTTAATTTATTAATATCTGTATTATTGTATTTGTTAGTGTTTTGTGTAAAATATGGGGGATGGTACAAGCGCTCGTAATTTCTATCTAAGTCGTCTTCTATCATTTTAAGATTAGATCAAGGTTTATTTCACAATTCACAGATATGTAATCGCTGTCTTGTTAGGACATGTAGAAGCTGGCTTTCCTTACATTTCTGATACAGCAACTTACGCACCAGAAAGTTCTATCTTCTCTCAAGCTGTCAACCTAATTACTATTCTCAGTAAGTAGACAAAACACACACACACACACACACACACACACATATCTCTGAAATATATCTTCCATAAACGAAAATATCATCCACAAATATTTTATATGTATTTTATATCACACCAATAAGTTTTCCTAATATCTATGAGGATGGTGACTGCCACTTGTAACCGATAGAGGCGTTAGTGTGCTTGGAGACATGTTAAATTGAATCTGTTTATAAAACTGTATATGTAAAGATATTTCTTTTCCAATAATTATTTCAGTTTTTACAAGATACAGGTTGTTTTCTATACGCCATACACTATTCTCCATTTACTGAAGCCCTAAACACAAGCGAAATAACAGCGATAGCGATAAAAATAATGGGAACGATAGCGATAGCGATAGAAAAGCAGAATCCGAAACATTTGGAAACACATATATCAATGAAACACATAGAAACACAAAATAAGGCAGTAGATAAAATTCCACCGAGTTGGAATTCCGTGTCGTCTCACCCAGAGAAAGATTTATTTCAAAGAAATGTTTCTTTGCTATACGGTTAAAGAAAAAATTTCTTTGATTTGAATATCATTTTTAAAATGAAATAAAAAAATTTTTCTTTAATTTTTTCTAAATATTTTTTATAGAAAAAACATTTCTTTGAATCGAAGAAACCTTTCTCTGGATGCTTATATTGCCTACTTAATCAGCGTTCATTTCTCATCTTGAAACAAATGAAAGAGTATATTACAATCTATACGCGATCAGATTGGTTAGCATTTTAATTTCTTTCGTGTCGTTGTGCAATGGGAGACGACAATTATATATCGCTTATTTCTATACTATTATTCATATCTCTGTTCTTGTTACTGTTGCCTTGCTTTGTTTTTAGTTATAAACGAAATACACGTGCGATCATTTCGCCATCCCCATTAAGAGAATCATAATTTGAATAGCTACACCAATTATATTACCGTTTATAATAACATTTAGTACCGTTTATATTAAAACTAAGAAACTTTACTCCTGTTTTATTTTTGCTTCTATTTATATTTAAAGGTTATTACTTAAAGTATAAAAAATACGTTAAAAAAACTAAAAA
The DNA here is from genome assembly GCF_001594065.2 of Cyphomyrmex costatus. Taxonomy (NCBI): domain Eukaryota; kingdom Metazoa; phylum Arthropoda; class Insecta; order Hymenoptera; family Formicidae; genus Cyphomyrmex; species Cyphomyrmex costatus. The sequence goes on from NW_017275207.1 coordinate 4,754,243, forward strand.
TCATGAAAATTATAACTATTAGATAATAAACAATCATAACATATAAATTTTATGAATCATTAAATTAATTATTACTCGTTTTATATTGCAGTGGGTTCTGCGATCTATATAAGATATTCCCAAATTAAGGAATGCATTAGCTCTGACAATTCACCTACAGATTCTTTGCTTGCGAAATGGAACTATTGGGCTCTAATTTTCGGCCTGATGTCAACCGCCGGTCTATCAATTGTCGCAAACTTTCAAGAGACGTCAGTAATAGTAGTTCATCTCATCGGTGCATTTCTCTGCTTCGGAGGTGGTACCGCATATTTTTGGAGTCAAGTACGTATAAGAAAAAATTACATCCTCAAAATAATAGCATCGCGAAAGTTTATTAAACTTATTGACACATCGAGGTTTAATACAGAGAATAAACAAATAAAAAAATATAATTTAACACAGAAAGAACAGAAAAAAACACAGAACAGCTAAAAACTACATTAATTCAGCAAATCTACAGGCGTAATGTACGAATAATCAGTTTTCTATGTTGAAGCAGCAAAGTTAAGCAGCTGAATAACATTAGCAATTTGTTAAACTATATTCTTATAGAGTTGAATTCACGCAGTAAGCTATAGCTCTGCTGTACTACCCAATCTATTTTTTGTTCCGTAAGTGAAAAAAAGGTAATACTTATAAAAATGAGCCGACTATCTTTTTGTTACAGGCCGTATGTTCATTTTGCTTGTACCCATCAGGGTGCTCGTTACGAGTTGCACAGCTTCGTACGGCATTATCGATCTTTTGTACTGTGTGTTTCATTGTGATCGTCATCACAGGCGTGTTGGCTCATTTAGCCTATAAGGGTTAGTTCGTTAATTTTTTTAACTTATTATTTGAATTGCATGTTGTACTGTTAATATATTAAAAATATATTGTGTAGGAACAAATCCCCAGAAATGGCATAAGGAAGATGGCGGCTGGGAGTTGCATGTGGTTAGCACGATAACCGAATGGCTTTGTGCAATAGCATTTTGCACTTATATCTTAACATTTACGGAAGAATTTAAAGATATCAGAATAATTCCTCCAAAGGTAATTCTTAAATAACTTGTAAATAATACATTTTAATGCAACAAAAATGTTTTATGTTCTATGATAAAAACTTAATTCTTTTAAAATGTACAAATATACATATAATATAGTATATTGTAGCAGTTGATAAAAAAAATAATATTTGATATAAATACAGGAAATTTTAAGAGACGCTAAGTTAAGAAAAACTGAAATATTCTTTCTTATTTTTTATTTTTAGAACAATAAAGTATATAATCTCATCACTTTCTATTGAGGAATCATGAGTACGTTTGTATTATTTGCGTATCTGCCAACAGGTGATATGTAACATACACCGATTGAATTCGACTAACGAAATATTGAACGAGAGCCAAGATTCCGCCGTGGTTCACGATCAAACAAATCCATCAACCAGTACCTGATCGCTCATAGGCAGAGGCGCCGGCTACGTCAATCTTCTTTCGCATTTGCCGGTTGACACACCTTGTCCCGGTTATCGGTACCGCGAATCCAGAGACAATTTACTGGATGAAGCGGCACCGCTGGTGACCACAACACCGCCAGCGTTATACGAAAGAAATCCCGACGTCCTCTGTCCAGTAGAAATACATGTACATGATCCTACAATACGTGAACGACGTCGACATTCCCTAAACCATCATACCGAGAAGCAACACCGAAAAACAGACGTCGAAGACAGTTCGACGAGATGGATAGATCTCGATGAGAATGTGCTGGACGGTTACATTTTAATCGATGACAGAAATCTCGGTCCTTCAGTTCCCGAGATTGATAGTGAGGAATTGCCATATCCTGAGGATGCCACTGAATACGATGATGACGATGATGAAGACGATGGCAATCAGGATGAAGATACTGATAGTCATGGCAAATTCAAGTTGATATACAATCAATCAAAGAGATTTAATTCAAAACGATACCAGTCTGACTTCGATTTTGGCGTGACATATCCGCTTGCGAATAGTCATGAAAATGCCTATCAGGACTCGAACAGTCACAGTAAATACGCAGAACTATATTCGAAACATCAAAGTGCCAGAAATAATCTCGAAATAGCTTGCGGCCTTGATACGTCATCATACACAGTAGCGAATAGTCATGGCGATAGAGCTTATAGAGATAGCTCGAAAAACGACAATCTGGCGTGGGATACATCAACACACATGAATTACGAGATAGCCAATAGTCACAGCAATTACCGTGTATTCTACGACAGTCAAACACAGCATGAAGCTATGATACCTCCCTGGTCTTCAGAGCCATGGTCGGAAAGTCGCCGCGAAGAATCTCACGTTATGCAAAAGGAATCTAGGGATAATACCACGAAAGAGCAGGACAATGAAAAATACGAGGCAAGCACGAATCAATTAGAAAAGAAAGACGAGCCAGATTCCGAGACTACCTGCGATATCGAGCAATGTTTGGTACAAATCGAGGAAAGTCTTTTAAATATTGAACAAAATCTCCTTCATGTTCAAGATTTAGACATTCCGGAGTTGCGGAATTTACTCTACAAAAGTCCAAGCATAGAACGAAGCCTTTATGAGGTACAAGATCTCCTCAACGCCGATGGCGTTGTTCCGGTCGTTCCCAAGAATAAATCCACATCTCTCAATTCAGATGAAGAAGAGGAAAATGAAGAGGAAGAAACAGTAGAAGAAGAGGAAGTCTGGATAGGTCAGAACATAACAATCAAGGATAACGACAATGAAGATGGAAACGCGGGTGCTCCTTTCGTAAATAACTCCAGTGAGGAATGCTCGGATATAATCAACATTGACGAGCATAATCCCTCAAGATCGGATGATAATCACTGGACTGATAAATCAAACGTTTTAGTAGAAGAAGAAAAAGACTCGAATTCTCAAATATATTCAAAGAAGAACTTTGTGCTCAATAGTCTTGGCAAAACTTTACCAAGAAAAATCGCCCTCGATGAAGTTAAAGAAAATATTAGGCTGTGCTCGTCAGAACCGGAAGAGCCCGTAACTATAATCGATTATAACTTAAATAGCGCATACGTCGAAAAGAAATCCCTTTTCCGCGACAAATGGCATAGCAGGGCAAGCTCTTTGGATGAGAACTCGATCTTCCAGAATTCGGAGCTCGGTGATAAGCAAGAAAACGACAAACCCTCGTTGCAAGACGTCTTCCTTATGACCACGGGGTCCCGTCGCTTAGCAGCCAACGTAAAAGCGCTATCGGAAGGTACCTTGCAAACCAATAAAAGAAACCAACATGAAAGAAGAGGATCCCATGAGGAGAAACTTCTACAGGCCGTTGAAGCAACAGCAGCAGACTTTCGAAAAAAACTCGAGACTTTTGCGTCGCAGCGACGATCCATTCTGCACAAACAGAAGAGGATGACGCTGAAATCAGCCAAAGAAGTCTCGGACAACGTGACATCACGATCGAGAGAAAAATCCCCTACGAAACCGAAGCGCGCGATCGCGACAACAGCTAAAGCACAGGACAAGGACAACGGTGCCGGTAAAAATACCAGTTGCGATAAGCGAAAGAGAAAAAAACCATCAGGGAAAAGTCAAGGTGCCTCGGAGAACGCTTTGATCCCCAGCAAACTGATCTCACTCTCGTTATCGTTGCTCCTCGCAGCCCTCCTTCAAGCGGTCAGATGTTTGACGGACCTCGTTGAGGATGCTTTTAGGTCGGTCAGTTACGACAGAAGCGGATTACTGCAGTAAACTATATAATAAATATCAGATAATGCATGTCTCGGTTTTATCATAAATGCCGCTGGATACTTCTTAAGTGACGACAATTAATCACGTTATCAATACACTTCATAATCATTTAAGAATTACACAATATCTGTGATAAACATTATGTTTAGGAATCTTGACGGAACTTGCATTAATCCCTGCTTCCATAAAAATATCAAGATTGACGAAGTTCAACTTATTGAACAGAAATGAAAACTAATTTTAAAGAGCTTGTAATAATAACGTACTGTGAAGATGATTGTATGACGAGCAAAAATTAATCTCACAGTTGCTCTTTCTCTTTGAAATATAAGATTAAAAGACACAACGAGCAAGATACAATATAGTGCGTAATAAATCTTGATAACTCGATGGTGCTAATTACGGGCTAAGCGTATAAACGATATCTTAGTATTACGTATATACGGTCAAAAGTGCCTGAAATCCATACGCGTATCACATACGAGGTGTAATACATGATACTATTAATAACGCTATTTACGTCTACCTACATAAATCTCTTTTTTCAAGTTGTAAGAGCATTGAGAGAAAATAAAACGAAGTGAGAAGATGAAATGCTTAAAACGTAAAAACGTAAGTCGCTTTTCCTTGCATCATTCATCCTCTTTCCTTACGATTCGAAAAACATAAATCTGAAAATGATAATATATATTGAGCTTTTCGAGTTAAAAGATGCTTTAGAAATTCAATTTAAAAGAAACCCTTAATAAAACAAATGCAGTGAGATCGATAGAACTCTGTTATATGTATATTGTCAATTATATAGTACATGTATTTTAAAAAATATAAAAATACTCAGGAATTGTATTATTATATTAATTACAAGATTCAATCAAAATCTTCAAGTTTTATATTTTATTATGAAATAGATAAATAACAAAACAGCTATTATTTAAAAAATAGAGATAAATCATTGTTTGTAGCTTCACTATTGCCAATAAAAAAAAACAGTAATATTTTTTTCAGCTCAAATCTCAATTGAACAGCCATAAATCATCATTTCCGTCATAATTTATGAATTATTATTATCAATCCCTCTGCTTCAATTTCACTACATCAAGGATTTATTTTCAACAATCTCATCGTTTTACTCGCCATCGATCCTCCTTAGTACGAATTGTAAATTAGTACAAAATGATTTATACACTGTATGTACATTTTGCGCGCGAAATAGTATGAGAGGAACAAGGGTGGAATTCAGATCAATGTTTCATGCTTATCGCACATCGACTAAGGTCGAAGGGAGGACATAGTAATGTGATACCGAACTATTCCGAAATGTTCCCTCAATTTCGAGTTTCTCATCTTACAATCAGTAGAACAATGTCTCGAGTTTCCAAGTCATAGCTATCTTTTGCAAAGCTTTTCATAAAGATAGTTATTTCTTTGTTTGTTCGTGTACTGTTGATCTCAATAATAACAACATATTATATATACCGTTAAAAAATTATATATAATATAAATAACATAATTCTACAAGATTAAAGATAACATTTTTCAAATATTAAATGATTAAAAATATCATCAATAATCGCAAAATTTCATGTTATCTATGTAAATGTAAAACATGATTCTAGTAGCACAATTCACTGGGACATAATATTGATTGTATTGGTTCCTGTGTAAAGAGAGCCATAGATACGAGTATATAGTAGGTTGAAAAAGTGTTATAAACTCATTAGACACCGCAACAATGCAAAGACGGTCCCACTCTGACATTTACAAAAATATAAAGACAAAAGATATAAAATAATACCAACATAACGTATAATTCTATACCTTTTTTTTCAGGATTTTTACAAAAAATAATTTTTTACTGTAAAAAAAGATAAATTTTTATTCAGTTTTTACTCTAAAGTAAAAAAAAAACCGTTATTTTCCCATCTCTATTCCCAACATTGATTCGCATTCGTTAATAAAATAGATGCTTTTTGTTCTATAACAAATATTGAATTTCAAATATTGGGTAAATGTATATAGGTATATATCTCTTTTAACCAAAGTAAATAACTGATATAAAAAATATATTAGTAAATAGAATAAACAAAAACTTTATAATATAATTTACCCACACAGATAACACAAAGAATTTCGAAATTAATCTTCAATTATTCTTCTCTCTTTTCTGATCTATAATAATTTCTCAGAAATTAAAAAAAAATGTACAATAAAAATACTTTAAAATATTACATGTACCAAGAATTTAGAACCGGCCTATATCATTATTTCATTCATTATCATAGAACATAGGTGACAAATCTCATATAGCTGCATCTTTCATTCTGTCTTATATACTTTTTACTTATGAGAAACAGAACTCCACATCGATGATGTATACTGTCTGCTGACAAAAACTAGTATTTCAATTTTTACCCAATTTTACTATCATAATAATATGTAATATTAAAAATGTATTTGTATTAAATTTATAGCTAATATTGTCTTTATATTTGGCATCAATGGCTCAATAAATCTGCAATGCATGCTAATATGACCACTGTTTAATTAATGTACCGCTAATGAATTGTGCTACTACAGAACCCTACTAAAAAAAATCACTTCACAAAATTACATAAAAAAATCATGTAATTAAAACAATCATGTAATTAAATCACATGACGGATTATTCCAAATCAGTACGCAATTTACATATTTTAATTACATCATTTCGTTATGTAACTTCGCGACGTAATCTTTTTTACTAGGAAATAGATACACAATATCCACAAAAACTTTTGCATTTTATTTGCCAGTTTTCTTATTATATTTGATTTATATTGCAAAAATATATAAATGTATAAAATTGAATTTTTTTACAATTTAAATAATTCTCGCAATATATCTTAAATAAAAAAGCAAAAAAAATAACCAAGTGTGACAATGTTATTATTATTACGATGTTTACTATCGTATAATAAATGCGTATAGATAGTATGATCAGGTAAGTTCTCTTTCCAGCACATCAATCGTTTAGAAACGACATCACTCGCATTCTCTTCTATACGAAAGCCCATTTGCCCAGCTAGCCAATGCCAACATAAAAACGCCATTACGAAGATGGAAAGCCAGACATCGGGCGCGTCTTCCTGGCCTTAATACTAAAATATACCCTCATGTGAAAATGAAATTGAACGCCCGACTGAATCTATTCCCCACAAGAAGTAAAAGATCTTGTCCCTTTCGAGAGACTCAAATTTCATTAATGTCCTTCAGCAACTTTTGTGTAATATTCTCTTGAAAATACGTCATTCCTTGTAGATATCAATCATTGCGATTTGTATGAACGGGAATCACAAAGGATTATGTGATATGCAAAATATGTACATTATTGCTATGCTAATGCTTATCAGAATTTACTTCAATCCTTCCAGAATTCTGGCAAATATTGCCATGTTATACGTTCCTAGCTCAATAAAGAGACAAAGAGTATTTCACTATTCTTTGGTTTTACACGCATGTATCTCATATAGATAAAATGCTAGTAAAATTAGTATAAATATAGAATAAAAGCTTTCATTTGCCAATTTCAGAATAATGTGGATATTTTATGGTTATTCTTAAAATATAAGATAATATTGACAGTTCTAATTCTACCAGCGAAAATTCGACTAGCAAAAAAAGTTAGGAGATATTTCCTAGTAGAATTCAATAGCGTATCCAAAGACGTAATGTTTAGAAAATGTCTTTATGATGCCTTTAAAATTTTTTTTTGGATATGTATGTTATCTGAACAACTATTATCCGATATACTTATCATCGAGGATGTTAACAAAAGACATATTTTAAATTATAAAGTTTGCATGAAATAGACACAATTCAATTAATTCAGTCATTAAAGATATAGATATTAGATATTATATACATTATAGATGATGGATTTGATATTTGCAGAGTGCCATACATTAAATAATAATACCATACACATTGAATACATTTGTTAGTAAGTTAGCTTATAGTAACTTTTATATTCTCGCTTTTTTTCTTAAATCCGTCAGTTCTTTTATTTGATTTAGTTTTTCACAAAGAAAAATCTTTTTATCCAACCATAAAATTTATTTTACTTCAGAATTTGACTCTACGTCATACTTAATGTTTCAACTCAAAAGCACCTTTCAACTTTCTCGACAATCCTTTGACGAAACGCACACGTAACTTATGATCTTGTTCGTTTCATTTTCCGCTTTGTTACTAGCGACACGAAGGACTGAATAAAATATAGTAACGCGCCAGAGAGGCGAATGTATCTATGCAGCTGTTTATGCGTCATCCGCTTCGCACCGTCCCGCGTCTCGTCGCGTCACGAAAACCGAGACGGGGCGACTTATTTAACTTGAAATAAATTGCCATGAAAATCATGCACGCTAAAATTTTCATAATGTTGATAAATTAACAATTCTGATATCAATCTTCAGAATTGCACGAATAAGGATGAAGCATTAACTTTGATGAAACTTCATAGACATAATGAGATGCAAAAATAATATACTGTTTAATTTTAGCATAACTTTAAAGCATCTCATATTCTCTCGAGTGTTGCATATTCATTACAACACAACGGTTAATAAAACGTAGCAAAATAAAAAAAATTTGTAATTTCAATATTTTTTTGCACATCTACAGTCTATGTCTTTCAAATAGGGATGTTTATCGTTATTCGATAATATCAAATATTCGATATTTTTTGCTGCTCGATATAAAAATATCGAATAAAAAATTATGTGAATAAAATATTGACTAGATATTTTTTTACCATTCATATCTGAGTTGTGCTAGCCTAGCACAAGTCAGTACAACCGTTAGATTCACTGGCACAACGATATTAAGGGTACTTTACTCTTGAGCGCGACCGCTCGCGGAAGCATTTTTTGTTCAAAATTCGGGTTTATAACGCTTCAGTGTGAATGATATTGTATATATGAGTTGTGCTAGCCTAGCACAAATCAGCACAACCGTTAGATTCGCTGAGTTGTGCTAGACTAGCACAACTCAGATATGCAATATCATTCGCATCGAAGCGTTATAAACCCGAATTTTGTACAAAAAATGCTTCCGCGAGCGGTCGCGCTCAAAAGTAAAGTACCCTTAATATCGTTGTGTCAGCGAATCTAAAGGTTGTGCTGACTTGTGCTAGGCTAGCACAATTCAGATATGCAATTTTGTGGTATTTGAATGACGGATACGAATGTTAGCGTTATTTTTATTCCGTTTTGTGAAAAATCGTTTTTCTATCATATCTTTTGTTGTTGTCATTATTTTTGAATACCACTTTAGCACAATGTTAGCATAAATTAGCACAACCTAGCACAACCTTAAAAATTGAAAAAATCGTAAAGTGAAGGGCTGGCCTAAAATATGGTTTTTTTAAATTTTTTAACGTATTTTTCGTATTTTGATATTAATATTCGAGCACAATGTAGCACAAACCTAGCACAATTCAGCACAATTCTCAAAATAAGTGAATTCAAAAAGTGGGGGCTAACTTAGTATAGGCTATTTTTGCTCGATATTGACATATCTACTTTCAATCAAAAGAATCAGAATTGCGTATGACTACTCATAAAGCGACCGATCCACGTAAATTCGGCAATTTTATGAAGAAAAGCTTAAAAGCTTAGAATGACAAAAACACTTTGAGTACGTTTCTTAGATCGCTAAACACGAATCTGATGTCATAATTGATAAATTCAAAATGGCAGATTCAATATGATGGATGTTAAAACTTAAAAAATATTTGAATTATTGTGAAAATTTATATATATAAATTATCGTATATAGCTCCTTCCGTATACTGATTTTTTCCATAAAAATTTTACGTATACAAAAGACTTAATTAAAAATATTTTCCAAACGCATATTTGAAAACCGATCAATTTAATGAAGAGAATAAATATTTAATATGCATCAGTAGTATTAGTACTAATTTTATCTTTATGTATACTTATAATTCTTATTCATTTTGCAATTATGCTTCCATATGCTTTATGTCTTCAGTTAAAACGACATAAAGCAATTTATAGGAAACTAGATTGTAGAAGCGCCAACAGAATCCGCTTAAAAGTTAATAGAGAGAAAAATCGTTTCAAAGAGCAAAGTTTAAACGCTGAACCGCCAAGGGTGTTCGTGATAATCCTCGGTGGATCACGGTAGATCACGATAAACGACACGATGGTGGTACATCCTCGGTTATTTTATTTTTCTCACGCTGAAAACATCGTCTAATTTTTATCGCGCTATGAACTTCCTATTTCATCTTTTTTCCGCACCTGACTCATCGTTCGTCGCTGTAAAGTAATAATAAAAATCTTCTAACAAATTTTCATCGATCACCGTAGAATCGAATTTCTTTCTGTAGATACGTCACTAGATTGAAAACGTGTTCACGAACTGAATTAAAGCGAGAGTGTCGATCATTGCACATCAAATTGCTGTTACTATCTGAAATTTAATTTTAATAAACTCGTCGTGAACATACTTCTATAAAATTATATTGCAGAATATTTTAAAAAGTCCCAGTTTTTTCTAAAAGCAAGATTTTTATTTAAAAAAAACTCCAGTTTATTGATATAAAAATTTTATAAATTTTAATAAATTTGCAAAATATATTTATTGATAAGCTAATACGGAAAAAGCAAGCTAACAGTCGATTAAAAAGATAAATACGAATAAAGGAAACAACAGATTCAATTCTACCAATTAAAAATAAAAATTTTTGAGAAGATCTAGAAAGAGATCATATTTAATAAAGCTAGATTCACAACATACTATATGTATATACATTATATATTATATAATATATAAAATAAAAACAAAAATAATTAAATTAATAATAATTCATTACATACTGATTACAAAAATTAAATAATCAACAATTATAAAAGCAACCACTACCACAGAAAATTAAATTTTCTAAAGTTACATAAATCAATTTACCGGCTGGAGTCACTTCAAAATTTTAATTATAATATAAATTTTTAAGAGCGGACACATTGCAGGATAGAAAGAAAAAGAGACAAACAGATAGACATTAAAATAAATACTCGGGCGCATAATCCTATTTCGAACGGTGCATATTCAGTCGTTCCAACAATTACTCGCTAATGAATCTCCGAAACTTTTTCCAATTATCTGTTCCAATTACCACAAATGTGACGAATAAGGTCGTCACTTTGCGTCAATGTAATAGCACGATACGTACATTACTCCTGGGATATTCTTGGCACTCATGTACATTCATGTATTGCGCCAACTACACTATGACAGTAATGAATACACATAGGTATGCATATACAGTGTTCTTGTAAAGGACAAATCTCATTTATAATAACGTTTGTCTAGCAACTGCGACTTGAACAACAAAAGAGAAAATTTTACTCAATTAAAGCACGCAATTGTTAGTTTATTTTAAAAATAATAATAAAAATATATATAGCAAGATTGATAATCAAATTAATTTAATTTGTTATTATTTAAACAAAATATCACAATCTTTTCACTTTTAATTACAATATTATTTTATATGTTTCTTATAAAATAATCAATCACTTGGTTTAAAATTCAAATATTAATTTTATATTTCTATAAATTTTATTTATTTTAAAAAGATACTTAATTCTTTTACGACTTAACGTGGTTTAATTATTTTTAATATTAGAAGACTGTAAAAATATTAACTTGTCTTTTATAAGGATCAACTTGTATTTGTGAAATTTAGCAGGCTTTGATATCGATATGCCCAGAATATCCAATGTCAAGGATTCGATTTCCATATCCCGTTTCAGAGAAGAAAGAATTTAAAATCTTTATCAGTGTGCTTCAAAAACCATCTCTTTTGCCAAAGTACGAATAAAGTTATCGATCGACTCCTTGTCACTCATATTGCCAATAGCGTGGTTAAACGTTCACGAAGTACTTAAAATATTAACGTCATCTCCGGAAAACCTCCAGAAATAAATCCAAGATAGTTGGAGAACGAAAATAGACCAAAAATCGATGACTCTTAATAACACCCAATCGATAAGCAAATTATGGCCTCGTTATACAATTTAGATTCCATTATATGTAAAAAAAATGGTTTTACACGCAATTCACTGTCTCTTTATGTATCAATTTTGTGTAAGCCAAAATTTTATTGTGTTTTATATTAATAAGTATTAAATATGTACAAAAATCTCTCAATTTCTGTGACACATTCGTAATAAATACAAAATAAGTAAAAAGATTCTATTTTTCTCCTTCTTTCTTTTCTTCTTTTATATTATCTACACTTTATTAAAGGTAAATAGTAGAGCTATTCAAATAAAAAGCGTAATACAGATAAAGAATGAAAATATAATTAACTAAAGCTAATTCCAAGCAATGCAACTACACTCGGTTATACTGTTCATTTAATTAAAAATTGTAGTACATATACATCGGAAATAGAAAAAAATAATCTAAATAAGTTTGCTACTGAATTAAGTGTAATATTATTACATGTTAAATATGATATCTTATCGATCAATTATAAACCTATAATTAAAGATATAAATACTGAGAAAATAAATACATTTATTACTATATCTTAAATGTAGATAAAATAACTTAATGTTATATCTCGAATTAGCATATACTACATTTGCGCCATATTGTGAAAAATCAAAATATATATCATGACATACATATATGACTATCTGTAAACAGGTCGAGGAAATGCATTTGAACGAAATTTAATAATAAATATGGAATGTATCGGAAATCGCGTGCATTGTGACGACGTTTTGTTCGATCATCAAAAATGTATTTGAAGCGCATATAATCGTTGGAGCCACGGATATAGGCGAAAGTAACGAAAAATTCGTTACATTCTTCCTGGATATTGGACGAATTTCAAATTTACCGACACGCGTGGAACACAATTGGCGGAAATTGAAACAAGCTTGGGCAAGGAGAAATAATACGACCCCGGTAGAATCGGCTTTATACAATGCGACTCATTAAAATTCGATGTGCAATGAAAATGAGAAATGTATGAAATGAAACGCAGCTCACACAAAATTAAAAATTTAACAGTGCTACTGCAACAGAGTGAAAATTTTGTTCAATATTACTAAATAAGTTAAATTTACCGATTCATCCATCTAATTAAATCCACTGCATTTATCAAAAAAGCAATTTTAATGACAACCGAATTAAATAAAAAACTAAAACTCTGAAAGTTACTCTCGTTCATTCGAAGATTACGTACGACCTTGCTACATTAATATTCGTGAAATCGTAAGTTTCTTGGCCAACTTTCTGTTGAAACTTCTCACTTTAGACTATCAAGAACAAACTTTTTCTTGATGAATGTCCGACGAGGTGGAATATCTCGCGATGCGAGATTTCTTCGAAGAATGAAACCACAAGTTTGATAACGAATCTAAAAGAAAAGAGTATATTCATTAGAACGTTAGGATGCGACGAATAAAAGTGAGATGAAAGATGTCGAGAGCGCAAGCTCGCTGATGGAAATAAGTCTGTAACAGACAATGACGCAATTGCTTCTCAGAGAAAAGATAAAATCGAGGCAACGTTTGCATCGAGGAAATGTTCGAGTTTCGCATTTCTTATGTCAGACGTCTTAAAATATTTTACCTTGCTCCTACAATTAGTAACAAGCATGCAAATATGCTCTCCCTTGAATACACACTCGAGTTTACCTTGAACTCGTTTCATTATATTGCCTCGCGTATAAGCATGAAGCGTAAATAATTTGGTCAATTGTCGTAGCAAATAGAAATTAATAAAACAAAGCAAAAATTGGAAACATTTAGATAGCGATATTATTGATCGTGCTTTGTTAGAACGTTTATTATATAAAACATACTGTTTTCATGTTGTTCCAACAATTAATCGAACATAGGGTCAATTAATTTCGAGTCAATTTAGTCATAATAATGTTTCATAATATTAATTAATAGAGATATAGAAATATTGATAGACAGTTTGTGTGTAAAAATTTTAGATGAAGAAAAATAATCCACATATAACATTATATATAATAACCAAAAAGAAATTGTCTTTAACGATCTAGCTGGATCTTAGGTGCTATTATAATTCCGTGTAAATTTATATACTACGTATGTAGTCTTTTAAACTGCGCGCCGAACAATTTTTCGGTCTTCAAATGCAACTTTTTTACGAAACTACCGCAATAATACCACGAGTTAAATTGTTCTAGTAATTTAACAATTGTTGGTCCTCTTTACGCATCTAAATCGGTCTTAATAATGTTGAGTGTTAAATGAAAATCTGTAAATAATTAATTCTTATTGCGAAAAATGTTACCTTGACCGGGAGTCGAACCCGGATCTCTTACATTCCGTGCCTTTGTAGTCTAACTGGTAAGGACTCTCGTACGGAATGTAAGAGATCCGGGTTCGACTCCCGGCCAAGGTAATATTTTTCGCAATAAGAATTAATTATTTACAGATTTTAATTTATCACTCAACATTATTAAGACCGATTTAGATGCGTAAAGAAGACCAATAATTGTTAAATTACTAGAACAATTTAACTCGTGGTATTCTTGCGGTAGTTTCGTAAAAAAGTTGCATTTGAAGACCGAAAAATTGTTCGGCGCGCAGTTTAAAAGACTACATACGTAGTATATAAATTCACACGGAATTATAATAGCACCTAAGCTCGACCGTTAAAGGCAATTTCTTATTAGTTGTGTTTCTCACATGTACGGTCCTAAAATATTTAATACTTAAATATTATATACAATAATTTACCCTGTAACGTTTCTTCTAACATACTTATGAATTTGCTAAATATAAAATAGTATTTATATATACACATTATATTATATTTAGCAAAAATCATTTCAGTTTTTAAAAAAATTTACGTTTACCTCCCCTTTATATAAAAGATGTATAGAATATTATCAAGATAAATCATCAAAGAAAACACAATAACATTTGGGATATAATAAAATTGAGATATAATATTAGAGGATGTGTCAGAAATATCCCACACGAAATTATGTTAAAAAAAATCACATGAATAATGGATTAAGAATGTATTGATTTATATTATAAGAAGTTGTTCAATATATGTATAACATTTACCTACACATATTTATCCTTACAATACTTGTTAGTATTCTTTCTTCAAAAATTTTTGGAGTATATTCAGAAATTTAATTAAAACATGAGCTTTAATCACATTGTAATATTTTCGCGTTAGATCACACAAAAAGAAAAATAAAAACTGAAATACAATAATACAGGTCTCATTTTTCTGAGAAATATAAGAATCATATTAAATTCGTATATATGAAATGGATAGGTATCAATGATACTTTGTCGATTTGAGAAATAATAGTTTTGTTCAACAAGTGATATTTTGTAACTGATAATATGTAACTGCGGTATGCTGAATAGTCAGCCAATTCTTTGAAATGTATATTTTAATTATAGTTATATACATCATCAATATATCATCGTACTGATAACGTCAAAACAATTGTGTAATAGAATCTTACTAGGATAAAACTTTGCCTTTATGAACTATCAAATAACATTTACAAGATATTCTCTGAATAATACCGATAAATTTAATTTTGTTAATTTAATTGATGAATAAATTGATTAATGTTGACAATAAGTTGTGTCGTAACAAATACAAAATTTTAACAATCGTCTAGTTGTAAACAGTTAAAAGTGCACAATTTCTCGTAAATGTTTTTATTCAAAGAAATAGCGCCTTACGCGCATACCATTCTACTGAATAAAACACTGTATATACCCTGAATCTCTCATACGCTATGCCAAGAGCAATTACGATTCTGCCTGTTACTTCGTATACTGTTATATCGTTATTTCCGTTTCTATCCCTTTCATGCCCTTCCGCTTAGTTGTTCTGCATTCTGTACCAAGATAAAATATAACCTCGGCGTTTTGCGACTGCCATTACGCTGTTATTTATCCACAACCTTCTGCAAGCCATGTAAGGCAACTCGTATCACGAGCGGTCCACGTTCAGTGATATAAAATATAAAGAAGCCTGTGCATTATTTTGCGAATGCATTCACCTACGTATGTCTCTCTTTTTCTCTGTCTCTCTCTTGTGTAAAAATGTATTCGTCCTTCTCCTGTTCTCACCGTCATGCTCCTCAGAGACAAATGCGTTCCTGTGAAATACTTATTGAACCTTATGTACATACACCTCGCTACCTGCAGAAAAAGTCGTTCTCCTAGTAAGCTACATTAAATAACGTTCTTCGAAATTCTGGAAATTCACAACATAAAATATCTCTTCTGTGCCGAACGGCCGATCACATTCTTTCTCCCTATGCGAGACAACGACAAATAAGAATGTGTGAACAAGGCGCGCAACACAAAGAGAGTAATGCATGAACGGTAATGGAACAACGCTGGCAATGCGTTGGTCTGTTGGAACTGTCTACAGCAGAACGTCCCTTTACACAATAGACCAATAAGACCAGACTCGAATAGTACTGCACGTTGAAACAAGATTTACCAATCTTTTTAAAGATAGTATTTGGCGATTTAAAAACTTTTTTCTTATTTAAAAAATCTAATGCTTATTTTTTTTTTTTTAATTACTTAATTTTATGCAACTATTCAACTTGCATTTAATTTTATTTTCATAAAATTTTAATAAAATTTTAACTGCAAAAATGTATTATAAGTTTTATAAAAATTTTCATAAGAATTTCACTACAAAATTTTATTATAAAGATGAGTAGAAATTGATAAAGTAAATTAAAACTTCAAGAATAATTCAAAGTAGCAGTTCCTCTCTGCTGAAGTACAATAATTAGATTAAATACATAATTTATACAGAAACAAAATTACTAACTGAGAAGATAATCAGAGACTAAAACTGGCAGACGATAAATAACATATAATTCAAACTTTAGATAAAAATAAATCGAAAACATAGAACAATCTCTGCGCTTACGTCACGAAGATAATTTTCGACAGCAAATTCGAGTTATTCATATACCAATACTTAATAGTCTTTTAAAATATTTTTATTAGTGCAACCAAAATTCCAGAAGTACCGAATTAAATACTAACAACGATGAAAAAAAAAGGTAAAACAATTTAAAAAACGTCAGAATATTAAATTTGACTAAGTTTCGGAGCATTCATTTTCAGCATTTTGCTAACGAAAAAAGAAATGTAAAAGTATGATAAAAAAAAATGGTGAATTGTTAAATGCGCAAGATTTTGCATCTTTTATATTTCAAAGCGTTCTCTTTCTTTAAATTTGTAGAGTATTTATTTTTTTCTATCATTTATCGCTAAAAAATTTTACATTGTTGTTTTATATTCGTAACTCTAAAATTCTAAAATTTACTTTTACATTAAAAAGAAGGATCAATATAAACTATGCCGAACTCTAAAAATGCACTTTACAGAGAACAAAAGAAGAGTTACCAAAGAAGAACTGCTAAAATATAGGTAGAACGAAACGAATGGAAAGATTCAATAATCAATGCGAAAAAAATTGAATACATAGAGAGCAGATAGATTTGAAACGAATTGAGCGGTTAAATGATTTCATAATTGTATCATTTGACCCTTTGATTTGACATATTATATTTAGAATATGTGCGTGTGCTTTCATGTGACACAAATATGTTTCATAAAGATAAAATAATATGTATTAGATATATAAAGAATTCAACAAACTAATAATTTTATTGCATATTTTAACATTACTAGTGCTTGAAATAAACAATTTTAGAATATAAATTTAAAACTTCAAAAATTTTGAAAATTATAGAATAAAAGTCAAAAATAAAAAATAATAAATATTAACTCATGCCATTCATTATTACAAAATAATCGTGTAATGACTATAATTTCAAATTAATTGCGTAATAATTAAAATAAATTATTGTGCAATTAAATAATAAAATATTGTACAATATACAGGGTTCAGATCACTCGTACTATCTTTTTTCATGGAAATAGATAATGGTTGAAGAAAACATTTTCATTACTAAAGCCTATTTGAACTACGTAACGGTGACATTACGGTTTTCTGGAAACTACTTCGGTTTACCGGAAGTAGGGTAAACTTGGGTCAAGTCTAAAAGTTTTAATAAAAACATAAATTAAATAATGTATTGTTGGAGTTCTTTTAAAACCAAACAACCTTTGATTGAATTTTTTTTATATTATTTACAGTTTACGAGAAAAAGAGGAATTATCACAGGCTATGAATTATCCACTTATCCAGATCAAAAACTGAGAGATCCACTTATCCAGACATCAAAGATTATCTGAAATTTAAATTAAAATTTTTTAAATCAAATCCTATGTGTGTGATTAAAAAAATTTAAAAAGGTTTTTTTCTATTTTTAATTTGTCTGAAAAAAATTATCATAGTTTAGCTCACATAGAAACACACGCATTAATGATAAATGATTTTTTTTATTAATAATAAGAGATATTAAAAACTTTCTAAGTGATGTTTTAAGATTAAAAAATTTTTTTCAATGAACCTATCCAAAATAATGTATCAACTACATTTCAATTAAAATGATTTACTACAGTTTTCTCCCCATATTTTCACTTAATTCTTAAAAGCATAAATATTACTACCTAATGCATCATATAATATAATCTTAAAAATTTTATTTAATAACTTTTAATGTCTGTACATAAAGGTGACTCAAATTATAACATTTTTTTTCTTGTAAAAAGTGATATTAAAAAAAAATTTAGGCAAAAATTAGTTTATTTTCAAAAATGATTTACTACAGTTTTCTCTCCATATTTTCACTTAATTCTTAAAAGCATAAATATTACTACCTAATGCATCATATACTATAATCTTAAAAATTTTATTTAATAACTTTTAATGTCTGTACATAAAGATGACTCAAATTATAACATTTTTTACTTGTAAAAAGTGATATTAAAAAAAAATTTAGGCAAAAATTAGTTTATTTTCTTAAATCTATCCAACAATATCTTACTCGACATAGGTTTCCATTTAAAATTTTAGACTTGATTCAGGTTTATCCTACTTCCGAAATTAATAACTCCCGAAAAATTAATCTGCCATGATTAGATAGTTCTGCAAATAAAACTTCTTTAGCTATAAAAAATGTTCTCCAACTCCAACTATTATCCATTTCCGAGAAAAACATAATAAAAGTGCTCTGACATACCCTGTATATTTTCTTTGTATT
The DNA here is from genome assembly GCF_001594065.2 of Cyphomyrmex costatus. Lineage (NCBI taxonomy): Eukaryota > Metazoa > Arthropoda > Insecta > Hymenoptera > Formicidae > Cyphomyrmex > Cyphomyrmex costatus. Next base: position 4,773,260 of record NW_017275207.1, read on the forward strand.
ATTTAATAAAATAATATACATTAATTATATAAATATACATAGGTATTTAAAATATGATATAACATCATGCATCTTTAGTATAGAAATGCTATTTAATAATATAACTGATGGTTTGTGCTAAAACTATTGCTGCTTTATTCGCGAATAATAATATAGTAGATTACTTCTGACATTTTCTCTCTTTAAATTTTAATTAAATTTATTGAAAATTATCGCCTAAGGCAATAAACATACATATAACATTCGCTTACAAATTCATTATGTTTCAAGCATTACCATATCCACAAATAGCAATAATATGTTTTTAAAAATATTCTTTATCACGTCCAAAGTACACATATACTCAACGACATTGCAATAAAAATATTGTATTAATTTAGCCGCTCTGTGTTTCCGTCGGTTATCTACCAACCTCTTTTACAGCTTACTCCGCAAAATATCGGAAAATCACACAAATATACTGTTATCGACGCCACACTGATATTAACTTTTAGTTGCAAAGATAACTCGTTTCTAAAAATGTAACTTTATATCAGCCCTAAATCTAAATAAAAGTTTTTGTATAATTTTTGTATGATAGGTCAGATAATATCTTCATCTTATTCATGATTAAAACTATTTCTGCAGATTCGTATAATTATATGTATATGTTATTTTATATTTGATCAAATAAATTATTTGTTTTTAAAATGCGCGTTTCAAAATCCATTTTGTTTCAAATCTAATATTTTATTTCATTTTGCATTTTAATACTTATTATCAAATTATCCAATACTGTTAAATATATTCAACGACCTCAAATGTAAAGAATGTAATTATTAAGTTTCTATATCTGATGATATTGTTTTTATCGACAATAACTAATAAAAAAAAAGTATCTTAATCAATTTAATATTCCAGATATAGTTACACTTATTGACACAAATGACACAAATACATTAATTGGCAAAATTTTTTCTAAAGCATCATACTCTTCAACCGTACTTTTTTTATATTATTGCATCCATGGACTTTCCATGTACATGAAAATCCTCTCGTAGATTTATTGATCAATGTAGACCGTAACTAAGAGGCAAGCATGTTTCCGAATATACCGAAGGTAATTGGAAAATGTATCGCGCGTTTGCATATGCCACTCGTAAACTGAAGTAGGTCATCACAAATGCTCGCTTTTAAAAGTTTCCACTATTTTTTTCCGCTATGCGCATCAAAGAATATTACGATCAGCAACAACATTGTTTTGCCAAGAATGTGACATACGCATAATTTACTACAAAAGATCGCGCATTGGCACATAATGTAGATATATATAATCATCATTTGTCTGTTTATAAAATCACGTTAAAAATACATGTACTGATTGCATTTCACTGTTCACATTATGATAGTTTCTACAGCATCTGCTCCAATTATTTAAAATTCCTATTATATATTCTTTTACAACAGGGGATAGCTCGTAATCGTGTGAGTACCATTTCAAAACGAGAGGTATAGAGGCACTTCTGTTCATAATTATACTGAAGTGGATTTTCCAGTACGTGCTTGTATCAGGGTATCACATGGAATTACCTCTTTCATCGTCTTTTTAAAATTAAGCATCATAAATTAAATGAACGTTAATTGCTTAAGTGCGCTAATGTATTTCAAATTATTAATATTCCTATAAATATATCGTTAGGCAACTACGCGTCGCGCGCCGTCCCAAAAAGAAAATTTCTTAAACTCTATAAAGTGTTTAAATTAAAATCCTATAAAGTGGTATTTTTCCTAATGACCTTAAAGTGTTTTAAAATGCTTATTATTAAATTATCTTTATATTTTTCACTTGGGGGGTTCTCCAATTTTTTTTTGTGTATAACTTTTTTTTGAAGGGTGGACAAATGAAAATAACGGATTTGGACAAACGTGGACAAACAGTGGACAAACGAATGCAATAATGATTTTACCAAAATTCGCATTTAGGGGTGCCGACTTCTCAGAGCTGCTCTGAGGACGTCAGCATCCCTAAATGTGAATTTTGATCAAATCATTATTGCATTCGTTTGTCCACTGTCTGTCCACGTTTGTCCAACCATTATTTTCGTTGTCCACCCTCCAAAAAAAAGTTATACACAAAAAGAATTGTAGTACCCCCAAGTAATTATTTTTCATTATTATGAAAAATATTATAAAAATAGGGTGGACAAACGAAAATAACGGGTGGACAAACGTGGACAAACAGTGGACAAACGAATGCAATAATGATTTTACCAAAATTCTCATTTAGGGGTTCCGACTTTTCAGAACAGCTCTGTGAAGTTGACACCCCTAAATGCGAATTTTGGTAAAATCATTATTGCATTCGTTTGTCCACTGTTTGTCCACGTTTGTCCACCCGTTATTTTCATTTGTCCAACCTCCAAAAAAAAGTTATACACAAAAAAAATTGTAGCACCCCCAAGTGATTATATTTCATTATTACGAAAAATATAATAAAAATAGGATGGACAAACGAAAATAATGGGTGGACAAACGTGGACAAACAGTGGACAAACGAATACAATAATGATTTTATCAAAATTCGCATTTAGGGTTGCCGACTTCTCAGAGCAGTTCCGATATAATATATCAAAATTTCAGCCAAATCTCAAAAATCCAAAAGTTTTCGAGTTGCACACTTTGGATGGTTGGGATGATTGTATATATACACATATATATATATGTATACAACATGATTTTCTGTTTATACAATTACAAGAAAAATATCTGATTCAATATGACATGAGAAATATGTGACTACGCGAATATGACGCACAGAAGATACGAGTTTATCAAATTCTAATAAAATATAATACTTAATTAGAATAAGCATTATCTTCTAATGCATAAAATTTAACATGCGTTCAGTGTAATATAAATAGCATGTTATTAATTTTTCGTACACGTATGGTTATATTGACCATATATGATAATACTTAATGTCGTTATCGCAGAAAAAAATATTACAAAAAAAATGAACATCACGTTTTACCGCCTGACTTGAACAAGTTTGCTTGGCAGACAGTATAAGACCAACAGACATTAATAAGTAAATTCATTAATGTCTGTCGGTCTTATCCCTTTTCTAAATAATTATTTTAGCCTTGTAATAAAATAATTCCATAATTCTCTTAACTTGAAATTTTTCTAAAATTCTAAACTTAATCTGGAATTTTATGTGGATATATTGTATACATGCTTTATATTTAACTAAATATTTTTATTATGATTTGATATCCTGTGCTTAATATTTTAAACCAATATTTATTCACAACACTTAATATGAATCAATGACTTGATAAAGGCTTACAAAATAGGATATTACGATAATTCGGTAACAAATTGAAATATTAATTCCTGTAAATATATCTCAATACGCGGAAACTCTCTTATTTTAGTTAGAATATAAAAATGTATATAAAACGCACGTTATTGACAATCATCGAGAATGTCATGCTTGGTTGGAGCGTAACGATGATTTAAAGGTCGAGGGCGCGTATAACACAAGGTTACTATTTCTTACATGTATCTCAAGGATTAGATGCATTCCTAGATAAATGCAAAATAATTGTGTCATAAATATAAAGTGTTTCTAATTATCATAACGCAAAGATAAATAAAGAAAATACATACGTATTTTCGCGGTACACAAATTTATTTATTCTTTCAACTATGATTAATCTAATTGCAAAAGCATTCAAGCCTTAATCAAAATCTCTGTGATAAGTATAAATTATACCGGAATAAATGCAATTACATCGTTAAAATTCTCGTTCTAAGTTAAATTACAAAGCAGAATTAGAATTACAGTGAGCATTGCATGTTTTGATGTATTTGTTCCAGCAAAATTATCTTTCAAATCTGTATCTAGCTAAATTTTTACAATAAATTCTTTAGTAAAATACTCTTTCAGCGTGTACTTACAATCTAGTAAAAACATACAAATGAAAAATAGCATTTTATTAATCGTTATTTTAAATTCATTTTAACTTCATAAACATTTCTTGATTTTCAAAACCCAATAACTCAAAAACTATTGTCCCGATATTACGCAGATAAACTTCAAATAGATCAACAGTACGTAAAATAAATTTGTAAATGTTTTAATAAATAAACATGATACAGAAAATCTGGAACATTATACATAAATATTTGTTCATGTTATATACATATATATTTTTAAATATATATATTCGAAATCAATACAGTTTTCCGGATTGCTCGTATAAACCGGAGTTTTAATATCGAAAAGCAATCGAGACACCGGATGGGTAAATATCCTGAAATTTCTGTTACTCCGAGATCGAAGCTGGTCCTTTCAAACCCGTTTCAGCAGAGCACAGGATTACTCAAAGGGTCAACAGCGTAGAGAACGAATAACGCGAGATTAAACTTTGTGCACTTGATCGCGCTGAAATACGTTTGTTTGAGATAACATAACGCGAGAAACGATCATCACTTTGACATCACGTCAGTGATTTGCTGATTCCTCTAAATGTATATGAAAAGTCAAAAACGTAATAATAGAAATACATAGAAAGAAACTAAAGAAACTCACTGCAGTATATAACACGTTGACTTCTCTTACACAATCAAAATATATCTACACATTGCAATAAATACGCTCATTACCTAATGATGATCAATTTAAAGACAAATATTAAAATTTTGCTTTAACAGAGAATAATAATTGTTAAACCTAATTTTAAAATAGAGTATACAACATCAAAAATTAAAGTTACGAAAAATATTAATTTCTTTCAACATTTTTTCTTTTTTGAAAAAAATCGATTCTAAGTTAGTATTAGAAAATGTTATCGTGATTAAAATTGCAAATAAAATGCTATACGATCATAATCTGATAATAGTGAAAAGTAATTTATGAAGAATAAAAAACATTTATTATACGATTCCCAATAAAAATATTGGTAAAAGATACGATTGGGGATTTATTATAGTTATGCCATCGAGAAATTTTGTACGTGTTGTTTCTCGCAGGACTGAGTAAACGCAATATGTGATATCAATAAAACCAAGCGAAAAATTTACAGTTACAGCTATGTAAGAAGAACAGTGACAAAATGTTATCTCAAGCCGGTAATTTGATATCCCGAGAACCCTTAGAATCGTAAATACATAGCTTCAATGACAAGGAAGCTTATCATTTTGAAATGATTGGAGGTTTCCTGGTTGACACCAATATGATTGGCCCAGATGATAAGTGCATTTGACAAATACGTATCACTCCTTCATTCTCAGATATATCGATAAGATCTGTTTCTCTATTTAACGTAAAAGATTTAATCCTCTACTAAAAGAGATAATAAAATTACTTAAGAACAGTTTTTATATTATATTTTAATTTGAATAAATAACTTGTATATTGCTAAAAAAAATTGATCAGAAATAATTTATCTTGATGCAATAAAAAAATTTTTAATTATTGTTAAAACAATTACTTTCTATAAGGGAAAGAAAAAAATCTATATTTTTAATTGGCAGATTTATATCTTTCTTCTAAAGCTTTTCGTGATAATAGCCAATCTAAGTGTGTTGTGGCGAGAAAAATCGACTCTCTACTATGTATCTTCTTACACACTTTACATCTATCTAGTACACCTTTCTTGCCATCTACCTGTTTCCGATCGGACGTGAACAGGAAAACGAGAGAACCTCGTGTTTCCATTTGCCAAGAACGCCTGCGCGCTACATGTATTGATCAAACTACGAGACATTCAGTTTAGTTCGACCCATCGAACCAGACAGATCTGTGAATCCAAAATGCGATTACGATACATTTTTATCGATACTAAGTTGTGATCGAATGTTTTTTATCAGATCAGTTCTTCGATCTTACGATCGGGATATTCGTATGTCTCGTATCTTTATTTCTTTTTCTTTTTCTTTAGAGAAATAGTTTTATTTAGTTTTTACAGTAAAACAAATTTTAATACAAATTCAAAGAACACATATTCTCTACTATTTTAAAAATAGTATTTTTACTTTATTCTAATAAAAATATATAAATTAAAGATAAAAAAAAAGACAAAGTAATTTTTAATCGTTAATAATAGATTATTAGCATTTTATTAGTTATGAGTTAATTGTATGAATAAAAAATATCAAACATTAAAACTAACTGCTTGACTTAAAATTCGACTTTTGATAATATCTGTTGATAATATTAATCTGATCAAAAACTTATTAATTCAATTAAGTTGCAAGAGTAATCTGCCAGAAATGTAGAATGTCGGCAATTTGTGATCTAGTATGACAAATATTTATTTCAAAAAATTATAATTGTTTCTAAAATATTCTATAAAAGTCTCATGTATATATTTTTATATTATGCATTTATATATGTATACTCACCTGTAAAAAATATAGACTATATTAATATCTATATTCTTTGCGGGTAAATATATAAATAATTTATTATATATCTGATATGTCCTATAAATAAAGTTAACGCATTCTACTTGAACTACAACAATGACTCTAAAATTATTTTTATACAATTCTATGCAAAAATATATATACATTTTCTTTATTTGTTATATATTTAACTTCAAACAAGGCTGTCTAATTCTAAATTAAATTAATTGATTAATAATATATCATGTACATTCAAAACAACAATGTTTAGAATGTTTATTTAACATTTATGCTATAAATGCAAATTATATTATTATATTTACTTTATATCATTTATTTTAAGCGATTTTATCTGAACAAATCTTTATGTACTTTTCCAACTTATTGACACAAAATATTAATTTTAACAATATTCAATGCTAAAGACCGTTAATGTAAGAACATAATTAATTAATTTTAACATTAGCAGATGTTGCTTTTTATACTTTCTCACCCATGTTTCTATATATCTATAACATTTTAAAAAACTCTTGCCTATATAAAAATAGTGTAAGGAAAAAAATTTAATCTTTTTTCAATTATAACATAACAATATATATCATTATATAAACTGTCAAACTAAAAAAAAAGAATTAAGAAAAGTTACTTGCTCTGTGTTATGTAAAAATACATAAAAATTATTAACTAAGAATCTCGCTAAGAACTAATGACATAGAGGCATGGATGAATAATGCCATAAAAAATGAAGGACAAATTCATTTTAATATCTAAAGGGATCTTGATATCTTGATATTTTAATATCAAGCGAAATAAACATCTAAAAAGGATTTTAATTATTTCCTGTTCATTAGAGATTTCCCGGGATCACTCGTGGCTACTCATGATTGCTACCGCATCGACGTAACTCAATCCCGATTACTTACCGAGAAAATGCGGTCGTCGTGAGCGACATCGTCGATGTTCGCGGAATCCGCATTGAACGACTCTCGAATGCAAAATACCATTACGCGCACATCGCGATAGAACGATCATCCCTTATGACGGAGATATTCGAATAGAGTGATTTCAAATGTACATATACGTTAGATAACTTGTCGATATTTATCCATGCAACGAATTTCAAGAAGCGATTTATACGGCCAGTGTTTATTCTCTTAAATGTCTTATCTTGCATTAAGTTTTATAATACGCAAAAATATTTAAATACGAGATTTTAGCAAAAAATTCGAGCTATTTCATATAATTTGGAAAATCATACTCAAGTCTGTCATTTGATTTTACAATGAGCTTGTGCATTATAATGAAAGCTATTTAAATAAAGAATTTTCGGGAACATTCCGAGCTGTTACATATTTCACATAATTTGCAAAATTAAGCGAGATCATATTCTGAGTCTGGCATTTGACTTTACAATGAAATTGGCTTGCATTAAGGGTAAATATTTATCATTTATGAGAGCAAGCAACATCACGTTCCAAATTCATCATTTTTAAACAGTATCCTAATATAATAAACTTGAAAGAATTTGTTCAAATATTTATTTTCTAATATGCAGTATTACTTGGTAAAATTTATTGTTACGAGAATTATACATGATAAAAAAGAAAAAAGCAAAAATTTAATTTTGTTATTTCTTGGGAAAAATTATTAAACATTTCTCATTTCTATGATAAGAATATATTGTTATCAAGTATAGTTTATCCGATTATACTTGTCTTCTAATAAAATTAGTCGTAAATCTGTTTTCTCATGCGCGTTCTACTTGGGGGAAATTATCTCTCTATCTCTCTAATATCCGCTCGGAGAATTATTAATGTGAGACGGACTTATATACATATATGAATAATACGTAGGAACGCGCTATATCGCCCATGCTAAATCCGATGCAAGGACATCATTTGAATTATATTTAATTTTCTCATAATCTGTAAAACGGCTTTCAAGGAAATTCCCATCGATACGACACGCTTATTGATTGACGCGTAATTAATACAAATTAAAATCTTTTTCAACAAAATTACATCTTGCTAATATACGAATCAAATAGCCTGTGCATTAAAAATATTATACGTATACGTAAGTATATGTATAGATATAGCATACGAGAGAGTACCATTTCTTATCTTTAAAGAGTCATAAACGCATTCTTCGTATTCAAATATTTTTCAACGGATTTCCCACAATATTCTTTTTGACTCTTCTTCTTTATTTTAAATAGAAACAAAAATAAAAACACATTACGTATTATACTTTATCATATTAAATGATGTTTGAAATAACTCACAACACAAGAGAAGAATTTCTCTCTTTTTTTAGCGTTTTCAATAAATTTTAATGAAGCCTGTAAAATATTATAACGCCTTAATCTGAAACTATAGAAAGAAAAATCGTTTTCTTCGTAACTACTAAATTTCCAGACTTTTCGTTCTACAACTGTCAAATAATTTCAATATAAGTTAGAAATCTATTTAAGTGAGAAATTACTCTTATTAACGTTTCAAAACACGATTTTCAAGTCTCAAGAACAATATATCATTGATAAAATTATTATACGAACTACTTAAACAAAACTTTCCGAATTTTATAAAAATTCTATTAATGAATAAGAGAACACACGTGTTTCTTTAACAATTATTATATTATCCAAACTTTCAATATATTCTATGAAAAATAGTATTATGTTGATAATGTTATGTATTTAAAGTACGTATTTTAAAAGGAGAAATAACAGAAAAAGTTACAGAGAAAGAGAGAGAGAGAACGTGCCAGAATGAATGTTCTCCCGCAGCTTCATTAACAGTTTCCACAAGATGACCCCGTAGGTTCTCGTAACGCCACGTAAACAGTATTCAATGCAAGTACCTACCTGGAAATTGTATTTGTCGTCGAGGGAAATTGCTGGCACCTCGAGTATCCGAAATTCGCCAACGAGCACGAGATTGAAATTCTCACTCCGGCCGCCACACCGCTCCTCGTCGCCGTCGTCATCGTCGTCGTCCTTCGAACCGCAGCACTGGCCGCAGTGTTATAATTATCCGATTCGATCGATGCGAGGACGAGAGACGCAGGGGAATACACGGCAGAGACCTGGGTCGAGAGAGATAATTACGAGTTAATCGGGGAAAATTTGTACGGCAATGATAATATGCGCGGCAAATGGAAATTCGAATAAACGGTTGGCTTTGTATAGGGGCCGACCATCGCTTTATTTGCACTAGAACGACACGACAAATGGCCCGAAAAATTGATAAGCTGCCAAGCGAACGGCTGAATACAAAGCAACCTGGAAAAATGCTGTAACTGGTGCATTCAGATTTCAGCCATCGAACATTTTACATGTAATTCTTTTAGCGTACTAATGCTTTAATTGTTTGTTTTAATATTTTCTTTTCATTGTTATTTGTGTATTGTCAAGGTTTATATTTGTATTATATGTTAAATTTTCATATTTCTTTGTTTTGATATTTTATGTGCACAAATTCAAAAAGCTTGGAAGTTTTGAGAATTAAAATTTTATCAAAGTACTTTATATATCAGAATTACTACATTTTTAATATAATTTGTTTAAAATCTATTGTTCCATTATATTAAAAATAACAATTCATAAACGTGATTTTCGAGTTATCACCATGAGTAAGTTAAATAAACATTACTACTCTATCATAATCATCAAAAGGTTGTTGATGATTGAATTATCCTCCTAAAAAATCGTCACAATTTGAAAAATTTTTAAAGGTCGTGAAACAAAATTGAAAAAATATAATAAAATTGACATTTAATTATGCTAAGAATATATTAGTAGTTTTTGAAGTAAGAGAACAAGATATATAGATATTAAGATTCTAAACAAGATTTAAATATAGATTTCTATTATGTCAATATTTCATTTTTTTTTTTAATAAAAATTGTAAAATCAAAGATTCATCGCAAAAAAAATATAATACTAAGCGTTATTTCCGTGGAAAGAATTTTTTACTATATCATAAAATCACTATTTACAATTTTTTTCACGTAGCTCTGAATTTCAACGTAACAATGCATTCAAAGTGTAAAATCAACAAACAGATTACTGATGTCGAAGAAATGCGATTGATTGCAATCACTACGTTAACTGGTGCGCGCTACTTCTCGCACTCGACACTTTATTCGTCACTTACAGTGTTTGATTCACTTTCATCATGCAACATGCGACAAAACCAATACACGAAACGAAATTTGCTGTCGAGAACGAAAACATTTAATTGGTGAAATATCAAGGGTTTTAATTGACTGAGCTTGTGGTTTGTTTTGGATTCGTACAGTATTTTCTTGTTTTAATTCCTATTGGTACACACTTTTAGATGAAGGTCAAATTAGAGATCGATTTTTCACCCTGGGCAAAAACATTACGTATATACAGTTTAATGCATTTTGCGATTTCGCGCACAAATCATCCACTTTTCACTTAAAAATACTCATTTCCGTCGAAAGCTAAGTTTAGACCTGACATTTATCGCATGACATTTCTCATTAGCGTTCTTTCACTCTAACATAGAGTGACGCCTGACAGAAATTCTTCTGTTTGCGTTTATATTATATAAATATATACATATATTTATCCTACTCTGACATGTGTCTGTCTGATATAAAAACGTTATAATACCTAAACATTAAATACGTAGTATTAAAATGTAAAATATAATACAGCAACAATCAATAATTATTATTATAATTATTTGATGAATGTAACATATCTTATAATAATAATTAGGGTATGTTAAGTTAGCACCCCAACTATATAGTACTCAGGAGTTCTGATTAGAGTTTCCATTTCCTTTTGACGAGACGAAGAGTTCCCTATAGTTAATAACAAGAGTTCCGCTCAATAAACATTTTTTTTACATTTTTTAAAAATAGGGTGCTAACTTTTTATCGAATTTCGAGGTGGAACAGTTCTGAGCAAGCTTCAATTTGCGATTGCCTACAGTTCCTGATATGTAAAAAAAAATATTCGAATATTAAAAAAAAAATAAAAAATTTTTGAAAAATTAATTTTTAGATACAATAGTTCTGATGATAATTTCTGCTTCTTTTTGACGATACGAAGAGTTCTCTATGATTTTTAATGACATATGCGCATAATAATTATTTTTTAATAATTTTTAAAAAATGGGGTGATAACTTTTTAACGAAATTCAAGGTTGCATAGTTCTGATCAGCTTAACAGAAGTATTTTGTGAATACCTAGAGTTCTTGATACATAAAAAACATTTCTGAAGAATAATAAAGTTTAAAAAAAATAGTAGAAATCTTTAAAAATTTTTTTGAGAGTACCGAGTAGTTCTGAGTAGCGTTTCTTATAGATCTCGACGAGTTCTATCGAAAACTGTAAGGTGAAAAAGCGATTGAACCAACGGTTTGCAAGATACAGCGACATTTGTCAGAAGAAAAACAATTGTTACAGTGAGTATATCTCGGAAACCGTTGGTCCAATCGCTTTGAGCCCTCATACTTTTCGACAGAACTCGCCGAAAACTCTCCAGAACTCCGATCAGAACTACTCGGTACTCCCAAAAAATTTTGACTTCAAATTTTTTTCTAATGTAAGTCCCACGTCGGAAAATTTTTTGAGAGTACCGAGTAGTTCTGAGCAGCGTTTCTTATAGTTCTCGACGAGTTCTATCGAAAACTGTAAGGTGAAAAAGCGATTGGACCAACGGTTTGCAAGATACAGCGACATTTGTCAGAAGATCAACAATTTTTAGAGTATAACTCGGAAATTGTTAGTCCAATCGCTTTGAACCCTGATACTTTTCGACAGAACTCATCGAGAACTGTCCAGAACTCCGAACAGAACTACTCGGTACTCCGAAAAAAATTTTGATCAAAAATTTTTTTCAAAGTCCCACGTCGGAAAATTTTTTGGGAGTACCGAGTAGTTCTGTTCGGAGTTCTGGACAGTTCTCGGCGAGTTCTGTCGAAAAGTATTAGGGCTCAAAGCGATTGGACAAACGGTCTCCGAGATATACTCACTTTAAAAATTGTTGATCTTCTGACAAATGTCGCTGTATCTTGCAAACCGTTGGTCTAATCGCTTTTTCACCTTACAGTTTTCGATAGATCTCGTCGAGATCTATAAGAAACGCCACTCAGAACTATTCGGTACTCTCAAAAAATTTTCCGTCGTGGGACCCCGAAAAAATATAAAGTCCAAATTTTTTGGGAGTACCGAGTAGTTCTGATCGGAGTTCTGGACAGTTCTCGGCGAGTTCTGTCGAAAAGTATTAGGGCTCAAAGCGATTGGACCAGCGGTTTCCGAGATACACTCACTTTAAGAATTGTATATCTTTTGACAAATGTCGCTGTATCTTGCAAACCGTTGGTCTAATCGCTTTTTCACCTTACAGTTTTCGATAGATCTCGTCGAGATCTATAAGAAACGCCACTCAGAACTATTCGGTACTCTCAAAAAATTTTCCGTCGTGGGACCCCGAAAAAATATAAAGTCCAAATTTTTTGGGAGTACCGAGTAGTTCTGATCGGAGTTCTGGACAGTTCTCGGCGAGTTCTGTCGAAAAGTATTAGGGCTCAAAGCGATTGGACCAGCGGTTTCCGAGATACACTCACTTTAAGAATTGTATATCTTTTGACAAATGTCGCTGTATCTTGCAAACCGTTGGTCTAATCGCTTTTTCACCTTACAGTTTTCGATAGATCTCGTCGAGATCTATAAGAAACGCCACTCAGAACTATTCGGTACTCTCAAAAAATTTTCCGAAGTGGGACCCCGAAAAAATTTAAAGTCAAAATTTTTTGGGAGTACCGAGTAGTTCTGATCGGAGTTCTGGACAGTTCTCGGCGAGTTCTGTCGAAAAGTATTAGGGCTCAAAGCGATTGGACCAGCGGTTTCCGAGATACACTCACTTTAAGAATTGTATATCTTTTGACAAATGTCGCTGTATCTTGCAAACCGTTGGTCTAATCGCTTTTTCACCTTACAGTTTTCGATAGATCTCGTCGAGATCTATAAGAAACGCCACTCAGAACTATTCGGTACTCTCAAAAAATTTTCCGAAGTGGGACCCCGAAAAAATTTAAAGTCAAAATTTTTTGGGAGTACCGAGTAGTTCTGATCGGAGTTCTGGACAGTTCTCGGCGAGTTCTGTCGAAAAGTATTAGGGCTCAAAGCGATTGGACCAGCGGTTTCCGAGATATACTCACTTTAAGAATTGTTGATCTTCTGACAAATGTCGCTGTATCTTGCAAACCGTTGGTCTAATCGCTTTTTCACCTTACAGTTTTCGATAGATCTCCTTGAGATCTATAAGAAACGCCACTCAGAACTATTCGGTACTCTCAAAAAATTTTCCGAAGTGGGACCCCGAAAAAATTTAAAGTCAAAATTTTTTGGGAGTACCGAGTAGTTCTGATCGGAGTTCTGGACAGTTCTCGGCGAGTTCTGTCGAAAAGTATTAGGGCTCAAAGCGATTGGACCAGCGGTTTCCGAGATATACTCACTTTAAAAATTGTTGATCTTCTGACAAATGTCGCTGTATCTTGCAAACCGTTGGTCTAATCGCTTTTTCACCTTACAGTTTTCGATAGAACTCGTCGAGAACTATACGAAACGCTACTCAGAACTATTCGGTACTCTAAAAAAATTTACCGACGTGGGACCCCGAAAAAATTTAAAGAAAAAATTTTTTGGGAGTACCGAGTAGTTCTGATCGGAGTTCTGGACAGTTCTCGGCGAGTTCTGTCGAAAAGTATTAGGGCTCAAAGCGATTGGACCAGCGGTTTCCGAGATATACTCACTTTAAAAATTGTTGATCTTCTGACAAATGTCGCTGTATCTTGGAAACCGTTGGTCTAATCGCTTTTTCACCTTACAGTTTTCGATAGAACTCGTCGCGAACTATAAGAAACGCTACTCAGAACTACTCGGTACTCTCAAAAAATTTTCCGACGTGGGACTTCGAAAAAAATTTAAAGTCTAAATTTTTTGGGAGTATCGAGTAGTTCTGATCGGAGTTCTGGACAGTTCTCGACGAGTTCTGTCGAAAAGTATTAGGGCTCAAAGCGATTGGACCAGCGGTTTCCGAGATACACTCACTTTAAGAATTGTATATCTTTTGACAAATGTCGCTGTATCTTGCAAACCGTTGGTCTAATCGCTTTTTCACCTTACAGTTTTCGATAGAACTCGTCGAGTACTATAAGAAACGTAACTCAGAACTACTCGGTACTCTCAAAAAAATTTTCAAAGATTTTCACTATTTTTTTTAAACTAGTTATTATATTTCAGAAATGTTGTTTATGTATCAAGAACTCTAGGTATTCACAAAATAGTTCTGTTAAGCTGATCAGAACTATGCAACCTTGAATTTCGTTAAAAAGTTAGCACCTCTTTTTTCAAAAATTATTAAAAAATGATTATTAAACGCATATGTCATTAAAAATCATAGAGAACTCTTCGTATCGTCAAAAAGAAGCAGGAATTATCATCAGAACTACTGTATCTAAAAATTAATTTTTCAAAAATTTTTTATTTTTTTTTTAAATTCGAATATTTTTTTTACATATCAGGAACTCTAGGCAATCGCAAATTGAAGCTATTAAGCCGTTCAGAACTATTCCACCTCAAAATTCGATAAAAAGTTAGTACCCCATTTTTAAAATATGTAAAAAAAATGTTTATTGAGCGGAACTCTTGTTATTAACTATAGGGAACTCTTCGTCTCGTCAAAAGGAAGTGGAAACTCTAATCAGAACTCCTGAGTACTATATAGTTGGGGTGCTAACTTAACATACCCTAATAATTACCTACATAAAATTATGGTTAATATTGGCATAATTCGTCATTTATCATTATATACATATTTTATCTATAAGTAACGACATAAAAAAAAGTAACAAGTAATTTGTAAATATTTTAATTAGTTTTCGTATATTTTATGTAATTTCATAATAATTGATAATTAATATGAGCTATTCGGTAAAAAAAAACCTGATACCTGATCCCTGTTTTCGATTTTGTTGAATATTTAATAAAGTAAAGGAAAAGAAAAGATTCGTATGTTATATAATTTATTTTCATAATGTATTTAATTGCACTGTGTATGATCAGATTAAAAAATAACATTAAAGTATAACTGACATTTTAGAAAAATAATTTAATATCCAAGTGTTCCCTATTCTTTGAAAAACGATGTAGGAATATCTTTTTTAAATAGATTTTTGTAAGACTAACTTTGTAATTACCTTTAAAATAGCCAACTTTTTATTCTATCATAAAATTTGTCGAAATAATGAATAGAGAGAAATCAAATCTCCTAAAGAGAGAGGATCAAATAATTCCTACGTACATATTCTCCTATTATATATTCTATGTAATTTAATCTTCTAACAATACATAAGTATATATACATGATACGAAATTTCCAAAATATATTAATTGCTGGAAACAAAATATAATATTATAATTATTAACATCATTTAACATTAACATCACAATAAAAGATGTAACAAAAATATTTTTCATTGTTTTATTCAAAATATCTATTAAATAATTAAAACTTACAACTATAAATTACGTATGTATTAGAGTGATCGTTATTTTAACAATTTTTGAAATTTAATCTGGGCACTTTGTTCCAAATGGTCCATATCCCAAAATAAAACACTAAAATTTTTCAGATTTTTTGAATAATTTTAACCCATGCCATCGGGACACGGGTAAGTGGAAAAAATGTTTGTAAACAAAATTCGGCCAACGCTCTAATTCTTAACTAATTTTTTTGTATATTATTATTAATAATTCTATTTTCCATATTAATTATTATGATTGTTACCATATTATATTTTCGAATAAATTTGTAATACAATAATTATATAAGATTTAGATGAATTATATAATACGTACTGTTATATCACACATTATGCGTAGTAATTACGCGTCATTATACACAATTTGTATAATTAAGATAAATCCTGCATACTATTATGACATATATTTCAATAATTATATCAATAATGACACCACAAAACGTGAATTTACAATAATGAATATAATAATATGTCCCAATTATTAACTAATATATTGACAAAATCGAATTTCTACGTATATTTAGTTCGCTTGTAAAATACTTTTAAAAAAACTCAATAAAATCGATGAGATTTTAGTAAACAATTAGAATTAAATAAATCTTATGAAAAAAGACACATATTGACACATCTACACAACGCACATTATTGCATTGCATCCTGTTGAACTTCTCTTTTTAGATTGCTTGCTCGAGCGCGAAACTTTCTTTAAGTAGAATCACCACTTGAGAGAGTACATTTAGTTCGGATTAACCAGTTTTCATGTGAATATGAATCCATTGTTTCAGAAACAATGAAGTAATAAACATTTTCAAAAATAAATTTAGTGCAAAAATGCAAAATTATCAAATATTAATCTATTCTATTTCCATTATTTTCCAATCTCACAAAACTGCATTATATGATTTCAAAACCTATTTCTCTCTGTAAATATATTTTAAATATAATTTAGACAAAATGAATTCAAATACAATATTCTATGTTTCATGAATATATTCCAATATCTTTTTATAAACATTTTTTTATGTATAAATATATTAATTTGCATTTTATGAAATTAATATATTACGGAACAATTTTAATAAGAAAATTGATACCTATCATACGAAGAAATCATTATCTTTCGCTGATTTTAAATATATGGTAGTAGGTATTCTCTTTTTTAAAAACATATTAATCCTAAAACTCTACGTATGCATCGTACATACATCGAGATATTCCAGCACATATTTTCACGAGAATGAACAGACACTTTTAGAACCCATACAATATTTATAGATTGCACGCGAAAAAGAGAGATACCTGACCAATAATCGATACTTCCTGCCAGACTAACGTTATAGGCAAAATCTCACGATAAAGAGAAACGCCCTTAACGAAATTTTCCAATGAAAGACTCCTTTCAGTCATTTTAACTCACCTATATCTAATCAATCAATATATATTTAAAAAAAGAATCTTTTCAATATCTAAAGTTAAAAACATATTTTACGAATGTAGTATAATTCAATATTAATTATATAATATTAATTAATATTATAATATTAATATTAATCAGTAATATTATATACAAATTATTGAACTCTTTTGCTACAGCAATTCTCTCCGCTTGAACGTCCCCGCTGAACGAGACACCGCGCCAAAAATGTACACGTTATGCACGAATAGTCTTTAACGTTCGAGCAGCGCAAAAAAGTGTATTGAGAGAAAAAGAGATAAAGCGATATTGAGTGATATTGGCGTAAACATAGAATTAGAACATAAACAAAATATAGACAAAATGTAGATATTTTACAAGTCCAAAATAAATATACGAAATTTTATGCTATTATAGTCGTATGTATAATAAGTAGCGTTCTGTGGAGTGACTGTGGAGTATAGTCACCCGTCGTAACGAAAGGGTTAATATGTACATTTCTTTAAATAAATATTATTTGATTATTTAGGATCTATACAGTTTGAAATAATGTATAATGTTACACGCATCTGTGTAAACACTCTTTTCTTTTTTACATTAATTTTTGTGCGACAATATAATATCTATTTAAAACTAAATAAAAAAAAGAATTGCGACAAAACTTCATCTTCAATTATTATTAATTAATTTATATTTATACTGATTTAGTTTCAAATTAATTAAGAAAGAACAAAAATTGCGATCAAAATCTATAACATTCTCTATTTATATTTTCATTTTATTAAGTTATTTTTCTTATTATTTTAACCAATTTGTTATTATTATTTTATACGTAAAAAATCCATCTACTTCTCTCTGAAATATCTCATAAACCATTCTATATAAGAAAAATGCATAGTTCTCTTTGTTTCCATTTAAAATACTATATATAAAGACCATACATATAAAACATATGTATTTTAAAAGCCCTCCATCTTTACATAAGCAGTAAAATTACCTTTTGTAAAAGAAATAATTTTGTTCGTAAAATTTCACATATTTACATTATCGTCGGAAGCTTCAAAGAGAATAATAACAGCGAAGATAAATTATCATGTTACTCGTATTTTCAATGACACAATGATGAGGGGTTGTCGAAAAGAAACACGACCTCGATTTTACTTACATCTCGTTGATGACGCGTATTCTTTCTTTCTTGCTATTACTTTTTTATTTTCCCTCTTTCCCCTTCCTCCACCTCTTACTGATGGATGAAAACTCAGCAACAGATTGCTCCCCTGTGTAACGCAGCTTCATCCAACGAACTGGGCGTTCGCTTCCGTGTAAATGTGACAGTTCATTCAAACAGGCAATCGAGTTTGCATCCACCACCTTCCGGCGCTTCGTTCGTTAACGCGCAATCTCCTCCTCAACAGAACTATCGTACAAGGAGAATCGGCTCTTCCTTCCCCCGATTGGCGACGGAACGATCCCTTCTTGCTACGATTAATTTGATGTTGCGTGTTGCAACAATTACGACTAAAATAGTCTTTTCTCGATATTCAAATTTAAATATTACTTTATTAAAAATTTATGGTAATTTAACAAAAAAAATTTAAAAAAATGGTAAGTATAATATATTACTGAAAAACAACCCTACAGTTTTAAATTTATATCCTTTGTCTCTTAAATATAAGACTTATAAATTTAATTTGTTTGTCTCTTAATGGCATAGATATTTAAATTTCAAGAATTCTGTATTCTAATCTATCTAAAAAAGTGAGATTCATGATACTGTCCAACAAAATTTTACTTTTTTTTTTGCAATATAAATTTCCAAAATATTTTTGCCAGTTGAATTTGTCAGACAAAATTTGACTAACACGTCACAACTTTGAGAAACATGGAGAAGATAAAAAATTGTAATAAACAATTTTGAGAATCTTCGAGACGTTATAGAATTAATACTAAATTTTTATTTAACTTCATGCCATGCAAAAGTATCAACTTGTAGCTTTAATATCTATTTTGATTAATTTCTATATAACTTTTCGTTTTCAAGATATTATATATAACAATTTGAGAAAAGTTACAATATTTTTCTATGTAATATAGTTGTCCGACATAGAGACCTCCTCTAATAAAAATCCGGATACAAGCCACGTTTTGTATGCAATGGTCTCTAGTTTCAACAAAACCATGCGAAAAAAAGAGCATACACATTCATTTTTCTATCTTTTCCTGTTTTATTTTTTTTCTTATACCTCTCTCTCTTTCTCTCTTCACTTTTTTCAGAAAAGCTGTTAAAACATGAACCAATCAAAATAAGTGGATATTTCATATCCAAGCTCTTATTGAATGATTTCTAGTCTGATAAATTGAGTGTTTTTTTATCGTAAGTATGAATAGTCATTTTCGACACAAATTTGTTGTCAAAATTTGATTACTATATCACAATTTTGAGAAAATGGTGTCAAAGAGGCGAAAAATTATGATTTTGAAGATTTTTATGGTACCAATTTTTTTTCTAAACATCATTAATGCTATGCAAAAGTGTTAACTTTTAGCTTGAAAACAACTCTTTTTTCGCGTCAACATGTTTATATATGTGCATATATATTTTAAAAATAAAAAATTATATTAAAATAAACCAAAATGCATTTTAATCTAAAAGTTAATATTTTTGCATGACGTTAATAAAATTTAAAACAAATTTTGTACTGATGCTTTATATTCAACAGTACAGTGTAATTAATTTTTCTTATCGCTTTAGAAAAATATATAGCTCGTACAGTTGGTTACCACAGATTGAACGAGTATGTGTATGTGAGCGTGTTTGTGTGCATGCTTAACTCTTTTTATTACCGCAAAGTAATTTCATTATCTTAATTTTTAGGTTTTAATCCCAAGCTACTAATTTTATCTCATAGATTACTTATACACTTATATATTTCGATAATATGAAAATTATTTACTCCACTGATTCATATAGGGTTGAAAAACTTTGAAGTAATATCATTATCTCTTTTCACATAATGGAAAGCTTAAAGGGAAACGTTCGCTACAGTTTCTGTCGTATTTCGATAAGTTTCGAATAAATCGTAACTCGAAACTTCTGTTTGGAAAATATGAAAAATGTATTATAGAATATCGCACAATTCTTTTTACAAAATATTTAAATACGTGATTACTGTTTCTAATACTAAAACTTGTATTTATGACTGTTTATCATAAATATATTTCTTTTAAGTCAAATTAAATTATTTCGAATAAAACCTTTAATATAAGAAATATTGAAATATATTTATGACAAACAGTCTTAAATATAAGTTTCAGTATTAGAAATAATAACCATGTATTTAAATATTTTATAAAAAGATTGAAATTACGCAATATTCTACATTTTTCATATTCTGTGAGAATATGATCATGAAAACCTATTACGAGTAATATTATAAAAAAGGTTTATTTTTTAAAATGCATAAATGCTTTTCTATTTAAAGTTTTATGTATCTTTTTATTTATATATTCGCTGTATAATTTAAAGAATCAAATATATCAAATTTTGATTTTTAGAAATCAATTTTGATAAAACGTACTACAATACAATATCAAAAAAAGAAACAAATTCAGTAGCATTCTTTAAAGAAAAATAATTTTCAGATTGCCTTACATAAATTTTAATTATGTCATCTTGAAAATTTAATATCGGACTTCATTAGAAAAATAACTTAAAAATAAAATAACTTAAAAATAACTGTTTACAGACGTTATTGACTATACTTTATAAATTCACCTCTCGTGATTTACTCTCATACATTTATTTGTACATTATGTATTATATAACTTCTCCTGTATGTTTGACCTGAATATAAAGAAAAAAGACATCAAGAAGCTTAATCCGAAGACTTCTGAAAATATCAAAGATCACGAAAAACATGGAATAAGGTCATAATCAGAAGCTCATTCTTGTCATTTCAATCTTTTATTTCTCCTCTTTTTACTTAGACATATGTATATACATGTACAATAATTTCATATCGTCACAGTCTTACACGCTATCTAACACCGTTCTGTTTCTACTCGTTGAATCCTTTTCAATGAATTGTGAGTCTCAAATATAGGGATCAAACGTTTCCACGATGTGAGTTGCAATATCTGGTCGGACTATTTCTCAAAAAATGTCAAACTACGCATGCACTTTAGAAAAATTGGTTTTCTTCATCCAATTGTATGAATAAATATATAATAAGTATAATATATAGGAATATAATTTCTCTTATTTATAATTAAATATAGGTATGCCTTTTAAATAATACATAAAATATTTTATATATTCTAATTGTGGATAAAAAAATGTTATAACAAATTATCTTGTTATTATGGATACTAAAGACATCTTTATCATAATTATAATTTGAAAAATAATCCGATCACATCGTCAACTATACTATTTCTCTACTAATTTTCTTCTTATGTTTTGTATTAAATTTTACAAACAAAATTTGGAATGCCAACATTAAACTTCAAACGGTGATATTTATAGAAATTTTATATCAAAGAAAGAAGTTTAGCAAAATGCATACAATAAGCTCATTTGATTAAAAATTAGGTCAAAATTTAATCATACTTTACAAAAATCAAATACTGAACTTTCTAAAACGAAAACAAAGATTTAAATTGGATTAAATAGAGTAATCGATAAAATAATTATTTCGAAATTGCCCAAAGTCACTATTTAATAAAAATTGGAATGGTCGATAGATTTCGATAAAATTCAAATTCTTTAAAATTTGATGGAATACAAAAAAATCGAGTTCTATCAAATGTATTCACTCGTAACTCACTATCTTGCACGAAAAATCTATAATACTGCTTTTAATCTATGAAATAGAGCCTTATGTCACCAAATTTAATCGGCATTATTATCGTCGATTTCAGTTCCCCACATGCTTAATGTATCACTACAAATAAACGTATGCATATACTTAGATACATAAAGACAATCTTTAAAACTTACAACAAAAGTATATTTTATACAATATATGCATATAAATTAAAAAAGTTTTTAATCCGAACCTGAATGTAATTAATCAAAAAGATATAAATATTTATTCTAATATTTCTAAGAATTTAATATACTGATACTAAGGTGATAAGATATAAATGTTTGCTAAAACATGCCTTTTCGCTACATTTGAAAATTGTTCTTATCATTCTCAATATTT
Organism: Cyphomyrmex costatus; assembly: GCF_001594065.2. Lineage (NCBI taxonomy): Eukaryota > Metazoa > Arthropoda > Insecta > Hymenoptera > Formicidae > Cyphomyrmex > Cyphomyrmex costatus. The sequence continues at coordinate 4,795,859 of NW_017275207.1, forward strand.
TAGAAATGAATACAAGAGAGCATCAGAAAATACAATTCATTTCTATTCGACATTGTAAAGATGAATATATATGTTAATCTAAAATCAGTCATTAATTTTAATGACCATAAAAACTCGAAATGAGATGTCAATAATGCAAAGTTCCATCGCGATATATTTGTCGCATAAATATTTATTTGGGCCCAATTTTATATATTTGCACATTATTTGTACAAATAATTTAACTTGTAAACTAACATAAGACCTAATCAATTAAAACCAAGATATTCAATAAACGATTATGTTAAAAGTACCAAATATATCATATATAAGAAATAAATATCTGAATAATATATATTGTTGGTAAAGATTTAAATTTGTACCATTATGTAGTATTGTTCCATTATAAAGTAAATTGAAGTTTACAGTCGTTCTACGTGAGACTCTTTTACATTAACGTCGTGCAATATCCGTCTACTATCTTACAAGTTTGATTTACCTGAATGTCTTTATTTGTACAGAGTAAATGGAAGTAGGCGATTTACTAATTATAACCAAGTACCGATTACGATGCCATTACCGCTCCACATTAATCAATAGAATCTCCCAACAAGATATATAGGACGCATTGCTCAATGCAATAGTCATCATTATGAATTGTGATCAATTGCAGATCATATCTGAAAGCTGATATATCTCACAAGACACGAACTTGGAAAACGTCGTTCACTCGTTTCACTTGTGTTATGTATACTCTAATAACGTTTTCTCTTAATGGGAAACATTGTCTTGAAAATTTAGCAATCAACAACAGTTTTTGTGAGATCTCTCAATTGCGGAAAATTAACGGTTTCGATAGCAGATCGTGCAATGTAAACAAATTAAATTTTCGCACATTGGGCTATCATATCCACTCTGTTACAAATAACACCTCGCATTGACACGCATGACTCGTACGACAACCCGAACGTATAACGACATTATAAATCAATCCATTGCGGATGCAGAAACGACGTTCATTGAACCAGCGAACCATGTACTAACAATAACAGCTTTGATTCGCATCATCATTCCGAAATTGTTTTTTCGGATTATCGCAACGCGTATCGAAATAAAGAGCAAGCATCCAATTGTAAATTTTCATCTCGATTTTCGTAGCAATAAATCTTTCACAAATATATATATATGTATAATTTTGATTTTGCTATATAACAAGTTATGAAAGTTAAATACATGCATTAAAAATTGAAATAACTCTACGTTTATTGTGATTCTACACATTCATCGATCATCATAATAATAAGTACCATATATGATCCATAATAATAACGATATATGAGACATTGCTACGACGCAAGATTTATTATCTCCATTATTTTTAAGAAAATCTTCGACGTTGTACGCTTTCTGTAATAACGAGAAGCTAAACTCGATATCTGCCTTGTCTGTTTAGTGCCGTCGGTGCTCTTCGGAACAGTCGTTAAATATTATCCGTTACATGATAACCTGTTGCGACAAGATAATCGTGATGAATTTTTCGATTCTTTCATTATTCCGCGAATAATCAAACAATTACTAATGATATTAATAAGTAGATAAGACGCTATTTCACACAACGCGCAATAATTGGGGAGTCCAAACTAAAAATCTACTATTTTATATTTTATAACAGGATAATAAAAAAAAATATAACTTAAACTTTCAACACAAAGTATCACAGTTAAAAGTGATAATAAGTAAGTATTAATATAGAATTAACAAAAGTGATCAATTCTTTATAGCTTATAACTCTTTCTTTCGTTCGAAAAAATTCTGAAAACGTTATTTTCCAAGTGTATTGCATAAAACACAATTCAAAAAGAAAAAAATATGTTAATTATCTAGATATTTTTGCACGAATACTGATTAACGACATGAAATTCACCGCAAATTTATAACAACACTGCGCTTTCATCGTGTTCCGATATTTCTACACGTTAACGGATCGAAAGTTATGAATTGCTTGTCACATTTACGTTCTGCTTTACAGAGAAAAGAATTTAAGACGAGAAAGAAAAGTAGCATTGACTCGAAGTTTTTTATCAAGTTTAAGAGACTGACAAAAAGCCATTAGAAGAAAGCACGTATCTTCGGGCGTTCCGTCTTTCGAATAGCACGTTTGACATCGTGTCGGGTTGTAAGTACACACATTCGACAAGCCGTTCCGCCTATCGAAGATGGTGCTAGTTACCCTATTTAAGCCGAATTTATACAGAAACGATAATTCGCTAAATATCGGTGTATCTTTTTTACCGCCGTTCTTTCACTGTGTGTATTTCCTACTTAAAGAAAAGATCCGATTCCAGCGGTATCGCTATCTACTTGGTCCGACTAGCGATCAGTAGTAACTACTCGGTCTGACCGTCATCTAGCAGTGACTACTCGGGCCGACTATTTATCAGAATTAACTACTTGGCGTACTAACACCGGAGACTTTCTTTAAATAATGGTCTCGTTATCCGTACATAATTGAAATTTTTCATCACCTTTAATTTCCTCTTGCGTCAGACGCGAGTGAAAAACACGCAAACGTTATTGCGTCATTCGTTCGATCTGATTTTAAATAGCAGCCGATACTTGTGTCCACGTCATGTCCGTTTTGCATTTACATATTTCCTTATACATTTTCTCGACCGTTGCGTCCAACGACATTTATCACTGACGTATCTGACACTGTTACCTCTTTAAGTGGCCAAATCGCATTCGTTCGCAAATATTTCAGCATCATCCATCCCTTTTGCCCCGATTCGCTTTTATTGCGCACCGTCTCATTCACCGCCTTACTTTCGCGTCCACCGGCAATGAAAAACGCCCGATATTGGCATCTTTCATCTCGTGGATTACGCGAGACTACTTTTTAATAAACGTCTCTCCTTCGCAACAGCCCTGGATATAGGAGCACATCGGATTTTTGTCGGAAATGGCAATTTTGTTATTGCCGTCGGCACGTTTTCCGATTACGGAAGACCTTATAACACACCGTATTCAGAAAAGTCTTAGATTCTATTTGTATGTGGATCAAACTCATTTACAGTTGAATAATTAGTTATACACATAAAAAGCATACGATCAAGAATTAACGAAATGTCTTTGGTTTCAACACATTATACGTTCCCCAAATTGTTACGTTTGACATTGACTATAATTTTAAGTCCGACGCTCGACGTTAACTTGCCGTTCATAATTCTTTATGTTGCATCTTGATCCAAGCAAATTCCCGACACGATCGCGCTCGACGAGAGAGAACTCACAATTCTCCTTAATACAGAAATCCAATTCCTCGTTATTTCAGCGCTGTCAATGTTTTAGACGAGGGTTCTATCAAAAGACGACAGTTCTCGGATATCTATCTTCGTCGCGTCTTATCCATTTTTCTTCATTCCGATAAAAGAATTGATTAAAGTGAGAAAAACACATTCCAAGATATAATATTTCAGAAGACGATGTTAGTATTCTCGAATGTCAAAGTAGTCCAAATTCCTTTTATGTCCACGTTGACTGATGATAGTAATGACTGAGAAATTTTCTTATATGGGAGAAAATTAATTAAGAACTTCGCGAAAAAAACGCGATTGTCCGACGCTTTCGTACAAACACCTGTTAAACTTGATATTGCATATCAACTTCATTATGTATCATAAAGCATGCTATAAATGAGAGTCTTCCTTATTATGTTATTCACACACGTTGAGTTAGACACACGTGTTTTCGCGAATGTTTCCACTTCTGTCTGAACTGTTTCAAATAACCGAAGAAGTCCTTTTTCGCAGCGGCTGCGATCGCAGCCTCGTATTTTTGCAAAATATGAGCCGTTAACGATGTTTAGTTCAAAGCACTCACTTGCGAAACTCTTTAATCGCGCACGAAGACGAACTCATTATAATGATTCCAACGATTCTCTTCGGAATCCACTCCGGGTTTCAGTTGCTCGGAATTGCTCCCGGCGGTACCGGAGCCACAACTACCCGCTAGTCTGAAGCCCTGCTCCTGCAGCATATCGAAGGCCTGTTCGATGACGCTGTGTTTCAGGAAAAAACGTGATGTGTAGCGATCAGACATGCCGTGATCAGGATCGCGACTTTCGTTCAGTGTTTCGCCAAAAACGTCCCGGCAGAGTGCCACGCGGCCGCACACGAGGATCCTCGAGAGCTTGCGGAACTTGACGTCGGCCAGACCCTCGCGGCCAAAGGCAAAGCTGCCCCGATAGCCAATGGTGATGTATCCTGGTGTGCGTTTACCAATTGCGCCGCCAATTTGTCCGCCGGAGTCTGTATTCTCCAAAATTGCCTTCTCTAAACCAGGCAGACCGTAGAAATTCGCCTCCTGTTTGAGTCTCTCGCGTTCGCGAAAGCCCTCGGGTAAAACGAGCGCCTGATTGCGCAGAAAGTCTAATACATAACGGAAGAGTACGCCGTCGCGGTCCAGAAAATATTTGCCTTTGGCATCCTTCTCCACGGTGGATTTGCCAGTGAAGAGTGCCGCCAGGTGCGAATCGCTCTCGCGGGTTAATGTAGTCAGAGCAGTGGTATAGAAGACGCCGCCCACGTTCAACTCTACCACGCTTGGCATCGTTTCCTGTTGCTCCTGGTCCCCCATGCTGCGATTGGAGCGGCGTAAGAGAGAGAAAGAGAGAGAGTGTGTGTGTGTGTGTGTTGTGTGTGTGTGATAGAAAGAGAGAGAGAGAGACGGTAGCAGCTGGTCGCGTGGACCGATGAAGTGACTTATCGATGCCGATAGAATGACCACAAACGGAAGACTCACAGCTGAGATATTCGCAGGAGAATTAAGGATGATAAAGAATCACACGACACAAAACTGCACTTTGCTCGATGAAACGCTTCGCGACACTCGCGCAGAATGATCAGAAGCAGGAAAACCACAAGGTCGTCGACCTAGGAAATCCCAGAGTCGATCGTGACACGCTATCGCGGAAGAAGATTGCTCTTCAGGATTTTGACTGGAACAGATGACGTGGAACAGATTGCTTCTAGAACCAGTTCGTATTCGCACGTGACGACACTTTCGATGATGCTTATGCTGAAAAGCCGGGCTCAGATCGAATTCTCGTCTCGCTCCGATAGGAGGTACGTTATTATTCAATTCGCACACGAATTAATATCCGGCTACTCGCAGAAACGTTGGTAACGGCGAGGAGCGATGGACTTGCGCCACGTCGATACGATGACGAAGACCGAGCTTGGCACGCTCGGGTCTCTTGGCTGCGTGCTTCCTCGCCTAGGTGGTTAGCGCCGCGCGTCAGAATACACTCTCCACTCGGTCTTCCGTGTCGCGAGGGTAACGCGACCGTAATGCTGGTCTGCCGGCGCAGCGAGAACGCGCGCCGTGTCATCGCGCAGCCACCGATATCGCGCGACAACGCGCGCGCACCCCCCAGGAGTCACTATTCGATTCTCACCCTCGGAAGAGGCTACGTGTCACGATCAGGCCTCCTCTAGGGTGCGCTTACCTCCAGCCTATCCTGACTAACTGCGATCTATTTCAATCACGCGAACTGAGTCTTCCGCGACTCTGTCTGCGGCGTATTCCGATGTACTCCATTGCGAATATTCTGCCGTAATCTGGGTTATTCCGATTTATTTTATCAGACTCTCCAATCAACTGACGCAACATATAAGCTAAACCTCATCCAAATCGTGAGATTCGCAATTTTAAATACTTTTTTTTTCCAGAAGAGAATCTCAAGTTATAAATGTAAAAATCCAATATATATTTTGTAAAAAAAAGAAAAAACTAAATATTCTCTCGTTTGCATTTCGACGCATATGATACCTTGTTCCGTTATAACCTATGTTTATATTGTATTGTATATATACCTACATGTCTCATCCATTCGATATCTATCTACAAATATTGAACGTAACAATATCAATATGCAAAGCGATTAATGTTATCACGTAGACAGGTGTACATTGTGTTGGCGTAAGTGCATGCTCAGTTTTCATTCTGATTTTTACTCTTCAAATATAATATTAATATATTAACGATTACGATAGTCAACAAAGTTTTCACCGAAAGAAAACATATTTCTTATTCGACGTTGATTTTATTAAATCCTAATTTTCCTTTTTTTATATAAATTTTTTATAAAAATAACTTTTATAAAAAAAAATATTGACATATTTCTAGGAAAATGTTAACATTAGTTTATAAAAAAATTTTGTTTAATTAATTTAAAACAGGCAAGGGGTTTCTTATAGATTTTTGAATATCGAAACGATGCCGCGAGTTAAATTTGTTAGCACATCAAAATTCCAAAATAAATGATTAATGTTTTATTAAATGTGTGATTAATATTTGACACTTTTTGTAAAAAAAAAAGATTAATGTTATCTTAAAATTCTGATCATAAGTTATGGATCATAAGTGTATGGCTCATCCCTTAGAAAATATATATTTTTTAATTTCAATATCGTACTTTTTAGCTATATATTTATTATGAAAGACTTAATATTACAGAGTTTTTCTATGGTAGTAAATTTTCCGCCTATGACGATGAAGTCATGTGTACTCACAAGTTCTAGTTTGAGAATATTGATACACAGTGTAATTTATCATTATAGATTACGCTAAATGTGCATATGTACATTTATACATATTAAATATATACATATATATATAATATAAATGTACACATACACAGAATGCCTCATTTTTAATTGCCCATCTCAAATATCTCGAATACATTGAAATATCTCAAATATCATTAAAAAATGCATTTTTAAAAAATTATTTCAAATAAAAGTTTTATGGCTTTTTTTTTTTTATAATCGATAGCTACAAACTAAAAATTTGGCATGACTTCATCGTTATATATATATAAGCGAAAAATTTATTTTCTTAGAAAAATCCAATATTTAAATTCTTGATAACACGGCTTGTAAGATATTGTAATAAAAAAAAAAATTTTATGGAGGATAAACAATACATTTATAACTTCTAATTAGAATTTGCAAAATAAGATTAGAGCTTTTTAAAAAGAACAAATATGAAATATATACTTAATATTTAAAAATGGCTTTTCAAATATATGTCAAATTCAAATATTTGAATATTAAATATATATTTCATATTTGTTTATATTGTTGAAAATTTTGGACATTCACTGAGAGATTATATATTTGTTTTATATAGTCAAGTTATAATTTTTTTTTACATAGCACTTATATTTACTTCAAACGAGATCAAAACTAGACGCAAAGAATTCCTTGAGGAATTGCGCACGAATATGTCTGCTCGCATTTTATATGTGAGTAATAAAACTGTAATATAAAATATAAACCTTTATTTCTACTTTATGCTACTTTCACTTCATTGCATAATATTTTATATTTTCCTATGGAAAAACATTATTTTATAAAAAGTATATATCCACAACAGAATGATATACATTTTCAAGAAAACTTTATGTCAAGTCTAAAGACAACTTTTTGTCGTAAGAGACATGAATCACTTTTCAAAAGAAACATAATTTTTTTTATAACAAAATCCTTCTTTTATAAAGGCAAATATCTTTCTCATAGTTAAATTATTTTTTGTTCAAAGCCATACAATTACCATCCAGTAAATAAAATCAATTCCTGAAAGGCAATGTTCTAATTTTATCTGTAATTAATTTGCGCAATTCATCGATTGCAAAGTAAATTAAATTAAAAGAAGCATTAAAAGCAATGTTAATAAAGTTGGAGTAAGCGTTAATTTACATTCTGCATTGCAGGTCTTCGCGTCTAAAGCTAAATATATTCGGAGTATTTCGAGGCAAATGCATTTGTAAATACATGCAGGGTGTCTGAATTTTCCATAAAAACTTTGATGGTATGTTCTACTAACAAAAATAAGAAAAAAAAAAAAAATATATATATACATACTCAGCACAGGACATTCATTGGACATTTAGACTTGGTTTCAATTTGGTTCAAACGTCCATTAACTTACAATTAGTACGAATGTTATTCACACACAACGTAAAATATATGTTTACATTTAAAAAATAAATATTTTAAAAATGTTCATCTCATGCAAAAAATTTTCTAAGTCTGCTCGCAACGTGTTGCTTTCGCCGGCTTGACAAGTAAACATTTTTTTAAGATCGCACGAGGAATTTTACTTTTGTTACTTCCGGTAACGAAAATTTATCAAATTAAAGCTTAATTCAAACAGCACGCAGCAAGCAATAAGCGTCGAGCAACAATAGGTTGCTGCTCGCAGTGATAAGAGTTTGGAATCTTTTGCTTCCAGCGTGCAGTCAGAGGTCATAGTGAAGAACAAAGTTCCTAGAAAACCAGAATCTAGCCATGCCCTAAAAATGGCGTGCGTGTCCGAACGTGCATTCTAAATTGGTACTGCCATTGTGTGGACACGCCAATCAAAAAATAATTAAGTCTTTAAATATAGTATTAAAAAATATTAAATGTTTAAAAAAAAAACAACATTACCGAAGTATACATTTCAAATTGCTGTCTAGCCATATTAATTTTGATTTTGCTTCAATCAAGGCTAGGCAAATGCAATAGCCAATTAAGGACTTTCTTTGTCTAACTAAAAGATAAGATATGATTATATCATATAAATACGAAAAATATTCATCTTTGCTTTTAAATTTAATATCTTTAAATAAAATTTTAGACCCTCTTAACAAAAAGTATTATAAAACAAATTTAAAAAAAACAAAAAATTTACTTTCTTTTAGAAATATTTAGTTATAATAATTAAAAATACCTGTAAAATATACATATATATACATATAGATGGAAGCAGATAAAAAAATTGAGATGATAATAAATTGAACATTTTAACAAACTATATACTTGTTCATATATTTTTACACTACACATAAAATGATACCTTAATAATTATCCCATAATTCTTTTGCTGTTATCCGCTGTCTTCCCGCCTGTACACTGCCTCGTCTTCATTTTGCCGGGGGGTTCCAATTATTGCTACTTCTTCGTACGTAAAGTACACGTACGACGTTCACAGTATATTCACTCGCAACATGCTTAATTACGATACTCTACTCGCCTTTATTATGTCGCAACAAAAAAATAACGCTGAAAAAAGTACGATTGCGCACGAATGTATACTAACGACTTACAAGCAATATGGCGAAGAAGGAAATTCAAAGGTCGCGCGGCCAACTTCACAGTCTTCACACGCCAGTGGCAAAGGAGAGAAGGCGCCACGAACAACAGTGGCGCCTCCTCGAGCCAATGGCGCGTAGCGTCGCTCAGTCTCATTCAGTGATTCGGTCTCATATGAGCTCAGTGAGCTTAGTCTAGAAATCCAGCAGACCAGCTGGCTCAGTTGTTTCATCGTGTTGGATGGCGTGCGATGGCTGGTGATTTACCATCGCTACTAATTACACGTCGCGCTCAGGTACGAGTTTTAATTTGCCAATGCGATAACATCAATGGCGCGATATTCATTCCGTGTTATTCGCAGATCCACGCGTGTGAACAGCTGAATGTTTCGTCATCAGGTGGAAAGTGGTACGACAACGACGACGACTCCGCGGGATAGGACATTCGCTTGTTGACACTTCCACGTGAGTTCGCTCATCGTTGGCTTTTCAATCGTCGTACATCGGAATTCCGTAGAATGCAGTCGCGCAAGAGGGTCCAACACAGAGAGGACAGCTCTGTGGGGAACAGACTGCATAACCGCACCTGGAGCCACGGCAACGACAGTGAGGAGGAAGAGATCGCCAGTGAGAATACTTTGCTAAACGAAAGTAGCGAACAGAGGTTTGTACTCGAGTGAGCTTATCGAAATTATTTCTCAGTTGAAGATAGTTATAAATCATGTGTGCCAGTTATCATTAATACTATTAAATTACATTGATAATTAGGTCGATGGCATATAACAGACTTGGTATTATTGTGTTCCTTTGTTATATTTCTATCGAATGAACTCAGCTCTGCTATGTTACAATATAATGTTGATAATGTTGTATTGCTCGATTATTTTTAATACATTGCTTGATTGTATATATATGCCGAACTTAGAAGCATTTTTAAATATGTAATAATTTAGAAAGATTACAGCTAATTGTGCCATATTGTGCAGACTGTTCAGAATCATCATCAAATAATGTAAAGACTATTGCTTATCTACATAATTTACATATTGTTAATAAAAAACATGAATAAGAATTTTATCAATTGTTACATATACCACAGAGTACATAATGCTGTATATTAATTTTATTTAAGAAAACTTTTATGTGATTTTCTATCTCTTATAGGCACACACATTTTTAAGACGTAAAACTTAAGGAAATAGATAGGTCTGTTCTTTATTTCTACACTATCTGAACACGGTGCAATAAGTTAAAGTAGAACAAACGTACATTTGTTTCATTTCAACTTATTGCATTATGTGCACCAGTTCAGATAGTGCAGGAATAAAAAACAGACCTCATGTTGGATTTGCTATTGCTTACATTATGTCTACTGTGATTGGTCAATTGGCTTATTGCTTAAGTGCCGTAGCACAGACTTTTGCATAACGCATAATGCATCCTACATAAGAGAATCAGCTAATCAAAATGCTTCTCTTCAAAGTGAAGTATTAGGAAAACAAAAATTCTGATTGGTTGATTTTTATGCACTACACATTATGCAAAAGTCTGTAGCCTTGTCTTATATCTAAAGTTTTTCTATGTGCTATGGCCTCATTTTTTTTTTAATTTTAAGGCATTCAAAAAGTTTAGAAAAATTCAAGGTTTCTTACTTAACATTTCTGCTACATTACCAAAATAGTTATTTAACTTAAACATTAGAACTTTTATCTAATAAAAATTCAAATTTGTACCAACAAATTTGAGATTGAAATTTTGTTTGAATCAAAAAAACCCAGTGTACTTACGAAGGGGACGAATAACGATTATATTAAAGAAATAAATATACAAATCTTGCATTGAATACAACATACATGCAAGTCATTTTAAGATTCTTATACTAAATATAAATATTTTATATATTTTATATTTATGCTATTAAAATAATGGAGAAATAATGGACAAGATTAAGTCATTTTACATTATTATTATTGAAATTAGTATTTTTCAATTGATAGTATTACTTTGTTAGTTTCATTAATTCATTGTGTGTGTAATCAGCTTTTATTAATGCAACTTATATTGCTTCAATTTTACATTTTTGTATTTTTATTTTACGAATACATTACTGTGATAGAAATACTTTTCATCAATGCAAATTAATCATAATTTGCACGTAATTTCTTACGCTACATAATTCCATAATTGCGCTCTTTTATATACATTAATATATTCAACAGAAATTATTACTGTATTGTTAATTAATAATTATCTGCCTATATAATCCGATAAATTTCTAATTTATTATTTATTGACGCATTCTCAGAAATAAAATAACTATACTTTTTGTAAGGGAATCACGTGTTGATCAACGCGGACAATGACTTTTGGTTTATTGTTCTTGAATTATACCTTAGAGAAAATAATCGTAAATAAAAAATCATTACGATGATTGATATATCTTTTACCACGTTGTGCCTACGTGATATAATCTCTGCCAGCTTAAACAGTATGTGTTATCACATTTTCAAGTATCATCTTACTATGCTCGGAAATGTCGTCATTATCACAAATGAAATGTTTTAATCAAAAGAGCCTTAATCCTTAACGTTTTACATATGATTGATTGAATGTTCTGTGAGTACAAAACAAATTATTTGTTTTCATATCAAATAAAAATGTAAAGCAAATGAAAAAGGAAAAAAGAAATCGTAGTAAAAATTACAAAAACTAGTAAATATCTACACATACTAATATATGATAAGATTAAATATAATTAATTATATTAAAAATTGTTTCTGATAAAAACTATTACTTATTAAATAAAACATTTTTTTCAATATTTATTATTATATAATAGACTTTTACTCATGGTGTAATATAATAAATTCTGATATTATATTTAAAAAGTTCTATGAAAATACTGTGAAATAATAAAGATAAAATGCATTTTACACATTATAGGCAAAATCATTCTACCCCAATGGAATGCAAGACTTGTCCAGTCACGACATTTGCTGAAGAGAAAATGCGACGCAAACTGCGATTCTTCTTCATGAATCCGATTGAAAAATGGCAGGCAAAACGGCGTTTTCCCTACAAATTTGTCGTCCAAGTCATCAAAATCATCCTTGTGACTGTACAACTTTGTTTATTCGCACATAACAATTACATGCATGTGAATTATACTTGGGACAACCGAATTACGTTCTCCCATCTCTTTTTAATGGGATGGGAATCTACTCAAGAGGTACGCAACTTGGTCACATCTTGTTTATATATATAAATTTATAAAAACATAAATATATATATATATTTATAAATTTCAATTATTTCCTCATGTTTTTTAATGCTATCTAACAGAAGATGGAAGTAGAAAGATAGTACTTCAACTGTAAAGTATTATAAAGTATTTTTATCATTTAAAATAATTCGTAAAGCAAGCTTAAGTGATCACTGCATTTTCACCGCTTTAAATCTTAATTTATGACACCTAGATAGATATTTCATAATAATGGAACATAATAAAACACTATTCTATTTGGATTGCTATCTTTCTTTTAATATCGAGCACAATATCAAGTACAAAGCACGTGAACATAAACTTAATTTAATGCTACAGGTACCTGCATATCCACCAGCATCGGGACCGTTGGCTATCTACAAGAGAAGTGATTTTTACAATGCTATCGATCATGCTTTGCACGGTTATTATAACGTCAGCAACGCTATCGGCGCGTACTCCTACATTGCCGAAGATAATTCAGTCGGGCCCGTAACCTTGTGTCTTTACGAGTATAAGGAGGGTATTATATTTGGTTTCAACGAGAGCTACGTGTTTGATAGCGAAATTGTGGAAACTTGCATGAACATCACTCTCGAGACCTTTAACACATTTAATTCATCGCACAATCTTCTGCAAGACAGAAACATTAATGTCAATTTCTCCGCACTGGTACGCGCTCACCTGAAATTTGCTCTAAAAACGGTGAATCTGAAAGCGGCCGGACCAATGACACCACCCGATTGTTATCGTTTCAACATCAAAATCATCTTTGATAACCGCGATTTCGATGGACAGATGCTGCTCTCGTTAGACGCTGAGGCTAGGAAGTTGCAATGCAAAGGTGATACTCGTTACATTACGGACAACCGCATCGAATCGGCGCTGAGGACTTTGTTAAATTTATTTGTCATACTGATCTGTACGATTTCTTTGGTTTTATGCTCGCGAGCGATATATAGAGCACAACTACTGAAATTTGAGACTATAAACTTCTTTAAAAAAACGTATGGCTCAATACTAAGCCTTGAAGGTCGACTGGAATTCTTAAATCTTTGGTACATTATGATTATCATCAATGATCTACTTATCATTATTGGTACCGTAATAAAGGAACAAATCGAACATAAACACTCCGACAGTGACCACTGGAATATTTGCAGTATATTTCTTGGAACCGGAAATCTACTTGTGTGGTTTGGCGTGTTACGTTATCTTGGCTTTTTCAAGACATACAATGTTGTCATTTTAACTTTAAAGAAAGCAACACCAAAGGTGGCAAGATTCTTGATATGTGCGGTTCTCATTTACGCCGGTTTCACATTCTGTGGCTGGCTGGTGCTCGGTCCATATAATATGAAGTTCCGATCCCTTGCGACCACATCCGAGTGCTTGTTTGCGTTAATTAATGGCGATGATATGTTCGCTACGTTTTCCATAACGTTTTCTAAATCGGCTGTGTTATGGTGGTACTCTAGAATCTATTTATATTCGTTTATCTCACTTTACATTTACGTCGTCTTAAGTTTGTTCATTTCTGTGATAATGGACGCGTATGATACGATAAAGCTCTATTATCGCGAAGGTTTCCCAAAGAATGACCTGCAGACATTTATAGCTCCATGCACAGACGAGGCATCGAGCGGTATTTTCAGGGAGGACTCCGAAAGAAGCAACTTGACGGAATTGCTTGAACGGTTCTGTTGTTGTCGGAAAAGGCCCTTTTACGGATCCTTCTCGGAGTCAGACTCCTCAACTAAATCCGAACAAGAATGCAACGGAGCCATCTGTGTCTAGTGGGTTAGTGCAGAGCACTTGGAGGTGTTATGGTGCGACTATAGATACGCAGTATGATTTTAAATCGGTTGCGTCAACATCCTTAGTTTAATAATTTTAATTTGCAAGTTTCTTGCCTTAAGTTGAGAATAAATAAACAAAGATAATTATATACAATATCACATTTCAATACACTATATTCATCTGTTTTATGTAACGTAGAAATTATCTTCTACAAAAAAACCACTAAAAATATATAATCTTAAAAATTGTTTTAATGAAAAGATTTTAAAAAGTAGAAATGAATAATTTTCCTTTATTAATATAGATTTAATCTTTCTTAAGCATCAGAAAAATTATCAAACATAATATACAGGAAGAAATTAATTGTAATTAACTGTTGGTGCAATCGGATCGATAAGTTTTCATGAATATAGATAAGTTCTTTTTAATTTATCGATTGATTGTTCGCAATTATGTGTAAGTGCTTTTATGCAAGCACTTGGGGAAATTTATGCACATAATAAAATCGATCGATGAATTAAGAAACTCAGCCCATTTGTAAATGTTGATAGCAAAGTTATTCGACAATCGCGACACGTTTATGCAACGCGAATAATTTTTGTTACTGCCATGTAAGTTTAATTTATATAATGTTTTACGAAAAAAAAGCATTTATTATAACAGCATAGTTATAATAGATTGCGCTTTTATTTGAAAACATCATTATTAGATAATTTTCTACTGAATGCCTCCTAACAGTCTATTAACTTTCAACATATTGTCTAAGCTATTTTTTCAATGTGTTAAAAATACGTAAAATAAATATTGCGGAGCATAAAGAATACGACAAGAAGAGAGCGTTCAGCAGAATCTTTGAATTGCTAGCAACCAATACAAAGAAGTACCGAAAATTTATGTACAGTATTTCGTAAAAAAACTCTTGTATATTTGCATGTATAATATATTTATTATTGTACTTCGTAACCATAAATATATCTTACACTTTTAGAATCCGTGTAGAACACTTATAATCATATATATTGCTTTTGCAATAGATATAATATTAACAAATATATTCTTGGAGAAAGTAAGATAATTAGAATTGTACAAGAGTTGCCATTTAATTGTTATATGAACCAATTCAATATTATATACCAAAGTTATGAAAAGGACATGTAATATATGTGTATAATCTAAATAAAAAATTATCCAAGTTGAAATTGAGCTATATCAGTAATATCAAATAATATAAATTATTTGATTGATAAAAATTGCATGATTGTAATAGCCACAATTCCAATCTTGATGCGTGTATGTATTATGTTAAGAAGTATATACTTTGTATCAAGCGTAGGATAAAATTGCATAAAAGCAACATCCACAGAAATATATTTATATTTACATTGAAGTACAATAAATGTGAATTTTTCTAATATCTGTTATAAACATTTCTACTTGAATCAATTTAATTTGTAATATTACTATCCTAATATCAATTAAAAAATTTAAAACCGAAAATTAAATCGACATTTATAGAACTATATGTACATGAATTTACACCGAAATATTAAACACGAAGATCTAACTTATAATCAGATTTATAAGACATTTTATTTATATTGTTATTTAATCTGAAGCAAGAAATGTGCCATTGGATTAACAAATACATATAACGATTATTTAATTTAGTAATTGTCTCAATAATGAAATTTTAACTCTATTATCAATGTAATCAACCTTAATTAGCTTTAGTTATACCTAAAATCTTTTTCATAATAAAAAAAGTTAAAAGAAACAGCTCTAATTAATCAGACATAATGTTATAAACAATAAAATGTATATTTATTTCAATTTCCTCTCATATTTTAGAACTTGCGTAAATTAATTCGAATAATATACATATTTTTCTTCCAATGTAAATTCTCGAATGTATGTGCAACACACATCAGCATGTATATGTGTTTATAGTAATGTGGATATGTATGTATGTACATACATAGTTACTAAACAAGGAGGAGTTAAAGTGAGAAAAAAGAGCAAGTCGATCAGCAGTATGTGCATGTCAGTGCATGTGCAGCTGCATGTACATACACTCCTGGGCTCTTTGTTTATCCTCCGTACGGGCGTCACGCAGCGAACGCTGCGAACGACGAGCGGCTCAATGCAACCGGCCGAGGCTCGAGGAGAAACCGAAACGGCAGCAAGAGTCAGTGCCGAGTGGTGCCGAGTACGCTGACCTGTAGAACGGGTAGCGATGGTCGTTGACCGCGGTTAAGCACGATCCATTGTTTACATCAGCATACACACCTCGGTGCATCCTGAGGAGCAGTGCCTCGCACCGTATCCTCGTTGACGTCCCGATCGCCGATCATTATCATTCTCGGCGTCAGTAAACATGTCGAAAATAGCGGGAAACTCTCCCGCGAACAAAGGCGAACAGCAGCAGCAACAGCAAGAATTCTCGCTGGGCTTGGATAAAGACGCCAGCGAGCATAGTATCTCTAGCATGATGTCGTGCGTGTCCATCTCGCCGAAACACGCAGAAAGTAGCCTCCGGGTTATGGAGAGTTATCTGCACAAGCAACAATTGACAGACGTCACGCTGATCGCGGGTGAGTGTACCGAGGCTCCGAACGTCCGAACGCTTTGTCTCGATAACAATGCACCTGCCGATGTGTCACCTGCCAATTAACATTATGACTCAGATGATGATTAATCATATGTTTTAATTAATAACCAAGAATTATTAATGTATATATTTTTATGTATATTTTTTTATAATTATAATTCATAGAAAAATTCTTTTTATTATTATTATAAGTTATTAGAACCATTTTTTGCTGGATAATTTGCTATTGTTATTTAAAATTTCTAACTAATAAAAATTGAAGAGATAGAAAAATTTTTTATATAACATATATATTAAAATTTTTCTTTGTGCTCAATATAATTCAAAGCATCCTATATTTTTTTTGTCTGATTTATCCTCTCTTCAGGAAATAAACGTGTCCCAGCTCATCGATTAGTCCTCAGTGCTGGCTCTGAATATTTTGCTGCCATGTTTACAAGTTCTTTACGAGAGGCAGCACAAAATGAAATAGAATTAATGGATGTCGATGGAGATGCATTATGGGCTTTAGTTCTTTATTGTTACACAGGTAATCCTATATCAATAGATATTTAACTAGAAAGTTTCAGAATTTACAGATTTTTTTTTAAACTATTGTTAATTTTTATTGACATACTTTTGTATATTTGCAGGTTGCATAGAATTACAAGAGGATAGTGTAGAGACTCTTCTTGCAACAGCGTGTTTATTACAATTGAATCCAGTTATTAAAGCATGCTGCCAGTTTCTTGTCAAACAGCTCCATCCGAGCAACTGCCTGGGCATACGAATGTTCGCTGATACGCAGGGTTGTTCGGAATTATTTGAACACGCACACGCATACACTACCAAACATTTCATGGAAGTTACAAAAAATCAAGAATTTTTACTGCTATCTGCCAACGAAGTTACGAAATTACTGGAATCAGAGGATCTTAATGTTCCCTCAGAAGAAACTATCTTTTATGTAAGATTGACTACATGTTATATATAAATTATTTTTATAATGTAAATGCAAAATAAACTACATGTTGAACAAAAAAATTTAATAATATAAAATATTACAAAAAATATGTTTAAAATTTTTTATACTATTGATTATATAAGTATATATGTTTCTAATTATGTACAAGCAAATATTGTGCGTGGTGTGTGCATATATATATATATATATATATATGAATTAAGATACAGAGAATAATAGTTTCTATTATTATTATTTCAGGCTCTAGTGACTTGGCTGGAACACGATTCAGAAAACAGAAGCAAAGATGCCAGTAAATTATTAGGTTTAGTCAAATTACCATTGCTATCGCCAGCAGTAAGTTCGCCGCTATAGCTCAATTTTTTTACTTGACACGACTTATGTATTAGATCAACTAATAAATTAAAACAGTTTATAGCTGATAATATTGAGAGTAACGAAATGTTCAAAGACCAAAGAATGGCGCAGGAATTAGTAATGGAAGCATTAAAATATCATTTACTGCCTGAGCGAAGGCCTTTGCTTCAAACAGGTAGAACAAAACCCAGAAAAGCTACTGTAGGTACATTGTTAGCTGTTGGAGGGATGGATGCTAATAAAGGTAATTTATTATGTGCAAAATAAATTATTTAGTAGTTGTGGATTAATATTAAAAAAAACATCAATACCATGTCATGCTATTTTAATTTTTTCAAGCGAAATTTGCAATATAATCTCCAGGTGCAACATCTATAGACGCATTTTCATTGCGCGATAATGCCTGGAAATCTTTAGCTTCCATGAGTAGTAGAAGATTGCAATTTGGCGCGGTAGTAGTCGATAAAAAATTAATTGTCGCTGGCGGTAGAGATGGTTTAAAAACACTGAATACAGTAGAATGCTTCGATTTCTCCACTCTTACATGGAGCACTTTACCACCTATGAACGTTCATCGTCACGGATTAGGTATGTGCCTAATTTTAAAAGTTAATACGCAATTTTATTTATAATAATAAAAACCGTAATATACTTATAATAATAAAAATCCGATAAATATATTAATTTTTTTCTCAGGAGTAGCAGTATTAGGTGGACCTTTATATGCAGTTGGTGGCCACGATGGTTGGAGTTTTCTTGATGCAGTAGAGAGGTGGGATCCGGCAACGCGTCAGTGGAGTTCGATATGCCCTATGTCCATACAAAGGTCTACAGTCGGTGTAGCTGTATTAAATGATAAGTAAGTCTTTACAGATAAATTATCAAATTTATGTACAATATCCATTTTCAACCGTTTTTATTATATAAATAGCTTTCATATGGTTTACTTTATCAATTTTTAAGCAATCTTATTTAATATCGAATTTTTTTATTTTGATGCAATTTTTTATGATATTTTAGATTATATGCCGTAGGAGGAAGAGATATCAGCTCCTGCTTAAATACTGTAGAATGTTATGATCCGCATACAAACAAGTGGACACCGTGCGCGCCTATGTCGAAGAGGCGAGGCGGTGTAGGCGTAGGAGTAGTAAACGGTTGTCTTTATGCGCTCGGTGGTCACGATGCTCCAGCTAGTAATCCGAATGCTAGTAGATTCGACTGTGTTGAAAGGTGAAGCTACTATTACGTCAAATATTAAAATTTTCATGTTATGTATAATGCAATGTAACAATGTAGGTATGATCCTAAAACTGATACATGGACTATGGTTGCGCCAATGAGTGTGCCTCGTGACGCGGTCGGTGTATGCGTGTTAGGTGATCGACTTATGGCCATAGGAGGATACGACGGTCAGCAATATCTTACACTAGTAGAAGCCTATGATCCACATCTCAATGAATGGGAGCCTGTGAGTGTATAAGCTATTCCTGTAATTGGATACAATACAAAAAATAATGTGTTTTATAAATTTTAAATGTGTTTATTAAGTTTATAAAGTTGTATTTATTAAGTTTATAAAGTTAAATGTTTTATAAATTTTAATATGTTTATGTTTGAAGGTTGCTCCTCTTAAGGCTGGCCGTGCAGGACCCTGTGTTGTTGTAAAAAATGTAACCAATGTCATATAAATAATTTTTATTAAACAATCAATAATTCGATTTACTATTACGTAATTTATATTTGTGATTATATGATTTAAGTGTTTCAGAAATATAACAGAATTTGTTCTCTTGTGATATCGCATGCATGTTAATTAATCAAACTGTCATTTTTCTGAAACAATTTTAGACAATTTCATATTTACATAAGTATTATATTTCTTCTTAGCATATAGTAACTTTTATAGGATTTTTACACAATTTCGTACTGTACTGAGAAAATTCCAATCATTGTAACCACCAAACTATATATTTAGCATTTATTTGTACATAATACTTCAATTTTATATAAATTTTCAATATAATGAATAATTTTGCTATTGACAATGTGTGATAATTTGTATCATCGTATTATATAATCTAGAATATAAGTACAAACATTTTCAATAAAATATATAATATAAATCTAAACATATTTTTGTAGGATATAAAACTAGGTTCCTATCAGGTCGAGCTGGATGACTCCACGCCGAGACAAATTCTTGCTAATATGGACGAGACTCGGGGGGTAAATAAATATGAATATGGACGAGAATATGGAGGCCTCGGTTCACGTCTCAGAATCGATGAAATGATCAACGTTATGTATCCGTATGACAGCCAACTTCGGGATTGGAATGAAATAAAAAGATTCAGGGACGAACGAGATATGCCAAGATAGCCGATCTGTAGGATATAAAACTAGGCTGCGTTCAGAATCATCATCTGAGTACACTCAAATATCGTGTTATCCTTATTTATCATTCGTGCAACAAGGATAAGACAACACCTAGGTGCATCCTGATGACGATTCTGAACGCAACCCTATAATTCCTATCGAGTCAGGCTGTGTGGCTCCGCAGCGAGACGGTTGCTTGCTAATATGGACGCGACTCGAGGCCTCGGTTCAAGTCCCGGCACCGGTGGAACGCCCAACATTTTTTCTTGGCATGGTTGCCTACATTTTCTTTCATAAAAGTAACATTATTTTTCGTAAATATCTACATTTCTCTGCATATAATAAATCACATAATAAATTGTACAACCATTTTTGTTAATAATTTTTTAAGTAAGCGACATAAATCAAAAGTGCTTGTGAGAAACTTGAAAAAATAAATATATTTCAGATACAAATACTCTATGTAATTGTAATATTTATGCCAAATTATACTGATAACTTTGTAAAAATCGTGGTTTAATAAATTTAAAAAAACTTCGATAAAAGAAGAATATACATACATAAGAACAAATTTATTTTCCTCATCAAGATAAATGTTTTTATTTACATATGATATATGTTACTATATTTGGCGGTTATAATCTCTGAAAATAAATAAAATATCAACTAATCAAAAGAAAACATGACATTCCATATGTTTACATTACGACTGTTTAATTTCTTTCTTAACAAGCCGGAAAAGTCCTAAAATAATAACAATAAATTATATATCTTTCACATAATTAGAAATAAAAATCATAGAAAAAAGATGCACTATATCCCATCTTTCCAAAAAATATCTTGTACTATCAATGAACTTTTAAATTATGAAGATAAAATATATTTTAACTCACCTTGGAAAATCCGACGCTGGCTCTGCAAACTTGTGCCTAACCATAAAAGTAGCAATAGCTTCCGCTACCTTATCCGGGACATCTTCGTGAACAGCATGCCCACAAGCAGGCAATACTTGCATTTGGAATTTACCTATTTTTACAGAAAAAATACTTTATTGAAAACTATTTTATTGAAAAATACTCAAAACTTGCGTCGCAGCATCAACGCGCATATCAACATTGAAAATTATATACCTTGCATTTGTCCTACAGTGAGCTCGCGATCTAATCTATCGACTCCTGCTAACAATAACATTTTCGGTGCAGAAACATTTAAAAACGCCATCGATAAACCCTTAAACCAGCCGAACCAATGCTGTTCCGTTTTTGCCAAATCTATTCTCCAGACATATTTTCTGTTAGTAGTATTAGCAGCAGAAGATATAGGTGGTGGCGGTGGCATATTGGATGACTCTTCCTCTTGGATAACATCTCGCGGTACAACTGGCTCTGGATTAGATTCACACTTGTATTGGGTTGGCAATGAGTCAATATCATGAGTTGCTAATTTGCTAGTTTCAATGCTGAAATAGCACGTATGTTGTTTAACAAGATTTTAATATCAATATAAAGGTATTACAAAAATTTAAGTATTCTTAAGAACTCACTAACTTCTTTATCTGTCCAGGAACCGAGACCTTTGCCGATTGTATATTTCGAATTTGCCCGCTACGAACGCTGAAAACATTAATTAAAAATTAATTTACTAAAACATATATATATATATATATATATATATATATATATAAAAAGAGAGAGAGAGAGAGAGAGAGAGAGAGAGCGCATAAATGTGTATAACTATATAAATAATAATGTATTGACATGATCTGGAGAACTAAATTATAAGGGAAATTAAATTTAAATTTAAAAAACATAACATTTAAACAATATATTTGTTACAATAACGATGAATGTGTTAAAAGTATAAGGAATACTAACCACCATTCTATAGCCTGAGGTATGGTGCTAAAACTAGATGGCCGAGATCTTAAAAAACTCTGCATAGAAGCTAATGCATCCATTGCCGTACCTTCTACAACATCTATAACTGCTAATCCATATAAATTTGGAATCAATGGAGCTGCTCTTACAGCTACCGCACCACCCATACTATGACCAACTAAAATTATTGGAGCATCATGCTCAATTACATCTATAACAGCTGCAACATCCCTGGATGAAAAAAAAACAATATAATTTATTACAATGTAAAAAAAGGTTTTATTTCAAAGACTTTATGCACAGTAAATTACACATCAAATAATATATAAAAAATAAATGAAATTTTTATAAGCTTTTATATATATATATATAAATGTGTATGTATATATAGACTATTTTACATTCATAGAAAGTTTTTATGAAAAAACAAATTTTTATCATATTTATTCTTACTCGAAGATAAAAATGCATGGATTTAAAACATACAATCAAAATTTTAAAAAGTAAATGTACATTTTACTCACAATGCTAAAGTATCTGCAGACAAGTCATCATCATCTGTGGTATGAGTATCTCCATGGCCCCTAAGATCAATTGCCATGACTCTACACAATATCATTGTCATAATTGATTTCTAAAATTCATAATGCATATTAATCTTTTCTTCAGCATGTTATTAGCAATTACAAATGATACTCACTGTGAGTTCTGCCCATGTTAAACCACTATAACCACCACCGTGCAATAAAACTAATAATGGTCCCTCAGTACCCTTGATATAAACATGAAAAGTATTCTGTCCCACTGGCACATCCTTGGAATGATCGAAGTACGGATTCCATCGTGCTGGTTCGTAATCTTTTCTGCGCTGAGCTCCCCTTGACTTACCAAGTCTTAAAAAAAAAAAAGACATTTTTGTATACGCGATATTGTAGCAACTCTTTTTTTATTCAGTAAATTATTAAAAATTCCACTTTCGTACAATTTCGCAGGTTAACACAAACCTGGAATTCAAGGCAGAGAAATTGACGACCGATGGTGGTAACCTGGATTTCAAAACTGACTTTTGAAGAGCAGACATGTTAACGTATCGCAGATGTCAGACACTGTTGTGTCGGGAACGATCCTCGCACTCGTGCAATCATACATGCAAAAGGGAACACTTGGCAATACACGGTTGTGCACTTATGCAATGTAAAGGAGACGATGGGAAAAAGAAGCGTGAAAAGCGTTGGAAGTGGTATATAATTTAACGTTAATAAACCCGCCGGCGAAAAGAACGTCGAGGACGCGAAACTCACACTATCGCACACCGGTCACCGACGCAGGACGTTGCAAACGGCAGCGCAAATGGCGGAAACGGATTTTTCCTATTCTTTTTCTTTTTTTCTTTTATTGTTTGTCTAGACGTTGCTCAACCCTCTGGTTTTGATAATACTAATTTATTTTCGAGCATCACTGAGCTTTCTTGAATTATGTTGAATGCTTGAATGTCAAACATCGTCGATGTGTATTCGTGGAAAAATCGTAGCGCTATTTTTGCATGAGTTTTGGAACGCGTTAAAATCCCGCGATTTTAGTATGAATAGTCCGAATGATCCGAAACCCATCGAGAGAAGAGAAACGTCATAACCTTTCGATTTGTAAAAAAGAAACAAATATGTAATTTATAAAAATTAATATGTAATTTTCATATACATTTTAAGAGCATTTTTTTTATATAATCTTAAAATTAATTTCCAATTAATATTAGGCTATCGAAGTTTATTATTATTTAACAATTAATACATTTTAATCAGTTATTTATTTTTTGGTACAATTTTATAAATTTTAAAAATCAACATACTCAAGTGTGTGTGTGTGTGTGTATAATAATTATATAAATTAAGCTACTTATTTACTATGTAATATAAATAGTTTTAATACATATATGCATTTTAATATACAAATATACAATTATAAATTCTCAATTTCACTTTCTTGAAAAATTCAATAACGTACATAGTGTATATGTCATATGTTCATTTGTTTAAATGTATATAAATAACTCATAATAATCAAATATATATTATATTGAATATATGGGTCCTATATTGAATATTAAAAACCAATATATAGTTTTTACTATTGCATGCAATATACAATAAAATAATTAAAGAAACATTTTTGTAAAATGTGGGCTGGGGAAATAAAGAAAGAAGTTGCAACTTTGATGGTTCATACATATCCATTATGTAAGGTAAATTGATTTCATTTATAACACATTACAAGTCAATTTGGATATCTCAATTTTAATTACTGTAGAAATTTTCTTTAGTACAGTGATATGCCAGAAGATATGAAGCAGGAAGCCATAGAAACCTGTGTCACAGCTGTGGAAAAATATTCAGAGAATTATGAACATGCAGCTCGCATGATCAAAGATAATCTGGATAAAAAATTTGGTCCGCCATTCCAAGTAGTCATCGGGGAAGCTTACGCATGTGCAACAACATATCAAGAGAAATCACTTTTATATATGTTTATTGGAGGTAACATAGCAGTTCTTGTATGGAAGACGGTTACAGGTTTTTCATAAATTTTACATATAAAAGATAAATTTGTAGTTTCAAATAGTGTCATGTATACGAATTTTTTAAATATATATTATGTATTATCTTCTCACAAACAGTACTTTAAATGTTAAATCTTGTATATACTTACACATGCTGCCATATTTAAACTGCTCTATAAATAAAAATAAATAATTTAATAATCTGTACCAGAAAGTATTTCTGTATATTATTATATTTTATAAGATACATCTTAATCAGATTATCATCATTGGTTTTGTGTTTTTAATATGTTTAATTATGATAGTATAAAGTTTTTGACTTAAACACACAGTTGGACCCACACTGAGAAAACATATTCTTCCCCTTTTCTTTTTTGGTGACAGTTTATCTCACATATATATGCTTTGCACATTTATATGAAAGTACTTTTATACGTACATTCAAACACATTTATATACATGTATGTAAACACATAAATATATAAAATAAGTTATAATAGGTGTTAAAACTGTACACTATGCAGATTTCCAAATGCATATTGCCAAATTGCCAGCGCAATACATGTACAGGAGATGCTTCAATTGATAAGTTATTTCAAAACCATAGCCTTCTCCAACAACAGTATGCCACGACGCACCGAATTTTTTATCCATTGTCTCCTTGATCATTCGAGACACACTCTCATAGTTATCCGCGTATTTTTCTGCTGCAGTCACGCATAATTCCATCGCCTCTTGCTTCATTTCATCGGACATATCACATTTCTGTAAATAAATATCATTAAAAGAATTGTGTATTATTAAAAGAATTTATATTACCAAAAAAATTCCAATAATTTATTCAATTCATATATATATATATATATAAACACAATAGTAATATCTGAAATAATTTTCAAGTATTATTATATATTATGAAATCAAGTTGGATAACAAATACTTATTCATTCAAATAAAATGCGCGTAATTTTGATTTTAAATCAGAAGCATCGCTTCAATAATTGCGTAGCGAAACACATGCTTCTCGTATTGATCAAACGTTGCATTTACATCTATTTACGCAACGAAAACCATACAACAAATTATAATAATGCGACGTGCATTTTACTTACTCTACAAAACGGATAAGTGTGAAGAATTTTTACAACGTCGTCCTTCCTCACTTCAGTCATTATTGCAATTTTACAAGCAAATGCGCCTTTAACAATGCCAACACGAGTACTCTACACAGTGGCACGGTTGCGGTATCCCAGGCGCAGGTCAGTGAGTCAGAGGAGCACATTGTCTGCACCATCATAAATTATCCGTCAACGATATTTATCGACATTTATATTGTATTAATTAAAAAAATTATTGATTATCTCTTGGATATATAGGCATGTTTTTTTATTATTATTTTTAGTTTTACCAATCAAATTATATATATATATATATATATATATACACACGAAACAGACGCTGTATTTATATATGAGATCACAAATTTTTGAAATTTAGTGAGTCATTTATGTTGATTTATGTTATTAAAGTAGTGAAGAGGTTAACATCTTAATTTAACACTGACATTTATTAGTCAACGTCTCTGTTCATTCTTGTTATATTCATCTTCACGATAATCTGTAAATTATAAAAAATAATCTACAATTGTATGAACAGTTTTAATAACCTTGAAATATAAGAAATATTTATTAATTGGAAAACATTGTCTTTATAAGAGGAAAATATATTTTTTTTATAAGTTTCTTTTTTATATACACGTTTACAGAAAATATTTACGGAAGAAATAAAATTTGGAAAAAATGGCATCAAGATTCAGTGGAGCATTGCAAATTACAAATCTGGATGATTTCATCACTCCATCACAGGTATAATATGATCGATATCATTCTATATTGGATCTAATTTCCAAAAAAGTGCTATTTTAAATTAATTTGTTACAGGAATGCATTAAACCTATAGAAATGCAGGCAAACAAAAGCAAAACAGGTGCAAAAATAAAAATTCAATCAGATAATGCTCTTTCAGCGATCAATGAAGTAAATGTTTACACCGTTTATTTCGCCAAAGTATAATCCAACATTAAACTTTCTATTAAAGTTTGCTTTATTATACAGATTGAACAACCTGGAAAATTACAAAAAGTTGAGATCACACTTACAGACTGTTTAGCTTGCAGTGGTTGCATTACATCTGCCGAAAGCGTGCTGGTTACTCAACAAAGTCGAGAAGAATTGCTTAGAGTATTTCAAGAGAAAGTATTTCAACAGGTAAAGAATAAATGTTACTACAATGTATAAATACTTTGTAAAATTTTCTAATTTATATGTAAAAATAGAGATTTTATACATTAAACAAAATATCAAGTATTTAAATATCTATAAGAATATATAAAGATATACAGTATTAATTACTGATTCTTTTATAAATGTAATATGTTAAACTCTAAATTTATATATCTACAATATTTGTCTTTGAATGAGATATACGAAATTGTTAAAATAATTTTAATTTATTTCAGTTTTTGTTGTTTTAATATCAGTATCATATTTATACTTTTATAGAATGCAGGAAGTACAGATTCTAAGTATATAATAGTAAGTCTGTCAGTGCAACCAGTGTTGTCACTGGCACAACACTATGAACTTACCCCCGAGCAAGCTCTCCATAAACTGGCAGGATTTTTCTACAAATTAGGAGCTGATGCAGTATTGGATATGACAGTTGCTGATGATTTTGTTTTATTGGAAGCTGCCAAAGAATTTGTTGAACGTTATAAAACCAGTAAAGAAGGCATGAAAAGTCAGTTACCAATGTTGTCCTCTTCATGTCCAGGTAAAATAATTATTTATTTATGAAAAAAATTGAAAAAAAGATATTAGTTAATTTACGAGATTTATAATATTCTTATTTCTAATAGGTTGGGTATGTTATGCTGAGAAAACTCATGGAAATTTTATATTGCCATACATAAGTGTCACAAAATCACCTCAACAAATTATGGGATCATTAGTAAAGTACCACTTAGCTGAAATTATGAATCTGTCGCCAGAACAGATATACCATGTAACCGTAATGCCTTGCTATGATAAAAAGTTAGAAGCTTCCAGAGAAGATTTTTACAATCAGCAAAGAAAGACGAGAGACGTAGACTGTGTCATAACATCAAGTACATACATATATTCATATTTTTGCATTAAATTTAGAGTTACTAAAATTTAAGTTTAAATTATATCGTCTTTTTATCTTTTAGTTGAATTAGAACAGATGCTACATGAAGATGGTTTAGTGTTGAACGAAATAGATGAAGGTGAAATTAAACAACCATTCGGTTCTTGCAATGAAGAGATTGGAAATAAATTGTTGGGTCATAGTGGCTCAGGATCAGGTGGTTACGCAGATTTTATTTTTCGTTACGCAGCAAAGAATCTTTTTGACGAGGACAATGTCACAGTGAATTTTAAAAATCTTAGAAATCCTGACTTTCAAGAGGCAGAATTGAAAAAAAATGATCAAGTGTTATTAAAGTTTGCTATTATTAATGGATTCCGAAATATACAGAACATAGTTCAGAAAATGAAAAGGGACAAATGCGTTTATGACTATGTTGAAATTATGGCATGCCCATGTGGTAACTATTACTTTGCATAAAATGTTCTAGCATGCATGTAACATAAATAACTAAACTTAATGTGATTATTGTTATTAGGTTGCTTAAACGGCGGAGCACAAATAAGACCTGATGGAAATGTTCAACCTCGAGAACTTGCATTGACGTTAGAAAAAATGTATCATGAGCTTCCATTAAGCAAACCCGAAGAAAATAAAGTAGTACAGAACTTGTATAAAACTTGGTTGGGAGGAGAACATACAGACAAAGTTAACGCATATTTCAATACGCAGTACCACGAAATACAAAAAATGAATACAGCACTTACAATAAAGTGGTGATCAACATATAATGTTATAACAATGTTATATATCGTTACTTGTATAATATATATGTATATTTTGTATAGAAGTTCATTGGTAGATTGATTCTTTATTTTTGCACAATACAATAATAAAAATAAATAATTTCTAATTATTTAATGCTTACTTAAAGCCATAACTTAAATATATGCCACATGATATAAATAAATTTTACGTTCTTATATGTATAATATAAATAATAATGTATGTACTCTTAATATCATCTTATATATACAGGATTAAAATTACATTATAAAATAAATCACAAGCATATTTATTGTGTAAAAGTTATGATTGTATCTAAAATGTATCATAACAATTTCATATTACAAGTGTGTTTATACAAGCTTTTTAAAACGACACAGATATGATTATCACATATAAATAATATCACGATATACACATATAAGTAGCTGTTGTTTAAATACAAGTTTTTTTCTTATATATGTTAACTTTTAATAAATTTTGAATACAACACTATATATCTTACATATGTTATTTCTTAAAATGCGTTGTTACATATGTGTCATAAATAATATACAATATACACAATATATGAATAACTCTTCTTAAATAAAATAAAAATAAATAGATAAAAATATCACATTTGTGTTAACACATAAATACGATTGATAACAATGCAAAAAGAATACTCAGTGAAACATTTATTATAAATTCCCATTATCTGCTCATTTTTTTCTATACTTTATATTTTCTACCCCCCCCCCC
>NW_017275207.1:4825504-4907447 GCF_001594065.2 Cyphomyrmex costatus
TGTTTTTATATAATTCCAAGTCTTTTTTCGCAAAATAACAATTATCTTTTCTTAAATTAGTAACAAGAGAATGAATAAGTAAATAATTAAGTAGAGCATGATGCATGTGGCCCCAATTATCTAGAATTTTTGTTATCTAGAAATTCTTCGTTTTCGTTCATTTCTTTAGACTCGGATTTTTTCATATCTATGTCTGGATATCCATCCTCGATATACCTAATGGAATCATGATCCATGTTATTGTCTTGATTTTCACATGTATCTATTAACCATCCTTGATTGTTGTCAATTTCTCTAGAAACAACAAGGAATAGTTCCTTCTCCTTGCTATCTATCTGATCCTTTAGATATACGAGTAAATCGTTGTCCTGATATAAAGAAAGAATATAGTTAATATTGCAAAATATATGAAAATATGTTTATATTTTTCAGCAAATTTTTTATTTAATTATATTATTTAATAACCTTTCCTATTAACTGCGGTGAATCCAATTTTGAATCAAGATTATAAAAGGCACCATGTATCTTTTTCAAAGCAATCCAATGACGTCGCTTCAAAGGAAGTAGCACAAAGCCTAGTTTGTATTCAGTTGGAACATTAAGTATAAAGCCCTCAATGTTATCTAAACAAAGACATTTTGGATCTCTACAACAGAAGAAATAATTAATAAACATTTACAATCGTAATTTACTTGGTCGTATTCTTATGATATCTATGACTGTACGAACCTACGTTTGTCAAACCATACAGCTTCGCGTCCTCTTCTTTGAAGAGCAGCCATAATAACATTAATGTCATAATTACCGAGTCCTAGCAGAGATTTATGAGGATTGATCCACACATCTGGACTTAGACTATAACAAATTTGATCTAATTCTTGCTTGCTAAATCCACGCTCTTGAAACAAGTTATTTAGCGCATGTAATGCACATAACTCCTTCACCTACAATTCAATTTATAATTTTAAATAATACATAAGTACATAACAAAATAAAAAAATTTTAATATTGCAAAAATAATTTAATTATCAATATTTTGTTCACAATTGTGTCGCATTGTAAATGTATGACAAGTTTTCTGCACAATATAAATGCGACATGTAAAAATACATAAAAATAAATAATGAAAAGAATGTACGAACATTAAGAAATTACATACTTGTCTTTCATGATATATAGATTCAGTCATATCAATTGTTGTACTCGCAACCATCGCAACTACATAATTTCCTCACCGTCTAAAAGCATAGATTAATTTGCCGGTGCTATAAAAAAAAAACCTTTAAAAATTATATTTAATAATGTTCAATAACGAATGATCATCAGCAAACCACAGAACTTGAACCACAGGACATTAACAGCACTTTAATAAGTCACGACTATCCAACCATTATGATTAAAATTAAAGCACGCCAAACATACATTACATATCATTAGGATTTGGCAAAAAATACACACGATAATCGTAGAAAAGTATTGCTACAAACTCTGTATCAAAACGCTCAATTGCGCTCAATTGACACAGCCACACTCCACAGTCGTAGAAGTAATAGCACGCAAAAGTGCAAAACAGTGCACTAGTGCAGAAGCAATGGATCAATTGCGATCTGAGACCAACACAGGCACCCTAAGCCGTAATCACACTAGCGATTGCGCGATTCAACCAATCGGAACAAACCAATTCTCAACCAATCGGAACAAAGTAAACGGTGACTGCTTTGCTCTGATTGGTTGAAAAGTAAAGCGGGGAGCACAGACTTTTACATAACGCATAAACCATATACATAAAGAATTTGATTGGTCCATTGACTCATGCATAAGAAAATGAACTGAGACCAACACAGGCACCCCAAGCCGTAATCACACTAGCGATTGCGCGATTGTGATTGACGATTGAGGATTACTTCTCAACCAATCGGAACAAAGTAATCGGTGACTGCTTTGCTCTGATTGAACTTGATCAAGATCGATAATACAGTTTTGGTGATCCCGCTGAAAAATCTTTGTCAGATGGTGCTGCGCGCTCAACTTAAGAGAGAAAAAAGACAGAACTTATATCTATCTCTCTTTCGCCTGTTACTTTTCTCTCTCACGTTCCTACGCCATCTACCGCAATACATACTATAACATCCTTGATACACAATTCTCGTGCTGTTTACTAAAGTTCTGTTTACTAGAGCTCTACTGTTTACCATCGTTTATCTGTGCCAACGAAACGATTACACGTGAAACAAATATTTTGGAATATCTTTTTTTGTTATGGCTCCCGCAGACAGAACGCGGAAACGCTTGCCGCGCTGCGGAAGTTGGCACGATAACCAATCAATATCTTGCCGGCGAGACGCTGATTGGCTATCGAGGCAACTTCCTCCGCGCGGCAAGCGTTGCCGCGTTCTGTCTACGGGAGTCATTAGACCTTATAGATGACCTTAGATGACAATTTCGCTGCTTAGGATTATTTTTGCACGTCATACGCTTGGCGCGAGGGGAACATTTGGTATGTACGACCTTAACGGGAGCCATTAGACCTTATAGATGATCTTAGATGACAATTTCGCAGCTTAGGATTATTTTTGCACGTCATACGCTTGGCGCGAGGGGAACATTTGGTATGTACGACCTTATACACAATTCTCGTGCTGTTTACTAGAGTCCTGTTTACTAGAGCTCTACTGTTTATATGTACCAGCGAAACGATTACACGTGAAACAAATATTTTGGAATATCTTTTTTGTTAGACCTTAGATGAGAATTTCGCAAGCTTAGGATTATTTGTGCACGGCATACGCTTGGCGCGAGGGTACCATTTGGTATGTACGACCTTTTATACAGAAAATTTCTACAATAAGTAAATTATAACCTCAAGTAATAGCTGTAAGAGTTGAAATAATTGAATTTTTCATTTTTTCTCCAATTTTCTTATCAAATTTAGCGTTACCCATATCATTTTGATGTGTACTTTTATCGTGTGAAAAAATTTCATGATCTATAAGGCCAATTCGGAGAAAATGATTCACTGTAATTGTTGGTCATTCCCGTTGCTTTAGAATATATCTCCTTAATTTGATCCTGTTTTGAATGTTCCGATACAGACTGAGAACTTATTGTTTAACATATCTTAACACAAACGTAGCAAATTAATTCATTCATATTTTCAATTTCAACAAATAATTTAATCCTTTTAATTAAATATTCTTTGTTGCCACAATAACCTCATAAAAAAAGTAAATTATTTATTAACACTAAAAATATGAAAAATTTGTACTCAATTGCACCAGTTGCGGTAATCACGCCAATACGATACAACGGGCGCATTCAGTGGCCTCAACAGTTGAGTAAATGCTCGCTATTATTGGTGTATTCTTCTAGAACTAAAATTCTGATTGGAAAATATAAAAAAATGCACCAATAACAGCAAGTGCTAACTCAACAATATATTCCAAAGTCATCTGAACCGATATATCCTAATCATACTCTTAATTGGAAATGCTGATATGTTCTAATTTATAAACAAGTGAATAAGTGGATAGACAAAGTCCGATTACTACCATTGGTCAGCAGACTCAACGGTTTTATTCAACTGTTTTATGATTCTTCGCTGAAATAGGACTATTCCTTTAGATCTAAAAGTATAATCCAATCAGCGAGACGAATCATAAAACGATTGTAAAACTGTTGAACGTAGCCATTGATGGATTTTCAAGTTAAACCATTCAATGTGATTGACTGTGATATATATGGGATTGGCGTATTTAACTTTAACGTTAATATATGGAAGACCGTATAAATGAAAACATGGAATAACATGGGCTGCGTTCCGTTTCACGCATATGCGCGCATTCCACTACAGTATACGTGACGCTCACTATATAAAATGCGCGCATATGCCTGAAACGGAACGCAGCCATGAATAAACATATAAAGTCCGATTACTTTAAGCTGTGGATTGCTAATTGGTCTGATCCTTTATGTTATTTGCATTTTCAAATTATAAAAATAAGAAGAAGGAGCATATACCACACGCTGGTTCAAAGTAGCGAAAATATCGTGTATTTGATAATACTAAAATTACATAAATATAAACGTTTCGGTCTTTAATGTGACCATCTTCAGTATATAACAAAAAAACTTTTACTTTAATTCCCCTAATGTATTTTAAATAATAATATGTACAGGGGCGCAATTTATCACATGCTTGTCAATTATTCTACAATATAAGTTATTCATCGGTTCTATATTGTCAATTCTAACGTCAATTCGCACATAAAAATGATGTCAAATTTAAAAGTGATTCGCATACAATTAGATCAAAACATAACGATATACAATATAATTTTCTTCGTGTCCTTACAAATCTGCTAATGAATTTGTTAAAATAATGGAATCGACCATGATTTGAGAACAAAAGTTTCCAGACTAAAAATTATAAATATTTTCCTTTTTTTTTCTGAATATTAATTAAAAAAGAATAATATGAGCTTTAAATTGATAATTAATAAATACCTCTGTCTCAAAGGAAATTTCGACGAAATCCATGTGAAAGGACTTGAAGTTAGTCGTTACGGAGAGAGAATGTGGCATGAATTTGTTGTTACAAGTAACCTCTTTACTTTTAACATGGAAATATATTTAGGAGTGGGAAACTAAAGTAGGATGGTGGGAATGATTTAAAAGTGTAGTTATGTAGTTCTCTGGAAATTTTTCAGTGTCGCTCTGTAAATTTAAATCGTTTAATTGTTTTTTAATGAATATCATTTCAGAAATTGATCTTTTCATGTATGATGGTTCATTATCCAAAATATGGACATTATCCCAATCCATTGTATGGTTATAACCCATTTGATGCTTGCTAACAACGGATTTATTTTGTATTTTTTTTAAATCTGCTCTATGTTCTTTAATTCTAGTTTTTAGGTTCCTTTTTGTTTGACCAACATATGAGCAATCGCAATTAAGACAGTCAATTTTATAAACTACGTTAGTATTGTTAAGTTTGTCCAATTTGTCTTTACCTAATTTAATAATTTGATTTAAACTATTGATTGGTTTGTAAGCTATTTTTATCTCAGAGTCGACACCAAAAATTCTCTCTCCGTAACGACTAACTTCAAGTCCTTTCACATGGATTCCGTCGAAATTTCCTTTGAGACAGAGGTATTTATTAATTATCAATTTAAAGCTCATATTATTCTTTTTTTAATTAATATTCAGAAAGAAAAAGGAAAATATTTATAATTTTTAGTCTGGAAACTTTTGTTCTCAAATCATGGTCGATTCCATTACTTTAACAAATTCATTAGCAGATTTGTAAGGACACGAAGAAAATTATATTGTATATCGTTATGTTTTGATCTAATTGTATGCGAATCACTTTTAAATTTGACATCATTTTTATGTGCGAATTGACGTTAGAATTGACAATATAGAACCGATGAATAACTTATATTGTAGAATAATTGACAAGCATGTGATAAATTGCGCCCCTGTACATATTATTATTTAAATACATTAGGGAAATTAAAGTAAAAGTTTTTTTGTTATATACTGAAGATGGTCACATTAAAGACCGAAACGTTTATATTTATGTAATTTTAATATTATCAAATACACGATATTTTCGCTACTTTGAACCAGCGTGTGGAATATGCTCCTTCTTCTTATTTTTATTTTTAACTTAACCACTTGATCTTCAAATAATTTTCGAATTATTTTCGGGATTTATTAGTAACGGATTTCCAAATAGAGATAATATTAAATTTTACTATGCAATCTCCATTAAATAGATTAAATATATATTAAAAATGGAAATTCTTGTTTGAACCACTATAGTATGTATTTCCAAATAAAAATCAGATATAATTTAATTGTAAATTCTGGATAAATTTGTTAATATCTGAAATTACAGGTATTTACAAAATAGATTTTTATTTAAAAATCTTACCATGGTCAAAAATTAGGAATCCATATATAACCATATTTGATTTTTATATGCCTCAAGTTTTATCCAAATAAAACCTTATATGTCCACATTTGTATTATACAAATATGATCAAATACATTTTATGTCTGGACATACTTGGAATTTAGTACAGGGAAGTTACAAGAAGATTAAGGTTTAGCATTACGAAGATATAATGTAAATTTTACATGTTTTGGCCTT
The DNA here is from genome assembly GCF_001594065.2 of Cyphomyrmex costatus. Taxonomy (NCBI): domain Eukaryota; kingdom Metazoa; phylum Arthropoda; class Insecta; order Hymenoptera; family Formicidae; genus Cyphomyrmex; species Cyphomyrmex costatus. The sequence goes on from NW_017275207.1 coordinate 4,831,665, forward strand.
GTATTTAGGCCTTCCTCAGAAATACGGAATTATGACGCCACAAATAAAAAATATAGTAACGACAGTTTTGTTACTAAAATTAAATTAACGATGAGAGTGTGTTGAAGAATGATAAGTGGTTGCTCAGAGAATCGAAAATTGCTCGTCAAACGATTGGCTGATCAGATAAGAAAAATTTCTCGTAATTCTATTGAGGACATTATTCTGAATTTGTAGTAAAACAAGCAAATTAAAAACTCATCTCTGCGTCCAAAAATTAAAGTAATCCATGTCAAGATTAAAAAATTGCCAATAGTATAAAATCAGTGTTATCAGTTGCTAAAGTATTATTACTTAATATTACACTCTAAAATATATATGACGGTCATGATAAAAAAAAAAAACATTTGGAAGCCTAGAAAATATTTCAAAAGAAGATAAGGAATCTCCGATAAACATGCCAATCCGATTTGCGTATTACTTCTTATAGAACTACTGAACATTTTCTTCTTACGAGTAGCATAGAGTCCCTCTTGTAGTTGAGCCGTCGACTTACCCCTTCAGTACAAAATATGTCCGCAATATTGCAGCGATACTTCAACAATGTATGTACAATATTACAAAAATTGCAGCGATATAGCTACACTATTGAAATTAAATAATTAATTGATTTTTAATTAATCGAACGATACTGTTATAATATTACAACGTAATATGCAACATTGCAATCACTGAATAATATTGTGGTAATATTACAATGTGATATATCACAATAGTTGAACGATATTGCGATAACATTGTATTGCAATATGTATATCTCACTGCAATATTTAGACAACATTGTAGTAATATTGTAAAATAATATATCTCATTGTGTGTAACATCTCAACAAAATTATTGAAATATTACATTATGAAACATCGAAATATAATATCTCAATAGTATTTACGAAATATTGCATTGCAAATTGTAATGTTACTGCAATATTACTGCGATATTACATGCTTTGTGGGTAAATGCGGTAGCATCTCTCGTTTTGATTTTACTTCATCTTTTATGTCATTTTTTTTGTTTTTTATCATTTTAATTTTATTTCTTTTTTATGCTATTATTTTTTTGATCTTTTTATCATTATATTTTTGAATAAAGTTATTTAAAATAGTTTTGCAAAATTCTTGTTCATTGTTATATTATACATTCAGATATTTGGTTCGTGAAGTAACATGCATTCCAAGTATTTCAAACATCTCAAATGGAAAAGTATTTATTTAAAGTAATGCCATTGAGATTTTTGTACAGAACATCAAGGACAACAATATAATTAAATTTCAGCCAATATAACTGAGGAACATTGTCCATAAAATTTGTACGGGTTCTTTGAATATGAAATCTTATATGTAACATATATCAACTTTTTTACAGAATACATAATACTAATTACAAATTAGGGGATTGCATTAAAAGTTGCTGTTTTTTCTTTGTATTTGAATATTAATTTCAATAACAAAATATATGAATACCTCAATCCAAGTATTTTCCCTCGGAAGCTATGACTGTTTGCCACTTTTCAGGCAGAAGTTGAATTCCACGACGAAAGAATGGTTTCGGTTAACCTGTTCGTTGTTTGTCGTGAACGTCACAATCACCACTTTTGAATCGTCGAAACCAGTCTCTACATACTGTTTCTGATGGAGCAGATTCACCATAAATTTCCGCAAGCAATCGATGAGTTTAAACTGCACTTTTTTTCATATCAAAATAGTGTAGAAGTACACATCGGAAAAACGACTTATCGCGTTCCATTTTAATTCAGTTATAGAAAAGCACGTATGTAAACAATGATGGCGTCTGTTGACTGCATTTTAGTAGGAAATGTTCACACTTCAAAATGATATAAGTAGCAGATGTCTCTAACCATAGCATACGCAGCTACTGTCATCTAAATGTGAACAGCGGCTTTTAATGCAACCCCCTAATATAAAAATTATATGCCTTATATTATTTTACATCACTATTTATATTTATATTTTACGCAAATTTTATACGCAACTATACAATCATAATCAACGATTTCTAGTATTGGAAACAGAAGGCTTTAGAATGAATTATACTGCTTGATATAAATAATTTATTCATAACTCTGTATTGATTGCACTTTTTGGATTTTCGTTTTCTCTCTCTTTTCAACGCTCAAATATATATGTATCTCAATCTTCTAAATGTTTTTCAATGCAAAAATTTTTGGAAATTTCAAACACAAAAAGTCTTATTAATAAATTATTGAAGTCAAGGAATATTATTCATTCTAAAACTTTCTGTTCCCAATAATTGAAATCGCTTCCAGATCTCAGACGGAGAAAGAATTAACAAATCATGTTTCAACAATTCCATCAATTGATCATTGCAATTACTCAATTCTTTCTCGGTCTGAGATCTCGGGACGATTTTTGGCATCGTGGATTACAAGGCACCATTTTAAAACCTTAAATATACAGGGTGTTTGAGAAGTAGTGTAAAATAGTACAGGACTTTTCTTCTCAGTGTAGTCCATTCTACTCCCTGTACGGAATATTTTTCACTACTTCTCAAACACCCTGTATATATCTAACAATAAGATATAATAATGAATAACTGAAAAATATATGTATAATAGTCAAAACCGACCATGTACGAACATATAACTAATTCGAATACGAAACCTATAAAAAATACATTATCTAATAAGTCCTCATCAATATAAAGTAAATATTAAAATACATATACATTAAAATATTGTGTTCATAAAATGTTCTTGATGATGTATAAAAATATATCCACTGTTTCAAAATGGTCCATATCCTGAAATTTTTATCTCACATATATGCATATGTATAAACACAAATAGAGGAGCACTAATTATATATATAACAGGTACAAATTGTATATATAAAATACTATATATATAATATATATATTATTTATTTATTTACTTGGATTTGGAGGTGGATGTCCCAATCTGTATATATCTGGAGGAAATCGTGGTGGAAATGGTCTAACTGGTGCCATTAAAGTAGGATGTCTACCTCTTCCCATAGGAGGAATCTGTCCTCTTAATGGAACCATAGGACTTGTTATGATAGGTCTCGGAGGAAAATTCTAATAAAAATGTATATTTATCAGAAATAAATTGTAAGTCCAACGAAGTTTAACCCTTGTGTGCGCACCCGGGTACCCCACACTGAACTATATATACACTGGAATAGGCATCTCCGTTGTGAAGCATAGAAAATCGTGGCCGTTTTTGATCAGCCACCATTTTGGCTAGATCAGATGCTTGAGCGAATCAGATTATCAGAAACTTTCAGATGCTCATGCGCACTTACGAGAGTTGTTTAGCAAGGGTACGGTCGTTGCAATTAAGTGATATATATTTTCATATATCGATCAATACAGCCAAAATGGCGGCTACTCAAAAACGGCCACGAATTTTCCTCGATGCCCATTCCAGTGTATATATAGTTCAGTGGTACCCCACCACGGTACATTTTTGCATGTAAGTGGATTGAAAATTAAAATTTCGCTTGAGACGTCCGGATCGTCGTTATTTAACTCAATTTTAAGCAAATGATGCAGTTAGAAATTTTTAAGAATTTTTTTGTAAGAAGGGATTAACAAAGTAGGTAAAGTTGGGTGCGTACACAAGGGTTAAGAACATTCATTAGAAAATGGTCAAAATTGTATACATGTATTTTACTTACATAATAGATAGGTACGGATATTGACGATTCAATATAATGTGGTGCTATATCCCTTCGTTCTCTGGACCTATTTCTATCTTTAGTTCTGTCTCTATTTCTATCTCTATCTCTGTCTCTCTCCCTGTCCCTGTCCCTATCCCTGTCCCTGTCCCTATCCCTGTCCCTATCTCTATCTCTGTCCCTGTCCCTATCTCTTCTTTCATAAGAACGTTCGTTTGATCTTTTACGATATCTATCGCGATAAGATCCCTCTTCTATAAATGGCCTGTAATAATAATAATTGAATAAATTACTATTCATAATTCTATTCAACGATTTGGCACTCTGTGTTCTAAAATTTACTGCCAGCACTGAAAGTTTGTAGTGTACCTTATGAATGCTATATAAATTTTCAATACTAGCAAATTTTGAAACAGCCTTTATCTCGCACGTTTTACAAATCAATTAAATCTGGTAATACCAAATCACAAAACAAGTCATAGCAAATTAAAAATTATGTAAATATTTAAGATAACATAAAAATATTAATTTATTTAAAATAATAATCTATATTCTATATTAGTGATTACATTCTATACCTGGAATGTGAGTTAAGTGAGTCTCTAGAACGCGATCGATTATGTTTATTTGCATCTCTTTCGGTATATTTTTCTTTATACTCTCTACGTTTCTCTAATCGCCTCTCCGGAAATAAAGTAACAATATATGCTTTTCAGAAAAAACAGTCACTTTTTAATTATAAGTACTATTTGTTAATATGTGACTTTTTTAATTACAAAAATAAATTTTGTTTATGTCAATAAATAAATAAAGCTAACCCACTAATATAAAAATAAATAACTAAATAAAGCTTACCCATTATCTTCACGAGTATCACATTTTTCTGTCTTATCCTGGTATTTCAAACCCGCGCGACGACTATAATCATAAAAGAATAGATTAAAGAGTATACATTTAGTGTAAATGGAATATTGTCATAACGAGTAAAACAAACCTGGATGTATAGGAAGATAGATTTTCGGAATAGACATGATTCCTAATAGGACTCAAGGATAAAGACCGTCTTCTCAAAGAACGTGACTTGGTTGTCGAGGCTGTAATATTATAGTGTTAAAATATGTAATTTTTTAGATAATGTTTTGTATATTTATTATAAAGCCTTGAAAGTCGAGATTTAAAACTTTCACTTATAGAAAAATGACATAACCATGTGATATATCGTCTTCAAACACACGAAAGGAGGATGCCCACGGTAAGAGTGATTTTGGCCCTGGAACTAGAACCTCCCTAATTGGTAAATTCGTGTAGAGCATGATGAGGGGTAACACCTCATACCAAATTTGGTTCTTTTATCAGGTGGGAAAGTTGAAAAAATCACTGTTGAAGTTTACTGTCTCCCCGATATCTCCTGTTACTACTTACGTTTGAATTCATGTATTTGAGAACATGCATCAGGTAAATATTCGCATAAAATGTAAAACTGAAGCAGAGATACAGTAGCAATATATCGTCTTCAAACACGCGACTTTTAAATTACCTAATTCGTCAATTATAATTACAAAAACAGTTTTCCATGAGAAATATTACAATCTCGATATTTTCTTATTTTTAGTTAAGAGATATGTCATTTAAATTACAATCGTGAGCTCAAATATATTACATTTTTTAAATTAGATTTTTTTATATTACATTTTTCTTATTTAGAGAAAGAATTTCAAGTACTTCCATAAAAATTAAATGCAACTTTATCAGAGTGTCTAGCGATATCTGACTAATCCGTTCAAGGATAATTCCAGGATATTCCAGGTAAAAAATCCTAGTTTTTTCAGGATATATCCATCTATTAATTTCCATCACTTGATTAATTTTCATTGATTCGCACAATGTTATACGCTTTGTACTATCATTTGAAGTATCAAGTTAGGATTCTATATGACGAATGAATTAAAATGTTAACAAATTCGGAACAAAATTATTTATTGCTTCAAAAATAATATGAAATGAATAGTTTATAAACATAAACGATTTTTCTTTTTATTAACGTATCACAAACATCCTTATAAATCAATAACCATATGAAATTAATTTATCAGTACTTCATTAAATTATCAATTTGATCTTCAATATCTACACTTGCTTTTAAAGCTTCATCTGAAATCTTTTTTTTCTTACTTTTTAATACTTTTAACATATTATCTTGTTTCTTTGACTCTTCCACATCACACAATTCTTTCTTTTGGTCTTCTTTTTTTTTACCAATACTTCTTTGTACCAAGCATGCGTATTGCGAGCATAATGTATCATAAATTTCGTAATCTCGAAGTTGTTTACATCTTTTCCATTTGTAATCATCGCATCATAAATAGTTCGCTGCGAGTTATTAACGATTTTTCTTTCTAATTAAACATTCGTGAATGACTGAAAAGCCTCGTTCGAGAGCAGCATTACCATGCGAAAGGATCAGTACCTTACGAATAAAATAAATTCAAGGTCAGCCCTGAAATTCCAGGGGTTTTCAAGAGTACATTAAATTCAAGTATAATTCCAGGATTTCAAGGATTCAAGGACCGCTAGGCACTCTGTTTATATATTCATTATATTAGTTCATTACTTAATTTTCCAATCAGTAAAATCTTACCATCTAATAATAAATAATTATTTGTACAATACGTACCTGATTGTTCTTTATCTATAGTTACAACTCTGCGTTGTTCTTCTATTTCGTTAGCCTTATCTATAATTTTGCTTAATTCTTCTCTGTCGAATATTGGTTTACATCCTTCTCCTATGTAATTTATTACATTATTTTTGTATTACTAAAATTTTATCATATATTTATATATATTAATGAAACACATTCAGACAATTATGATTTATCTTTCTCACTTATTTGAATTAAATTTTTTATTATGCCTTCACTTTAAATTTGTTTTATTTGACGTACATCCGTTTAAAACACGGTGTCAATTGAATTATCTTTACTCGATAATAACTGTTTCAGTAAACATGGCTGCAAAAAATTTCCTGATAATAGATATGACTTTTTATCAGAATAACGCTATATGATTAGTGGGCGGTATTTTAGAAATATCCTTTACATATGTATAAGATTAAAAAACTTTAAGAACACTTTTACGTAATGCTTTACTAGTTTCTAAATTAGATTAAAACTTATAATTATTGTCATATATTATTTAGCTTAACTACAGAAATATGATGTAACAAATTGTAAAATCTTGCCCAAAGAATAGTAACATCCATATTGACTAGATAATCTTCCAACGAAAGATATATTCACTCTTCTAAAGACATTTCATATCTTCAGTTGTTGATAATATTGGAATAATTTAAAATCATACAATATTTAAGCAAAGTATAAAGAAACGACGTCCAAATCGAGAGGTAATAAAATATTTTTATATAAAATAAATTTATATTTTATAAAGTTAGTGTAACACAAAATTTTTTAATGTTATACTGACATTATAAACTATGAAATAATTTTTTATAAAAAAATCTTATTACCGCTCGATTTAGATCGTGGTTTCTTTATATTTTGCATTGCAAAAAGTGAGCGAAATCTAATTAATATTTAATCAATGTCTTCAAATTTAAATTTTAGTAATTAAGCAAGAATTAAAAATATTTGTATTACTTAATAATATTCAATACATAACTTTTGCGTAGCATATTTCACACATTTATTTTTTTATCTTTATTGTAATATTACTCTTTTATTTCTATGAATGTTTGATTAGTGATTATATTTTAACTTTTTCAGAAATTCTATTAAAATTGTTAAAATTGCTAAAAAATAATTGGTAAAATACTCTTCCAGTGTTGAAAAAGTTCTTGAATCAGATTTGCAATGTTTATTATTACAAATATTTCTCTTGCTTGTCATTTTCATGGAGTATATTATCGATTTTTTTATAGTAGATTCTTCATAGATGTAAGAAATAAACCTATTAATGCATCAATCTAATGTTTATATAACAAAACTTTTGTATTATTAGTAAGATAGAAACACATCATTATTATACAGATTGTCTGAAACCACCCGTACATTCCTTTTATATTGAAAGAAGAGTATTTTAGAAAAAAACATTTCAGACAATAGTTGGTACAGTTGTAAATGATCTATTCAATCTGACCTTTGGTGGCGTCACCAAGGTCAGAGCAATGTCACTTTGAATCTTTTTAATGGAATAATTTTTATGTAAGAAATGAATTTTGAGTGCAAAAATGAAAATAAAAAGTACAACCTTTAATGACCTTGACTATGACAAATGTTATCCAAATGATCTTGAACAACATTTAAGAGATTTTAACCGTCGATACAACTGTACAATACAATAACCTAAGATAATGCTAAATTCCGACAATACTGTAACCTTCAAGAATAATAACTCAAAAAATACTTCATGAAACATTATTTTATTATAGTATTTTGGAAAGCTCTCGAAGTATGCTACAAGAATATGCAATGAAATATGCGGGTTCCATTAAAAAAATTCAAAGTAACATTGCTCTGACTTTCGTGACGCCACCCAAAATCAAACTGATCAGATCAATGAATAGATCATTTACAACCCCACAACTATTATCTAAAACGTTTTTTTTTTTTTCTAAAATGCTCTGTTTCCAAGATAAAAGGGGTGGTCTCAGACAACCCTGTACAAAACTTTTGTGCTATTAGTACGGTAGAGACACATCATTATTATATATTACCACAGATTACTGACAATGTTATATCTGTAATATAGTTCTTCATTTATTGCAATGTTAGATAATAATTTTCTGCAAAAATTAAAAATTTAGAGAATCATAAAGATTTTATAGAATTAATAATTTACCATCTCTTCTCTTGATGATCACATCTTCAGGATTAAGTATATCTCTTTGTAACTCGGTAACAGATCCTTTTACAGGGATATTCCTATGAATTTCAACTGTAATTCGATGTAGTTTTGAAGTATCAGTCTGTGCATTCTGAGGATCTCTGAATAAAGGTACTGTTCCACTTGAAGACCCATCTAATCTAAAGAAAATGTAATCATATGTTAAATTAATTGTAGTTATTATACTATGTCAAAAAATAATCAGATTTTTTTTTTCAAGAAAAGTTCTATTCTCTTATATATCCTTTTAAACAAAAATTTGTTTTTTCTTACTCTTGTTAAAAAAATTTTTTTATTTTTCAATACAATGTCGTACTCTTCTTACTATTTACAAAATATCATTACTGTCATTTCTGTCACTATAAAATTTGTGTAATAAAAAATACTCAATAATAATGGTCAAATAATCTTCATAAATGATGGAATATATGTAACACTGCTCTAACATAAGAACACATTTTTATTATTTTGTAAGCAATATTCTCTAAAAATAGTTTTATACTAATTACCTTTTTTACTTTTTTAATTAATTTTGTGGAAATATATATTTTCTGAACATTTTCAAAACAATAAAAGGATAAAATGTAGGGCAATTCGAGAGTTACCGATAATCATAAATAAAAGTTTCTACATAATAAATTTAAAAAATTATAATTAATAAGGATTTAAAATGTATACATATCTAAAATTCTGCGCATTACATGTTTCGGCTCTTGAATTGAGCCTTTTTCAGATGCATCAATGGAAAAAATTCACTATATTGTAGATGGTAGAATTATGATATATTACTATGTGTTTACATTATAAATTGAAAAATAATTTTATATAATATCTTTAATATCTTTTACTTGCCTTTTCGCTCAGTTCGTAACGATCCGTCTTACAAGTGACATAACAATAATTCATCATTACTTTACTTTTACAATGTGCATCATTACATACTCAAACCGGAACATATTATTAATTTTAAAATTTATTATTGACTATTGTAAGTAACTCTTTTTTTCTTTTCACTTTTAACTATTTTTCATTATAAAACTTTTATATTAATGTTTACAGAAAGTTCTATTAACAATGATACACATTACTTAAACAATTTTATCCATCAAACATATTTATAAGTCTGAGGAGGACTCTATTCAGAGTCGAAACTGGTTACATCGTTTTTTCATCATTATATAAGTAGAATTTAAGTAGATTTTTTTTGTAATCATATTTTTAATTTTGTATTGTTAGTCTAAAATGTAATATGTCAAAATTTTCAAAATTTTAATCTTAATTTGACTTTTACTTCGCCCTTTTATTGTTATTGATTACTATGTGTTTATTTATGATTATCGGTAACTCTCGAATTGTCCTTCATTTTATCCTTTTATTGTTTTGACATCGAGAGCTTTGTTTGATAATAAACATTTTCAAGTTACTTTATCTCTATCAAAAACTAATAAAAATACTTGATACATAATAAAAATAGAAATATATAATGTATATATTATACGAAATAAACTAAGATTCTCCCATTGAGCTGTGTGGCTCCGCGGCAAAACAGTGGCTTGCTAATATGAACCACTACGAGGCCTCGATTTGAGTCTCGTCACCGCGTTGAAGCGTCCGACATTTTTTCGGCCTAACTCTTGCAATATGTTGTATATGTACACTCACTTTTCATGAAGGCTACCAGATTTGGAAGCAGTTGATGCAGATCTACCTCTGTACTGAACATGCGTAGGAGATTCACTACCACTTTTATTTTGACTGTGACGCGAGGATTTTTCTTCAGCATATTTTAAAGCTTGTGCACGTTTCCTTTCATATTCTAAAATTTTTTGCTGTTTCAATTTTTCACACTGTCTCTCTCGCTCTTGCTGGCGTTGCCATTCTTGTCTGCGCTTCTGCTTCTCTTCTTCGGTTCTTGAACGTAAAACTGCATAAGTATTGTTATCTTCGTTACGTGTTGATCTTGACTCCTCACCGTCTCGGAAAGTTGTCGATCGTATTGGATTCATTACTGAAAAAAATATAAAGCAGAGCAAATTCACTAATTATAGGATTGCTTGCATGCTATGTAAGATAATTATATGAATACTTCGTCACTTTACTGAATAAATGACATTTTCGGAATACCGGATATGAAATGTGTATCATATATTATCCCACTTAAAGGAGGTCGTTGAAAGACAGGAGTCTTAATCTTGTCAGGAATAGAAAGGATTCGCAGGATTTCAACGTATTAGGCCTGAGCGGCGAGAGTGAAGGAAGTCGCGAATAAACAGTCCTGGCAAAGTAATCCGATCACTGTCTTTATTCCGATTCTCTATCACCAATATAGAGAACTAAACGTTATCTTGTTACAAAACTTAGATGGACGAATATCGAAACGCGTGCTCATCAAGAGAGATTGCGTTGCAAAACAAATAGATAGAGTCGTTGCCTGACGAACTAGTATCTTCGACATTCGAAGACGAACGCCCGCCGCACTCACCGCGTGCTCCGGTTTTAAAAGTATCTGCTTTCGCTTTCGGTAGTGTTCCTATAATAAGAGTTAGGACATACCGCCGCCATTAATAGCCAAATTTATGTTGGTAACACTGATTTTGTTGCGTGTAAAGCGGGGAGCACAGACTTTTGCATAACGCATAAAGCATGTGCATAAGGAATTTCATTGGCCCATTTTCTTATGCATGAGTCAATGGACCAATCAAATTCTTTATGTATATGGTTTATGCGTTATACAAAAGTCTGTGCTCCCCGCTTAAGACTGGAGTCACATTGAGCGGAAATCTACAGCGGAACGGAACAGCGAGACCAATCACAATCGCAGAAAGTAAAGCAGCGGAATAATTGTAGAGTTCTTATTGGTTTCACTATTCCGTTCCGCTGTAATTTCCGCAGTCGACGGTGTAAAGCCTTGTGTCTACGATGCTAGAACTTGGACCTGCGGAATATGATGCTTGTGTTTTTCTGTTAAATTGCTTTATTACGTTTATCTAGAAAATCTGCTTTAATTCTGTGTGGTACAATTTTAATAATTTTCAAAAAATGCAAGCAATCTAGCAGGAAAACAATCATCGTGTGCCGATCTTGAATTAAAATATTTTTACAGTATAATATTTATACAATATTTATATTTTCTTATTTTTGTTTTTGTTTTTAATTTTTCAATGCATTACAATTATGAATCTATTTCTTGTAGGTTTTTTTTACATTTAATTAATTTGCGGTTCATACAAATAAACAAGAGAGAGGGGGGGAAGGGGGGAACTAAGAGCAAGAGAGATAGAAGTTTAGTTAGATGATGTTACTTACTGATTTCGAGTATGCACACTCCATTAGGCTTCACTAACATCAAAGATGCCGACAGAGAGTTGCGCTATACTGTATATACTGTGATAGAAGTTTGTTCCTCCTAATCGAAGTGGATCGGAGGCATCTGTTTGCTCTTTTATATTGGAAATCATTCGGCAACTCGTATCTTTCTGCTACATATCACCTCATATCCGCGTTCGAGGTATTTAACATTTTTACAGCTAATCGAACTCCTCAATTCACTCAAGATTCAAAAACGGAGCTCACAGAGTTAAAATCATATATGTAACATATTAATTTTATTTACAGAATACATAGTACTAATTACAAATTATTGAAATATATAAGATTAATACATATGTATATGTATATACCTGTATACAATATAGTCCTATAATAATATTCCATATTATATAGAAAATATTTTATATATAAATGATATGCTTTATATTATTTTACATTATTATAACATTCATATTTCATACAATTTATATACAACTACATAATCATAAATCTGTTTGTGTTTGCACCTTTCTCTTTCTTTTCAACGCTCAAATATATATTTATTTCAATCTTCATGTTTCTAAATGCAAAAATTTTTGGGAATTTTAAACGACATAAATAGACTTATGAATAAATTATTCAAGTCAAGCAGTATAATTCATTCTGAAGCCTTCTGTTTCCAATACTAGAAATCGCTCCCAGATCTCAGATGGAAAAGGAATTAATAAATCATATTACATTCCATCAAATTATTATTGCAATTAGTTAACTCTTTCTCGATCTGAGATCTCAGGATGATTTTTGGCATCATGGATACAAGGCATCATTTTACGTTCTTTAATATATTATGCTTTACCATATCAAGATATAGTAATGAATAATTGAAAAATATATAATAGTCAAAACCGTCCATGTACGAACATAACTAATTCGAATACGAAGCCTATAAAAAATATATTAAATCTAATAAGTCCTCACCAATATATAAAGCAAAAATTAAAATACATATACATTAAAATATTGTGTTCATAAAATGTTCTTGATGATGTATAAAAATATATCCACTGTTTTAAAATGGTCCATATCCTGAAATTTTTATCTCATACACATATATGCATATGTATAAACACAAATAGAGGAGCACTAATTATATATAAAACAGGTACAAATTGTATATATAAAATATTATATATATAATATATATATTATTTATTTATTTACTTGGATTTGGAGGTGGATGTCCCAATCTGTATATATCTGGAGGAAATCGTGGTGGAAATGGTCTAACTGGTGCCATTAAAGTAGGATGTCTACCTCTTCCCATAGGAGGAATCTGTCCTCTTAATGGAACCATAGGGCTTACTACGATAGGTCTCGGAGGAAAACTCTAATAGAAATGTATATTTATCAGAAATAAATTGTAAGTCCAACGAAGTTTAGCTACATTCATTAGAAAATGATCAAAATTGTATACGTGTACAATATTTTACTTACACCATAATAGATAGGTACGGGTATTGGCGATTCAATATAGTGTGGTGCTATATCCCTTCGTTCTCTGGATCTATTTCTATCTTTAGTTCTGTCTCTATTTCTGTCTCTCTCTCTGTCTCTCTCCCTATCCCTATCCCTATCCCTATCTCTACCCCTGTCCCTATCTCTTCTTTCGTAAGAACGTTCGTTTGATCTTTCACGATATCTATCGCGATAAGATCTCTCTTCTATAAATGGCCTGTAAAAATAATAAATGAATAAAATTACTATTCATAATTCTATTCAACGATTTGGCACTCTGTATTCCAAAATTTACTGCCAGCACTGAAAATTTGTAGTTTACCTTATGAATGCTATATAAATTTTCAATACTGGTAAATCTTGAAACAGCCTTTATCTCGCACGTTTTACAAATCAATTAAATCTGGTAATACCAAGTCACAAAACAAATCATAGGAAATTAAAAATTATTTAAATATTTAAGATAACAAAAATATTAATTTATTTAAAATAATAATCTGTATATTCTATATTAATGATTACATTCTATACCTGGAATGTGAGTTACGTGATTCTCTAGAACGCGATCGATTAGTATTATGTTTATTAGCATCTCTTTCGGTATATTTTTCTTTATACTCTCTACGTTTCTCTAAATCGCCTCTCCTGAAATAAAGTAACAATGTATACTTTTCAGAAAAAACAGTCACTTTTTAATTATAAGTACTATTTGTTAGTATGTGACTTTTTTAATTTACAAAAATAAGTTTTCTTTATGTCAATAATAGTACATTGTGTAACGAGTGGGGATTAGTTGTTTATTGCGCGCCCGCTTTGCGCTATAAACTAATAAACCCCCCACTCGTTACACATAGAACTTTTCATTATGTACCCTATACCGCAACGCTTTTGCGCAGAAGGGTGCGATTAGAGAAATAACTCAACGGTTTGAGTTATTGGCTATTTCCCGCACGCAAACGCGTTGCGGTATAGGGCTCATTACGTGCATGCGTGATAAAAATAAATAAAGCTAACCCACCAATATAAAAATAAATAATTAAATAAAGCTTACCCATTATCTTCACGAGTATCACATTTTTCTGTCTTATCCTGGTGTTTCAAACCCGCGCGACGACTATAATCATAAAAGAATAGATTAAAGACTGTACATTTAGTGTAAATGGAATATTGTTATAACGAGTAAAACAAACCTGGATGTATAGGAAGATAGATTACCGGAATAGACACGATTTCTAATAGGACTCAAGGATAAAGACCGTCTTCTCAAAGAACGTGACTTGGTTGTCGAGGCTGTAATATTATAGTGTTAAAATGTGTAATTTTTTAGATAATGTTTTGTATATTTATTATAAAGCCTTGAAAGTCGAGATTTAAAATTTTCAGTTATAGAAAAATAACATAACCATGTGATATATCGTCTTCAAACACGTAATTTTTAAATTACCTAATTCGTCATTTATAATTATAAAAACAGCTTTCCATTTGAGAAATATTACAGTCTCGATATTTTCCTATTTTTAGCTAGGAAATATGTCATTTAAATTACAATCGCGAACTCAAATATATATACATTTTTAAAATTAGATTTTTTTATATTTAGAGAAAAAATTTCAAGTACTTCCAAAAAAAATTAAGTGCAACTTTATATATTCATTATATTAGTTCATTACTTAATTTTCCAATCAGTAAAATCTTAACATCTAATAATAAATAACAATTATTTGTGCAATACATACCCGATTGTTCTTTATCTATAGCTACAACTGTGCGTCGTTCTTCTATTTCGTTAGTCTTGTTTATAATCTTTTTTAATTCTTCCCTGTCGAATATTGGTTTACATCCTTCTCCTATATAATTTATTACATTATTTTTATATTATTAAAATTTTATCATACATTTATATATAATAAATGAAACATTTAGATAATTATGATTTATCTTTCTCACGTATTTGAATTAAATTTTTTATATTGTCTTCTCTTTAAATTTGTTTTATTTGTTTTCATTGATTATTATCGTAATAATAATATTGACACTATGGTTTTATAAGTAATAAAAGTATTAAAATAAGAATTACTTAAAAATTAAGCTCTAGATCTATGATAATAAAATACAAAATTTTACAACCTTTTAACAAACTAATTTAAATAATAAATACAGAAAGACTCAAATACAAACTTTGATTAAAAAAAAAACTTGCTTAAGATTTGGATGATATAATATTTACAACAAATCATTAAAACTTTGAGAATAAAATCCTTTCTGCTTATTAATATTATAAATTATTCTATGATTGCGTATAAATTAGCGCGCATTTTTAAATAAAAAAATAAAAGTTACATTAGCAGAATTATTGGAATTATTGTATATGAAATATTACAATTTTGATGATTTTCAAATATGGCCTGATACATATAATATAAGCATTGATTTCATATACGTATACCTATATGTATACAGGGTATTTCTAAAATACCCCCTACTAACCATATAGCGTTAGAATATCTTTTATGTCATTAAAAATTAATTTATAATAATAATATTGAACAATATTTTATTATAAATTTATATTTAATAACTTAAACGATATTTTTTCAAATGTAAAATTCTGAAAAAACGATTGTCTAAAAGTAATTACGATTCTTATTAATGAATCAAAGGTATGTCGGGAGAGGGGATATAATAAAATTTTAATTCCGGATAGAGGAATTTAAATTTTATAGTATTGTTAAAATTGAGACATAATTTTAATTTTTATAATTATTATGTCGCGACATAATATTAATTCATTGATAAAGATTTTAATTTTTCATAACTTTCCTATGACATGTGAGACCATTGTTCTACCACATGATAGCGGCGATGTCAGTGGCGTACCGGCGATTGCTTACGCACACTACTAGACGCGCGATTCGCGAACGTACATCCGTTTAAAACACGGCGTCAATTGGATTATCTTTACTCGATAATAAATGTTTCAGTAAGTATGGTTGCAAAAAATTTCCTAATAATAGATATAACTTTTTATCAGGAATAACGCTATATGATTAGTGGGCGATATTTTGGAAATATCCTTTACATATATATAAGATTAAAAAACTTTAAGAACACTTTTTTACGTAATGTTTTACTAGTTTCTAAATTAGATTAAAACTTATAATTATTGTCATATATTATTTAGCTTAACCACATAGAAATATGATGTAACAAATTGTAAAATCTTGCGAGAAGAATAGTAACATCCACATTGACTAGAAAATCATCTTCCAACGAAAAAATATACTCCCTCTTCTAAAGACATTTCATATCTTCAGTTGTTGATGATATTAGAATAATTTACAATCGTGTAATATTCAATCAATTTCTTAAAATTTATAAATGAATATAATTATAAGGCTCTGTGTAGGTACAAAACAATATAGAAGTAATAAGGGCCAAAAGCCAATAATATAAAACGATTATAAGTCAAATAATATAAAAATTACATAAACAAACGTTTCGATGCCGATTAGGTCATTTTCAATGTTAGAAGTTCTTACAGAAATACAGAAAAATTAAATATTAGGTGTACAAATTAGTTTATTTCTTATTTTTATAATAAGAAAACGATAATTTTAGTATAAAAGTAATATCAATCATGGGAACACTTTTTTTTAAAATAGGTAAATATAAAAAATAAGTTATTACATCGAAAATGGACCGAAAATTTTAGGAAATGAAAAAGTCATGAGTTTATACCTATATATTATTTTATCGTTTAAAAAAATGCAAAATTAAAAAGAAATTAATTCGGAAAAAAATAGAAGAAAAAATTTGACCACGATCAAATTAGTCTTAAAAATCATCAAATAAATCTAAGTTTTTATGAGAATTTTTTAAAAAAAATTAAACGTGTCATACTTCAAAAAATTAATATTTTTTTAAATTAAATTAAAAAAAATTAAAAAAACAATTTTGAAACTTATCTTGATATTTTTTTTAATCTAGAGAAAAAAAACAATTTAAAAAAACGTTTTATTTGGATTATTTTTCGCAAAGTTATAGGCATTTGAAAAATGCGAGTTTTAAAAAAAATTCATATCTCATATGTTGATAAAAAAATTCAAAAAAAATCATGGTAGGTTCTTGCGATGGGTACTATAATGTATCAAAATTTCAGCCAAATCAAAAATCCAAAAGTTTTTGAGCGGCTCATTTGGCGTGTATATATGTAATACCCCATATATATGTAAATATTTCTATTTTTTCAATTGTCATTGTGTCATTCTTTCTTTATTTTTCTACAAATGCTAATTAATTTATTATATTTAACTAAAATTTAAAACTTCGTTAAAATATAGCTCCTTCAAACACATTAAAAAAATTAATATATAAATTAATCATATAAATTATTATTATTGTATAGTTGTATTGATTGTATGATATATTATTATAATCGTTCTACATATTCTTAATAAAATTGTTTTAATTTTTATATATTCAAACTGCGATTTTGAAAGTAATACATAATTTCACTTTTATTGTATTAATTTTAAGAGTTGCTTTAAAGAACAGACTTTTCCATATCTAATTCTGAATATCTTCACTGATCATTGTCATCAAGTTTTGTTTTCATTTTATCTCCATTATTAACTTTTTAAATTAACATTTTTATCATCTTATTTATCACTTTTCCATCGCTGATATTGTTTTCAATACCTCTCTCTCTCTCTCTCTCTCGCGCGCGCGCGCGCGCGCGTGCGTGCGTGCGTGCGTGCGTGCGTGCGTGCGTGCGTGTGTGTGTTTTTCTTGATCAACTGTAAGAGATTTATCCTCATCTTCATTGTAAGCTTTTTTCAATCACCTTCGTACCCCGTTTATAGCACTAATATAATATATTCCGTAAAAGAAAATTTTCCATAAGGATATTTATCAAATAAAGCATATTCTTAGATCTTACTATTTAAGGACGTTCTTCGACTGCAGTTGTGCTCAACCTAAAGTAAAAAAAGAACATACAAATCATATGAAATAAAATTCTTTTTTATTTTAAGCTACTCTTATATATATTACTAATTATAATTATCAAATGTGAGATACTGCATATATAAATCATACCATTTCAACAACGTTTTATACGACGTTACCAAATCGTCAATGCCCCTTCGCCACTGCCGCGCCGCCGGTCGGCCGGTCGGAAAAATAACGGAGCTACTTTGCTCAATAATTTCTTAAAAACAAATACCGGAAGCCATAGACAGACAAATTTCATATTATTCCTTGTAATATCGAGTTTTATGTTTCATTGTCTCAAAAAATTGTAAAGAAAAACTTTTTAATAATGAATAAAAAGACCACTTTCGAGTAAGCTTTAGATAGAAATCCTATGTTAAACGTTTCAACTTTGAAGTGAATATCTTGATTTTTAATTCCGTTCCGGGTATTAAATTTTAAAGCATATGTTCAGAACACTAAAACACGTTTCTTCTTGTAAGTTTCAGAATCTAAAGAAAATGAATTTTTCGGAGAACGTTTTTAATCATAAGTAGTAAATTCAGTCAAATTAAAAAAATATTGTATAAATTGATTACTAAAACAACAATATTGCATCATACTGTATAATAATATAAATTACTATTTTTTGAATTTATCGCTCACATAAAAAATCTACTTTAAAATTGTATAATTTATATCACTATATTAAATTAATATTAAAAACAAGTCATTAAAAAGATTTTCGTGCTCCTGTATATCTGTCCGTATATAGATACCTTATCTTCATAGACTTTCTTCAATCATCTTCATATCCCTCTTGTAGAACTAATCTATCTTCCGTAAAAGAAAATATCTTCCATGAGGATATTCAAATAGAGTATCTTCCTGCATTCTACAATTTAATCATAAATTAAACGAATTATAACAAAGGATTCTTGATTTTAAATTAAAATATAAAGCAATGTAAAGGGCATGTAAGAGTCAAATATCAAATTAACAAAAATTGAGTCAAAACACAATATATTAAAATCGTTGACAATCAGTTAATAAATCATATACATATTTCGATTACATAATTGATCCCTCTTCAGATATTACATGAAAACTCAGATGTTAAAAAATTGAACTGAACATACTAATAAAACATAAAATAACGATGTAGGCCAGATTAATGTTCTTCAAAAAAATGGAAATTGCTCGCAAACAGTTGGAAGACTGATTGTTGGAAATTTCTTGATATTCTGATAAATTCAAAATTTAAATAAATTATCGATATATAAAAAGACAAGCAAGCCTGTCACTTTGATAAAAAAAAACTCACCAAGATAGCCAGACAGTTGTTTCACATGAAGGTGACACAAAGCTCGTCAAAACGTTACGTCAAGAAAGTGCATCGCAGTCGAGGTAAGGAACAATATTGGTCAAGTAATAGAAATTAAAAATTGTATATAAGCGTATTGTAATGATAAAAATAAAACTTTGTATAATGATAAAATTTGTCAAGAAGTAAGATATCGGTAAGTGTAACTGTTTTTATGATTTTATGTAATATCTGAAGAGAACTCGATGTGCGTGCGTGCGTGTGCGTGTGTGCGTATGTATATGTAGCCGAAACATATAATTTATTAATTGATTGTCAACGATTTTAATATTATATTTATGTTTTGACTCAATTTTTGTTAATTTGATATTTTGACTCTTACGTGCCCTTTATATTTCTTTATATTTTGTTTTAATCATAAACAATAATACTCAGATTAAATAAAACGATATTGTACAAATTGATTATTAAAACAATAATATTATATTATATTATATAAGAATTACTATTTAAAAAATTTTGTGCATATATAAAAAATTCATTTAAAAATTATATGAGTTATCTCACACTATATTGAATCAATTTTAAAAATAAGTCATTAAAAAGTCTTCCTGTCCCTATATAACTCTTTCTATATATCTATATACCTTTTATATTCTGCGTTCGTCGAAGTGAATCATGAAAAGTTTAACCTTATCTTCATCGTGGGCAGTCTTAAATCCTTTACTTTTCAAAATTTGTGCAATTATATTTTCTGTAAAGTAAAATTTTTAAATTAATATACGAATAATTTTATAATTACAAATACGTAATTATTTAAAAAATATTTTTAATTTATAATATTTTATGTAGAAATGCATGTAATACAATATTTACATCAAATTATGTAATTTATTTCAATAGAAACATCATTTTAAGTTAAATAAAATTTTGTGCAAACATAAGTAAATAAGATTTAATTAAATATTAGTAATATAATGCTTAATTATATAAAAAGCGATTGTAGCACAGAGCGTAATATGACTACTCCTTGTGCAAAAGATCTAGCGTTCAAATCTATTCAGATCATCAAATTTTATTTGATCGCTACGGAAGGCAATGGCAAACCTCCGAGAGTATCTTTACCATCGCCGTTTGGATTCGCCGATGAAAATATCGTAGCTTCCATGTCCAGCAGTGGATGAAATCAGGCTGATATAGGTAAATAAATACAAAAACGCTTAATTAAATATTTATATATTAAAACCTAAATATATAGCTTAGAAATCTAAATAAAATTAATTATCATTAGAACAAAATACTATAATATATTTGCAATTTACATTAAACGTACCATGACCCGGTCAAATGACCGGTTGTAAACTTTTGATTAGAAAATTCGCATGAAATGTTATCGCTTTTTCACATTTAACTTCATGACTTTTTCTGTTAAATATATACAATTAATTTTACATCATTTATTTATATTTTTATTTGTTAAATCTGATAAACACGTGTAGCCTAGCGTTATTTATCGCGACATGTCATTTGACCGGTTACAGTACAAATAGGTATATATTAAATCTCGGTACGTTTAGTGTTAAGCAAGAGCATCGAATAAATTATTTGGATACTCTCTTTGAATATTATTAGAATATTATAGTTAAACATACTTTTCGATTTACGACACAATATTCCGTGCAATATTTTTACAGGAAGATAAGTTCCTGTATCAATGTATGCCTTATACCTCTTGTGGAAAAAAATGTAGGTTAAAAATGATGAGTAAAATACTCTTCCAGTGTTGAAAAAGTTCTTGAATCAAATTTAATGTTCATTATTACAAGTATTTCTCTTGCTTGTCATCTTCATGGAGTATATTATATCGATAGAGTATATATTATCGATTTTTACAGTAGATTCTTCATAGATGTAAGAAATAAACCTATCAATGCATCAATCTTGTGTTTATATAACAAAATTTTGTGCTATTAATACGATAGAAACACATCATTATTATACAGAGTGTCTGAAACCACCCGTACATCCCTTTTATCTCGGAAGCAGAGTATTTTAGAAAACATCGTTTCAGACAAAAGTTGTGGAATTCTAAATGATCTATTCAGTAATCTGATCAGTCTGATCTTGGGTAGCGTCATCAAGGTTAGAGCAATATCACACACTTTGAATTTTTTAAATAGAATTCCCCATTTTTCATTACGTATTCTTATAACTTATAACATACCTCGAGAGCTTTCCAAAACACTAGAACAAAATATTGTTTCATGAAGTACCTTTCGAGTTATGTTTGAAAGTTACAGTATCGCCGGTATTTAGTATTATCTTAGTTGTTCTATCGACGGCTAACATCTCTTGGATAACATTTTTCAAGGTCAAGGCCATTAAAGGTTGTACTTCTAATTTACATTTTTGCATTAAAAATTCATTTTTTACATAAAAATAAATGTTGTTCAAGATCGTCATCTGGATAACATTTTTCAAGGTCAAAGCCATTAAAGGTTGTACTTCTAATTTACATTTTTGCATTAAAAATTCATTTTTTACATAAAAATGCCGGCGATATTGTAACTTTCAAGCATCATAACTCGAAAAGTACTTCATGAAAAAAAAATTTTTTTGTACTGTTTTGGAAAGCTCTCGAGGTGTGTTACAAGAATATGCAATGAAAAATAGGGGGTTCCATTTAAAAAATTCAAAGTGACATTACTCTGACCTTGGTTAACACCACTCATGGTCAGACTGATCAGATCATTTAGAATTCCACAATTTTTGTCTGAATTTTTTTTAAGATGCTCTGCTTCCGAGATAAAAGAGGTGGTCTCAGACACTCTGTACAACAAAACTTTTATGCTATTAGTACGATAGAGACACATCATTATTATATATCATCGCAGATTATTGTCAATGCTATATTTGTAATACAATTCTTCATTTATTGCAACGTTAGATAATAATTTTCTGCAAAAATTAAGAATTTAGAGAATCATAAGGATTTTATAGAATTAATAGTTTACCATCTCTTCTCTTGACGATCACATCTTCAGGATTAAGTATATCTCTTTGTAATTCGGTAACAGGTCCTTTTGCGGGAATATTCCTATGAATATCAACTTTAATTCGACGTAGTTCTGAAGTATCAATCTGTGCATTCTGAGGACCTCTAAATAAAGGTATTGTTCCACTTGAAGACCCATCTAATCTAAAGAGAATTTAATCATATGTTAAATTAATTGTAGTTATATTGTGTTAACATAATTAGATCCTTTTTTTCAGGAAAATAGTTCTATTCTCTTATATATCTTTTTAAACCAAAAATTTGTTTTTTTCTACTGTTATTCAAAAAATAAAATTTTTTTAAATCTTTGTAAGACCGTAACAAGTGATAAACACAAATAAACAAGAAGAAGATAGCCATAACGGTCAAAGCGGGATCATAATGCTTATTATAATTGTGTGTGATTCTATATACTGTGTATATAGTCCCCCCCCATAATCGCACGCCAAAATTTTTCAGCTTTAACGCAAACTTACTACTACAATAATATTACGAATTTTTAATTGTTTTAACAATTTTTGATGATCATAGTATCATGGATCTTAATCGTGTTTTTTGAATGACATATTAGAATATGAAGAAGATAAATTAAAATTCCGTAATAATTTTAAAATTCTGTAAATAATTAGATCTTTTAATTATTTCTTTAATATTGCGAAGAATATTACATAATTTTGGCGTTTCATCCCGGCTTCCACTACTGGACCCATCAGTAGTAGTGGAAATCTACCTTAGACGCCTGGGTAAGTTATTAAATCGAGATTCTATATGAAGAGATATATGCGTGTCTCAACACTTTCGAGAAATTGCGAATATTGATCCATTATTATCTATGATCATCAAAAATTGTAAAAACAATTAAAATTTCGTGATATTACTGTGGTATGTTTGCGTTAAAGCTGAAAAATTTTGCGCAATTATGGGAGGGATTACATACACAGTATATAGCATCACACACAATTATAATAAGCACTATTATCCAGCTTTAACCGTTATGGTTATCTTTTTCTAATAAAATTTTTATTTTTTAATTTTTTAAAATAAAATATTGTAACCTTTTTACTATTTTGAAAATATAATATTATCTCTCTCTCATTTATGTCACTATAAAATTTATGTAATAAGTACCTAATAATAATGACCAATCTTCAATAAATGATGGAATATAACACTGTTCTAACATACGAATACATTTTCACTGTTTTATAAGTAATATATTCTCTAAAATAGTTTTACACTAATTACCTTCTTATTTACTTTTCAATTCATTTTGTTGAAATATTCTTTCCGAATATTTTCAAGTTATTTTATCTCTATCAAGTACCAATAAATGCTTGGACCATAATAAAGATACAAATATATAATGTATATATATTGTACACTCACTTTTCATGAAGGCTACCAGATTTAGAAGCAGTTGATGCAGATCTACCTCTGTACTGAACATGCGTAGGAGATTCACTACCACTTTTACTTTGACTGTGACGCGAGGATTTTTCTTCAGTATATTTTAAAGCTTGTGCACGTTTCCTTTCATATTCTAAAATTTTTTGCTGTTTTAATTTCTCATGCTGTCTCTCTCGCTCTTGCTGGCGTTGCCATTCTCGTCTGCGCCTCTGCTTCTCTTCTTCGGTTCTTGAACGTAAAACTGCATAAGTATTGTTATCTTCGTTACGCGTTGATCTTGACTCCTCACCACCTCGGAAAGTTGTCGATCGTATTGGATTCATTACTGAAAATATAAAGCAAAGCAAATTCACCACTAATTATATAGGATTGTTTGCATGCTGCTGTGCTGATAATTGTACAGCCTGCTGGCTATGCTGCTGGCTGATCTGCTTTCATGATATTAAATTTGGTTTGTTTTCCGTTCCTGCACTAGATTGCACTAAAACTATCTTACTCACTTTATGTTCCAAAAGCATACATTAGTTCAGCTATAAAAAACGGACCTATTATTTTTCTTGCATTATTTTATGTTGGCTCATTATGAGAATCAATTAAGGCTATATTCTACCAATGCTGAACAGCTATGATGCACATAATGTAAAACTATAGGTTTTGCAATACCAGCAGTAAATATTGGAATGTAGTCCAATATATTGGAACATAGGCTAGTCATATAAGATAAAAGTATTTCAAAAAGATGAAAGTGGTACGGTGATACATATTTTCCAGATTAAAACAAATTGGTGATTAAACTAGGCAAATGAGAATACAGTGTTAATTGTAGTACGCAAATAAAAATGGTTTGTTTTTTTGTGAATTCTTTATTTAATGGATTCATGATACTTTTCACAGGTAAAATGTACGTTTTGACTCAATTCGGAGTCCTCTTTGGCACTAAATATGTCTTTACTATGTATAAATAAGGAAGATTAACCAACAAATTGACAGATTTGATGTGGTACATCTATCAAATATAATTAAGATTAACAATGAATTAGTGTGACTAATCTTATAACTCACCTTAAACACACAAAGCAATTATCATAAAATCTCAGATTAAAATTTGACTATTAAGTCACATTGCGAAACTCAATCTCCAGTACGTAATGAAAAAGGTTAATTTTACGATACCATGTAAATGTTGCGGTACTAGGAAAATTAAAAAAAGTAAAAGATCAAGTAGTTTAACGCATTCTAACGCATTCTAACACCCAGCATGTCTTCAAAAAGATGAAAGTGATATGGTGGTATACTTTCCAGATTAAAACAAATCTGTGATTAAACTTCGATCTTTTACTTTTTTCTAAATTTTATACAGTATACCTTCGGTATTGTTCGTGTAAATCTCATGAAGTGTTGGATCAAAAATTGAAAGAATATTATTAAGAACAAAATGACAATCAAATTCACTAAACAATGTATACAAGACAATCTAGTACCGCGACATTTACATGGTATCATAAATCATGAAATTAACCTTTTTCATTATATACTAGAGATTGAGTTTCGTAATTTGATTTAATAGTCAAATTTTGATCTGAGATTTCATGTTAAGATGAGTCGGAAGATTAGTCATACTAATTCATTGTTAATTTTAATTATATTTGACATATGTACTATATCAAATCTGTCAATTTGTTGGTGATCTTGCTTATTCACATACAGTAAAGACATATTTAATGCTGAAGAGAATTCCGAATTAATTAAGTCAAAACGTACATTTTACCTTTAGAAAGTATCATCAATCCATTAAATAAAGAATTTATAGTAAAAAAACAAATAATTTTTACTTGCGTACAACAACGAACGTTGCATTCTCATTCATCTAGTTTAATCACCAATTTGATAAAAGTATTTCCTTCGCAATAATTAAAAAGCTATGCAATTGTAGTTTTATGAAGATTTATCACAGCAGCGAAGTTATTCAAACATTTCTATCAAGTAACTCCTGTCAAATAAATTTCAACTTCTCAGCCAATACAAAAACTGGCATTGTGTGAAGTCAAAGTAGCAATATGGCCAGCAGCAAACATACAAATTCAGTTACCAATCCTGCAGGATAAAAAGCATCGCAAGAATAAACAAAATTAAGTCTTAAAAGTTTTCTGAAAAATAAAATTGGTGTTTTCTTGGGAATGTTTTTGAATGAATTTAAACTACTTTGTAAAAAAAAGTACTCACCACTGAAACTTTGCAACCAAGTAGAAAATAGATTCCAACTGGAATGTAGCTAGATAATTTTCGCACAGTGATTGCAGAAAACTGCTAAATATTTTGTTTTTCTAACGATAATTGATTAATTCCGAAATTCGCCAATTGAAATCATAAACTACAAAAGAAATGTCCAGGATTCTTCGGTCAAATGCAAATTATTAAGTATTTTTACAATAAGTATTTAAACCTTGCATATTCTAAGACAAGCTGATCAGAATCAAATCATCGCTACATAACATTTTTAACCGTGCAAAAGATAACAGATTTGAATATTTAAAAGTCCAAAACACATTCGTGGTGTCGTGGTTTTGTATATTAATGTGTGATTAATACTAATATTTTATAGAACATTTAAAAAATAATTAATATAAAAGATTAATATTTTGCCGGAGCTCTTACGTAACAATTCACAGATTTTTTACATTCTAACAATGACCATTAACTGATTTAGGGTGCGTCCCTTCTTCTTTTTTATTTTTAATGGCTCTCAGGCGAACGCCCGCAATACGGCCAGTATCTAATGTAGCGATAGCGACTTGTAAACGGAGAGGATGAAATGCCCGCAAAAATGGCGTAACCCGTACGGACCAGCATGGACATCGGGCGCCTGCATCTACGTCGTCACACCGCAATAACGCGCATCAGGACGAACGAACGGGTCGTCAAGATTCGCGAGATAAACAAAATCAAAATGAAGTGCAAAGCATGGTCAAAGTCGGCACCACTTTTCAAAAAATATGTGATTGAAAGCACACGAACCGAAACGCGTCCGCCGCGGTCGAGTAATTCTGCTGAATTCTGCAGAAGTTAGGGGTTAGGAACTGGAAAATATCGATTATTGATACGATGTTTTTCCAATTTGATTATTCCCTAGACGATAGTTTTTTTTGGTTCGATGTAACTAGAATCGTTACTAAGAGCCTCTTTCACCAACGCCGATTAACTTAATCGACGATTAGTCCATTGGAATTGACGAATCGCGTCTGTCGTCAAAACTAAATGATAAATGCAATTGGTCAATTCCAATGGACTAATCGTCGATTAAGTTAATCGACGTTGGTGAAAGAGGCCCTAAACTGTGTATTGCCTGGTTTATGCTTCAGGTCTTAATCCCAAGATCCTAAAATTCAACCAATAAAGCTGCCAGTTCTAACCGAAATTTGAACTCTATTGGCTGAATTTTAGGATTAAGTCCTTAAGACCGAAGCATAAACCAGGCATATGACTGTTGCGGTATTCTCTAAACATTTTATCGATGATTGTCGCTATCGTTAACTAGCGACAGCCAATGGCAGGACAATCCTAAAAGAAAGCGCGGTTCTCATTGGCTGTCGCTAGTTAACGATTACAACAATTATCGAAAAAACGTTTAGAGAATCCCGCAACTGGTATCGTAGAGACCCTATAATAGGGAGCAATAGGGAATCTGGCCAAAGATGTCACTCTCATTGGCTAAGAAAGAATATGGCGCGACCAATCGTTGCTGTTGAAATTTCTTTCCAAGCGCAGCATAATTTGAATATGATGAAATAATAAATTCATGTTTTATATATATCAATATATAAAACATAAAAACACAGATTATAAAATATATAAAGTTTATAAACATATAAAATATATAGAATATAAAAATAAATTATTTGATTACAGAATGCATTGCCATTGTTTTGCTACTAAACATTTTTCGTCGCGGACGTTCTTTCGGACAATTAATTTTAGATCTATATTTAATGAAATATTTCATTAACTCATTTTTGTAATTTTCACTTTCGTCACAAGAACCGTAACAAGCCCCCAGGGCCTCTTTCACCAACGTCGATTAACTTAATCGACGATTAGTCATTGGAATTGACCAATCGCATTTATCATTTAGTTTTGACGACAGACGCGATTGGTCAATTCCAATGGACTAATCGTCGATTAATGGCGAATTCGATTGGATGCACTAGTGCGCACTGAGTGCACCTGAGTTCATCTTTCTAGGAGAAGGGAAAAGGAAAAAAGATGAACTGGTGCAATCCAATCGAATTCGCCATAAGTTAATCGGCGTTGGTGAAAGAGGCCCTCAATTTTCGGCGCTTGCGGCGCTGCATTGGCTTGTGTCATAAAGTCACTAGATTTATAAATCTAGTGACTTTATTGTATCGTTGATACTCCGTGATCTGAATGCATCTATAAGGTTCATGAGTGATATATACACCATGGTATTCTACATATGACATATATAATATATATATATATATATTTTATCTACATACCATGAGCGGCGCTTTATGATCAGTCCGGCTTTTGAAGAAATATGGCGGATGTTGAGGTGAGCGAGTCACGTGGAATACAAGAAAATTCTTGTATTACTTTAACATTGGTGTGATATTATAATCGGTGCGTTTTGTTGTAGCTAGCAAAAGCCTTGAAGGATTTACCAAATCGAGTTCAGATCGCCAGTAAGAAGGAGCGGCGTGAGATTCTGCAAAATGTCGCCAGCGTATTGTCAAATCCCGGTAAGGAGATCGCGGGAGAAGACACGTATTCTTTTTTAATGAGAGATAAATAACACTGACGTATAGAGATTTTATGAAAATGCAGGGACAGATTTTTTACACAGCCGTTGATTCATCGCTCTGTGATTTGTGCATGATTTTGACAAAACTGTCAGTCATTGATTTGGAATGTTCCAGAGTATTTTATTTACAATATGTCTTTTTAATTATTTTGTCAAATATCTCTCTTTTCTTATCTTAGTTCTGAATTGTTTAAAATCTAGTCGAAAAATTATTGTTACAAATTATATGTATAGTAACAGAAATTTGACAACTCCAATAATTAGGATTTTTAATATTTTTGTTAAATATTATTAAAGACATCTGACATATTTTTATAAAAATTATTATTATGTAATACATGTAACAGATATTTTAAAAATATATTTTATGTATTTTTTTTTAGTTAAGTAACTTGCTGCAACTGTTATTTTTTGCATGATCCAATTTGACTATGTTAATGAGATTTTAAAATATCTATTAAGCATTGTTAAAGATATTTTGACATATTTCAGTAAAAATTACATAACATATTATTTAAAAATATATATATTTAATATATTTCAGTTAAGTAATAAATTTGTTGCAACTGTATTGTGTTTTATATAATTTAGCTTGACTATGACAGCATACAAAAATTAATTTTCTTGTAATAGTATATATATAATAAGTGAATATTTTATAATGTCGAGTTATAATTTTTTATAAGTATTTTTTCTATTTCAGAAATTCATTTAATATATGTATGTTAAATCTTAATATAATTTTTTCCAACAGTATTCTTAATCTAATAGCATATTCACTTTATTATCTGAAATGAATAAAAATTTCTTGTTTTTATCTTTTAGTGAGGAATTTAGATTTTTTAAAATTGTTGGATTTATTTCAACTTAAAAATATTAAATATTTAAATGTAAATTTTTTATTTCTAGTATTCAATCTTAAAGTAGTCTTTTATGTTATTTTCTTATAAGAAAGTAATAAATTAAATATTTTGTATATATAATTCACATAATTGATTTTAAGTAAAAAATATGATATACAACACTTTTATCTGAAACTGTTTTATGTTTGTCAAATTATTATATATTAGGTTACACAAATATTCTGGAAAGTATAAATTATTTAAATATGTAAACCACGAATTATTTATTACAGGCATTAATGACAAAATTGTTAATGGAATTTGTAAGGTTGTATCACTTACCCTACATAGATACAAAGATAGCGCTTCTCAGTCCTACGTGAGAAACCTAATTGTCGAATTAATTAAACAACAACCAGATGCTACTATCAAACATATGACAACTGTAATTTCGGAGCAAGCTAGCTGGCATAAAAATGTGGTTCCAACGTAAGTCGAATTCGAGAATAAATTTTTTATCAATTATCTATTTACAACAATATTTTTCTAAAACGGTTTTTTTTTTTTTAGTCTGAACACTGCTCTAACTGCATATATTGCATTGAAGTGGTCAACTTTAGTTATTTTTCAT
Source organism: Cyphomyrmex costatus (assembly GCF_001594065.2). Lineage (NCBI taxonomy): Eukaryota > Metazoa > Arthropoda > Insecta > Hymenoptera > Formicidae > Cyphomyrmex > Cyphomyrmex costatus. Next base: position 4,862,155 of record NW_017275207.1, read on the forward strand.
GGATATAACAAATGTCATATAACTCAAATGAATGAATCTTTAGCAAAGCTCATTGAGGCACAAGCAAATTTATCTGCTGCGGCTTTGGCATCTACAGATAAGAAACTTGCTAACAAGGTGTATAAGTTACTCACACACGAATGGGTAGCTATTACAGACATAGAAACTTATGTCGAACATTTAATGAAATTGGAACTTGGTAATGGTGTAATTATTCTAGCCAGTTTACTTACAAAATATTTAGTTGCTACAAAAAGGAATGATTTGGTGGAACAATTGAAGGTAAGCGAGACAAGGAGGAATACACACACACCTACACACACATATTTTTTTAATATATATTATATATTGTATTTTTTTCTGAATTCTAGACAAACATGATAGATGTTTTTATAAAAGTGACGATTAGTTGCAAGAAGAAACCAGATTTGTATGTAGTCGATGCAGCTATGCCACTTCTTCGGAGATTAACTCATGAGGAATTCAAAACTCAATTACTTCCCGCTTTACAAAAAGCTATGTTGCGAAATCCAGAAATCATAATTGAATCAGTTGGACATATTTTAAATGGATTGAGTCTTGACCTGAGTCAGTATAGCCAAGAGATAAGTAAAGGATTATTTGCTAATCTACATTCTAAGGAGGATTTGGTTCGAGATGAAGCAGTTGAAGCGTGCCGCAAACTCGCTATACAATGTTCCGATACGACAGCTGTGGAAATGTTGCTATCGTCCATATTTGCAGTGTTTCATGGATCGGAAGGTAAACTCACGGTTGCAACACATAAGATTTCAGTTCTGCAAGGTGCTGGTAATCTCAGTTACAATGTGGCTTCGGGTAGTAGCGTTCAAAAATTAGCCGAAACGGCCTGCGAGCATTTTGTCAAAGTGCTCGAGACCGAAGTTCACGAGAAGACACTAATACACGCTCTTGAAATGATGACACTGTGGTCTAAGAAATTCACGTGTAATGTACCAAAAATCGTCGTAGACGCTTTTAAGAAGGGCATGGCAGCGAAAACGTCCACTGCTGCAGTTCGTACTGCCTACATCAAGTTATTCTTTTCGACTCCCGCCACCTCTTACTCGGGTGTGTTAGCACCGATTCTTGCACAAGTAATAACAAGAGCTACTCAGCAATGCGCGCAACCAGCGGCAGTAACTGAAGGTCTGGTCGCTTCGTATTTATTACTCAAATTTGTGTTAGCTGACCAAGTGGAGAATGACAAACAGAGTGTGCTGTGGAATGCCATAGACGAGCAAATATTCTTTTCCGAAAAATTTCTGTCGACGTGCAATGACGATATTTTGTACCATCTTATGTTACTCTGCGAACGTCTTATTACTGAATTCTCTGATAAACTGAACGAGAAAGCTCTAACTGGCATTCATCGAGCGATTGTGTCTTGCGCCACTGCCCCAAATTCTGTGACGAGACAACGGTGTTCTCTGTTAGTCAAGAAAATTATGACCGGTTTGAACACATACACGCCAGCGCAGGCGTTGTTAACAGAGTTTAATAAATTTTTGGAAAACGTTAAAATCAGGTCAGAATCGGATAAAGAAAATAAAGAAGACTCCTCAATGGGAGAGATTACTGGCAGGTGTCTCGCTGATGGATTGTTTGCCATATGCTCAGGTTCCTTCTTACATGAAGCACATACCTATCAAATGACCAGAGATGCTTTGCTTCCATCTCATCACCCAGCGCTGCTCAAAGCCGTACCAAATTTATGGTTTAAAATTGCCAAGAATTACAATCTCGTACCAAAGGATTTCTTACGTACCTACAGTAACGAAGTGAGAAAGATGTTAATACAGAATTATAAACCGGTGCCGAACTACGAAAATGCACTTATAAAAATCGTCTCACTTGCACCAGATGCTTTTCTACCCGCCCTAGTATCGAACGGTACAAGCAAACTTGACGATCCAGAGATTTTACGAGTTACCAAGGACGAATATTTTACTTATCTTACTCCTGAGGGAGAGCTCTATGATAAGAGCGTATTACCCGTTAATGATGAGAACGATATCCTTAGTTCTATGAATATGAAAAGAGAAAGTAAAGTTTACTCGTTCAAGGAGCAGCAAGAGGAGCTTCAACTACGACGCGAGTTATATGAGAAACGAAAGAGGGAAGGTAAGATAAAAGAACCAAAGTTGACGCCTAAACAAGAAGAAACTATAAAGGCACAGATTGCGAAGGAGAATAGTATTCGTAAGAGATTAACCGAATTGAAAGCTAAGATAGATAACACTGTATCCTTAGTAGCATGCTCGATACGCGGTAATCAGCAAGAATTGTCTTTGTACTTAAAAGATCTTCTACCATCCATTTTGAAGAATCTAGGCTCTCCACTGGCAGCACCTGAGATGTCGGAGCTTTATGTATCTCTTCGCCAAACAGTGACGATAGATAATAGTACGATTCTAGGTGACCTAATTGCTCACGTTACACTGCGACAGTTGCAACCGCAGTGCGACCTAGACCAATCTTGGGAAGAGGAAAATTTAGATGTAGCGGTTAAAAGAACGTTGAATCTTATACATGCGGTAACGATCAAGAAAAAGGAATTGTTTACGGCACCCGCGTTTTGTTACGTTTTTCCCTTCATAAGGAAGACTCTGACATCATATAAGGACGAGGGCATGATTGTACAAGGACTGCAATTGATTCAGGAACACGCTAAACAAAGAGGCAGCACCACCGATTTGAAGGATCTCAGGCATCCCAGACTTCTCCCACACAAGCAAATGTTCGACTTGCTTATTGAACTTATGGAGACCACCACGAGCCGAGTACAATCTCATGCAGTAGCGACTTTGCTAGATGTTGCACATTCTGGTAGCGGTCAACCGGGTACTGCAATCGCCACTAGCGAGGACATAGACTCGTTGATTGGTGCATTACAGAATTCATTGTCGACCGTGAGAGACGCTGCTCTCAGAGGTTTGACAGTGATACGACAGGTCTTTCCAACTCAGAAGGAGGATCAAGATCAATTTAATAGACTTACAAGGAGAGTGTGGATTGCTCAGTTTGACATAAACGACGAAAATAAAATCCTCGCTAACGAATTATGGAACGCAGCTGACTTTACCGCACAAGCAGAGGTTCTCTGCGATGAACTGATTCAGGATATCGCTCATCCAGTCGAGCCGGTGCAACAAGCAGCCGCGCACGCGCTGGCCCAGAGCTTAGCCAATGTGCCGCATTTAACACCGACTGTATTAGACAGCCTGTTGCAGTTGTATCAGGAGAAACTGGCTATGATCCCACCAAAGTTGAACGATTTTGGTCGTGTTATCGAACAGCCAATCGACACGTGGAGTCCACGGCGCGGAGTAGCGCTCGCCCTCGCTCAAATAGCACCGCTTCTCACCGCTGACACGGTGCATCGACTTATCCAATTTTTCGTTTTAACCGGCCTCGGTGACCGAAATCAATCTGTACGCACTGAGATGCTTACAGCTGCCGTCGCGGCAGTCGATCTTCATGGCAGTGCGAATATTACGTCGCTGCTACCGGTTTTTGAAAACTTCATGGATAAGGCTCCAAAGATTGGCAGTTTCGACTCGATTAAGCAATCGGTGGTGATCCTCATGGGATCCCTGGCGAGACATTTGGACAAAAACGATCCGCGGATCAAACCCATTGTGATGCGCCTCATTGCAGCGCTCTCCACGCCATCACAGCAAGTGCAGGAAGCTGTAGCCAATTGTCTGCCACATCTAACAGACTCTATTAAGGAAGACGCACCGAAAATTGTAGACAATTTAATGGATCAGTTGCTGAAATCAGACAAGTATGGAGAGCGTAAGGGTGCAGCATATGGACTGGCAGGACTTATCAAAGGTATGGGAATTCTCGCGTTGAAGCAACTGGACTAATGGATCAGTTGCTGAAATCAGACAAGTATGGAGAGCGTAAAGGTGCAGCATATGGACTGGCAGGACTTATCAAAGGTATGGGAATTCTCGCGTTGAAGCAACTGGACATCATGAGCAAATTAACTCACGCTATTCAAGACAAGAAGAACTACAGGCACCGCGAAGGTGCATTATTCGCATTCGAGATGTTGTGTACAATGCTCGGCAGATTGTTTGAGCCTTATATCGTTCACGTACTGCCGCACTTGCTGTTGTGTTTCGGCGATTCGAGTCAGTACGTGAGAACCGCCACCGACGACACTGCCAGAGTAGTTATGAGCAAACTTTCTGCCCATGGCGTCAAACTCGTTCTACCAAGTCTACTGGCGGCTCTGGAAGAAGATTCATGGAGAACGAAAACAGGTAATTAAATGCAATGCCGTTTATTCTGTTAATAATAAACTAAATAAACTAAATAAATTAAATTAACTAAATAAAGATATTTTTCTATTATAGATTTTATCTTGTATAACAAGATTTCATTAGTCTTTCTACCTTTATTATTTTTATATTTTAATACATAAGACTTTGTCAATAGTGCTATAATCTTGGCTTCTGACAAAAAGAAATCCTGTATGGATCTTGGCTTTCTTCTGATTTTATTATAGTTACTATTTTTAAGGAAGAGATTGAAACTTCTTGTCCATCCTATATGCTCCAGAATTGAGTTTTGCTTTTAAATTTATTTATTATTGTATAGAAATTCCTTCAAGAGCGCATTATATAGTGATTTATTTATCCTCAATTATCTTAGGATTAAATATATATTTTGAAATATTCTGTTTTTTTTCTATTATAGTTAAATATTTTCTCACCTTAAAAATTCTTATTGTCACATATGTACGTGAATTGACAATTCCAGGAATTGAACTTGGAATCCTTTTGCTTGACAATTGAATGATTTGGTATTGAGTTATTCAGTATCCCAAAATAAATTGCTCGTGTTTAAAATACAGTTGTTTTGGAAAACAACATTATTTATTTTAAAGATAAAAAAAAGTTGAACTGAGTTGAACTTAAAATTCATGTATGTCATTTTTAGGATCTGTCGAGTTACTTGGAGCTATGGCATACTGTGCACCGAAACAGTTAAGCAGCTGCCTACCGAGTATTGTCCCAAAATTGATAGAAGTGCTCAGCGATTCTCACACGAAAGTACAAGAAGCCGGCGCGGAAGCGCTCAAGGTCATCGGAAGCGTTATCCGTAATCCAGAGATTCAAGCTATCGTGCCAGTTTTACTAAAAGCGTTACAAGATCCCTCACATAAAACTGCCACTTGCTTGCAAACGTTGCTGGATACTCAATTTGTACACTTCATTGATGCCCCATCGTTAGCTTTGATCATGCCTGTTGTGCAACGCGCATTTCTTGATCGTTCAACGGAGACGAGAAAAATGGCCGCGCAGATCATTGGCAACATGTATTCCTTAACAGATCAGAAAGATCTAACTCCATATCTACCGACTATTATTCCAGGTTTAAAGACAAGTTTACTCGATCCAGTGCCCGAAGTACGTAGCGTATCAGCGAGAGCGCTGGGGGCTATGGTACGAGGAATGGGCGAGTCTAGCTTCGAAGATCTGCTACCTTGGTTGATGCAAACACTGACCTCTGAAACCAGCAGCGTTGATAGATCCGGCGCTGCCCAAGGTCTTTCCGAAGTGGTACGTGGATTAGGAGTCGAGAAACTTCATAAACTCATGCCGGAAATCATAAGTACCGCAGAGAGAACCGATATCGCTCCTCACGTGAAAGATGGATACATCATGATGTTCATATATATGCCAAGTGCATTCACTACAGAATTTACGCCATATATAGGACAAATAATCAATCCTATACTAAAAGCGTTAGCTGACGAGAACGAATACGTACGGGAAACTGCATTGAGAGCAGGACAACGTATCGTTACACTTTATGCTGATTCGGCTATAATGCTATTGTTACCAGAACTGGAGAAGGGTCTCTTCGATGACAATTGGCGTATCCGATATTCGTCTGTGCAATTATTGGGCGATCTACTTTACAGGATCTCTGGTGTATCGGGCAAGATGTCAACCGAGACCGCAAGCGAAGACGATAACTTTGGGACTGAACAATCGCATTATGCTATTATAAACGCTTTGGGTGCGGAGAGGCGAAATCGTGTCTTAGCTGGTCTGTACATGGGACGATCGGATGTGGCACTTATGGTCCGTCAAGCAGCTCTCCACGTCTGGAAGGTTGTGGTAACGAATACACCGAGAACGCTGCGAGAAATATTACCAACACTGTTCACTCTTTTGTTGGGATGTTTGGCAAGCACAAGTTACGACAAAAGACAAGTAGCTGCTCGGACGTTGGGCGATCTCGTTCGGAAATTGGGAGAGCGAGTATTGCCAGAGATCATACCGATTTTGGAAAAAGGTTTGCAGAGTGATCAAGCTGATCAGCGTCAAGGAGTATGCATAGGCTTATCAGAAATCATGGCGAGCACCAACAAAGATATGGTTTTAACTTTCGTTATCAGTCTCGTCCCAACGGTAAGGTAAGTATATTATCTTTAAATAAAAATAACAATGAAAACGTATCATCAGGCATTAAGGAGATCATAATCCTGTTTTAGAAAAGCGCTGTGCGATCCGTTGCCGGAGGTTCGACAAGCTGCTGCCAAAACTTTCGATGGCTTGCATTCTACAGTGGGTGTTCGCGCCCTCGATGATATATTGCCAGCAATGTTGACGCAACTGAACTCGCCCGACCCTGCAGAAGCAGAGAACACTTTGGATGGTTTACGTCAAGTGATGGCGATCAAGTCACGTGTTGTGTTGCCGTATCTAGTCCCGCAATTAGCCTCGCCGCCGGTTAACACGAAAGCACTGTCGATACTGGCCAGTGTGGCAGGTGAAGCATTGACAAGATTCCTCCATAGGATTTTACCAGCGTTACTCACTGCTCTTTCTAGTGCGCAAGGAACTGCAAACGAACTGCAGGAGTTAGAATATTGTCAGGCTGTTGTTCTTTCCGTCACCGATGAAGTAGGTGTCAGGACCGTGATGGATCAGTTGATGGAGGCCACGAGAGCGGAAGATCTTTCAAAACGGCGGAGCGCCGCGACGTTACTTTGCGCATTCTGTCGTGACACTCGCGCTGATTATAGCCAGTACGTCCCACAATTGCTTAGGGGTCTAATTCATTTATTCACTGATGAGGACAGGGATGTATTGCAGATGAGTTGGGAGGCACTGACAGCTGTTACAAAAGTAAGCATATGGATGGAAATGCACGATAACTTGAATGTCAAAATTAATATTACATATACAAGAATATGAAAAATGTTCAAAATTTATATTATAATAATTTTAATTCTTAATATTAACATTTTTAATTGCCTTTTCAATTGTTTTTATGCTTGCAGACTCTGTCATCTGATCAACAAATAGCGCATGTACAGGACATTAGGCAAGCCGTTCGGTTTGCGGTGTCTGATTTGAAAGGTCAAGAATTATTACCCGGATTCTGTCTTCCCAAGGGAATCACCCCGATTTTACCGATCTTCAGAGAGGCAATACTAAATGGTTTGCCAGAAGCAAAGGAACACGCTGCTCAAGGACTGGGAGAAGTTATAAGATTGTCTAGCGCAGCCGCGTTGCAACCAAGCGTTGTACATATTACCGGTCCACTTATCCGAATACTTGGTGATCGTTTTAATTGGAGCGTTAAGGCAGCCGTTCTCGAGACGCTTGCTATACTACTTGGAAAGGTTTGTACAAAATTGAAAATAATTGTTATTATTAGGATTTTACATCTCATATGCGATTTGCAAATGAAATAAAGAACGCATACAAGAACGCACATTGTCTTTTAACGTCCTGTAAAGATTCTTCTGGTTCGAAATTATTGATTTACCTTGTTTATAGGTTGGTGTTATGCTGAAACAATTCTTACCACAATTGCAAACTACATTCTTAAGAGCTTTGAACGATAGTAACCGGCAGGTCAGATTGAAAGCAGCTTATGCTCTTAGCAATCTGATTGTTATCCATACACGTGTCGATCCTTTATTCACTGAACTTCACACTGGTATCAAAACAGGGGATGATCCAGCGATAAGGTAATCTTAATCTGTGATAATATTTTTATACGTCCTTTTGATATTAAAACATTTTACAAAAATTTATAATATTGTTTGGAATATAGGGAAACGATGCTGCAAGCTCTCAGAGGTGTACTGACTCCGGCTGGTGACAAAATGACCGATCCCATGAAGAAACAGGTATTTGCAACGCTCAGCAGTATGCTTGGTCATTCAGAAGACGTAACGAGGAATGCAGTCGCTGGCTGCTTCGGCGCTCTTTTGCGATGGTTAACTCCGGAGCAATTAGCGATTGCATTTAATGATCATCTTTTATGTAAGTTCACGAAGAATATAATGCTACTTAACATTTACAATAATTATTAATATATGATTGATATTTGATTAGGTAACGATGTTAATGCCGACTGGATGCTCAGGCATGGACGGTCAGCTGCGCTTTTCGTAGTGCTAAAGGAATCACCTGTTACGGTATATAATCCTAAAGAAAAAGATCGCGTTTGCACGGTGATATTTTCCTATTTGGCTGCTGATAGAGTACAGATTGTCATGAACGGTGTACGAGCGTGTGGATATCTATTTCAGTATCTTATGAACGAATCGCAATCAATACCACAGCAAATTTTGTCACCGTTTGTGAGGGTAAGTTCCTCGAACATTTATTGTGTCTATACCAGACCCGATAAATAAATTGCTCGTGATGATATCTAAAAAAAAAAGTAACATAAAATATTTAACATTAAGCATAACAATAATACCTTAATAATATTAAATCAATATCACTGTAACTTTCAGTCGATGAATAACAACAGCAACGACGTTAAGCAACTACTCGCTAGAGTTTGTATTCATCTTGCGCGTAACATACCACCTGAAAATATGTCACCTGAACTGCTCAGGGCACTTTTACCAATGTTGGTAAACGGCACAAAAGAGAAGAACGGATATGTCAAAGCAAACAGTGAGCTTGCACTTATCGCGGTGCTACGGCTGAGACAAGGCGAAGAAGAACATCAGGTTAGTTGCTGTTTTCTAATCATTTTTTTAAACTTATTTAAATTTTATAAGATTATTTTTCTTATATGTAATTAATTATTTTTTCGTGTTAATAAAAAACTTTGTCACTTTCAGCGTTGCATGGCTTTCTTGGACGTTGGTGCAAAGGAGTCTCTGTCTGACGTGGTTAGTAAAGTGTTGCGTAAAGTTCTTTCTCAACCGGAGGGTAAAATAGAAGAATTAGATGATACGTTACTCACGTGAGAGATATTGTATTCCCCGGGGCTTATTACACACTATACCCGTTCCAATAATCATATTACCCGTCATTATTCGCCCGACCCCTATAAAGAAGAGATTTATGGTTCATGTATCAACTGCATTATGAACAAACTAGTTCGTTCAACATTGTATCTCGATAAACAATTAAAGAGCGTGAAGCGGAACAGTCGCTCAATGGCGTTCAAGTTACTTAAACTAAGATGTCCTGAATATATCAAGCGATTCGAACCAGAATTGTACATACATTTACGAAAGATGTTTTCTATGATTCATATAACTGCCGCCTGACATCTAATACTCTCAACGTCGGTAATCGCACTAGCGTTTTCCCACTTAAAAGATCAGAGATGACAGTCGGTATCTATTATCGAGATTTGTTTGTGTTGAAAAAGAGATAAGATTTATTATTTAAGTCCTTACATTTTGTTCATAATTGCATTTAATGTTCACAATCACATTATGAAGTCTTTTATAGACTTAACATGGCTGTACTACAAGGGTAGTTCGAAAAGTTCTCAGCCTGACAAAGAAAATACAATTTTTGGCAAAATTTTTTTTATTTTTCGACTCGTGAGTCAATACACTTAGACCAACGATATTCCAACTTCTTTAGACCTTCAATATAATACAATTTTTAAACTCTTTTTTGGAGCACTTTCACCCGCTTCCACCCATTATTCGGATTGTTGTTTTGTCTCTGGCGTGTAGTGGTGAATCCATGTTTCATCCATAATGATGAATCGTCGCAGAAAGTTGGTTGGATTGCGTTTAAACATATTCATACTTTTGAGAAACATTCGAATGCATTTCTGACCGTTAGCAAACGCGACACCCATCCATCGCGCTGATGGATTTGCTTTACTCAACGCAACAGACAAACTACTAATCGCATCTGTCTGAAACTTTTTCGGAGGCTCTCTGAAGAATCGAACTTAATCATAGCCATTTGATACTGTCGGTGCCATCTCTATGTCAGGCCGAGAATCTTTCGAACTACCGTTGTATATGTATGTTGTATCAGAAATTATTTTTTTCATTTATTATAAGAAAAAAATGGTAATTATCGACAATAGCGGACCCCGCTCTAATGACCTTGACATATGTTGTCATGATTCTGAGTGACCTTTAACAGGTTTTAGCTCGTCCTTTGTTAAAAAATTATTCACTTAAAAAGTTTTAAAAGTGAAGTTTCTTTTCTACTACATAGAACAAAAATTCCCTGCTTTAAAATATATTTTATGACTTTCCACGCGAAGCGATTCCCACCCCGTCCCTTGCAAAGGAGCGCACGACTTTTACGCGAAGCGACTCTTATCTCTCCCCCTATCCTCTACCAAAGGGTAACATGCGAAAAGCGTAATACATGACAATTGCCTACAATATGAATTAGAATACTTATCAGCGCGCGAAGCGACTTGTATGATTTCCGCACTACTAAAGCAGTGAATCTGTTTTCACGTGGAAAGAGATTGGTAAACGAAGAACAGAGAGTATAGGATAGTTTTTAATGTGACAAAAATAAAACGTTGTTTTTCAAACTTTTTTGTTAATAACTTTTTAACAAAGAACAAGCGACGATTAAAATCTATGTATCAGAGTCATGATCTCGACTACATATGTCAAGGTCAAGGTCAAGGTCATCGAAGCGAGGTATATATAATCCTCTACTGTCGATATTTACCGAAAAAATGAAAATGTACACAATTAACTTGTAGAATTATAAAGCCAGCTCACAATAATTCTCTCATATAACTACGAGGCTGTATAGGAAACACTCGCTTGCTTCTGTTAGATTTATTTATTTTGTTTACACTTTCTGTACTTTTACAGATGTATAAACTTGTTTGCGTATTAGCAGAAGCGGTACTATTTGCTTTAAGGGTATAGTTTTCACTACCACCCATTAATTTCAATATACCACCCAAATCGTCGATCTTTTTGAAAGTAATAAAGAAAAGAAGCTAGTTTTTGTGATAAATGTAGATTGATCACGTACACTCTTGTTTTCGGTATATCTTTTGAGGATACTGCACACCATCAAAAGAAATCTTTTCCAGGTAACAATTTCACGCAAACTATGTCCTGCAATTCTTAAAGCGACTATGGCAGATCGCTTTTTGATTGATAACTCATTCTTAGGAGCCATTTACGAAACACATTTACAAATAAGTTTTCACAGTATCACACAATATAAGGCGAACAACAACAACGAAGTTCTTTTACTGTACGTATTGATGAATCAGTTTTCAAAATAGCATTGAGGACGTATCCGTTATTATTATAAGTCTTACGCGTGTATTTTGTTTATTTCCATGATTAGATACTATATGGTTATTAGACACGTTTCCTTGAAAACTATAATTATCAAGGATTTTTACATAAATAATGTATAATATGATATATGTAAGTGTGGAAAGAGTGTTTATAACAGCAGATGGATTCATTTCTATGCGAAAGTACGCATATCACGTTTACTCTCTACAGAAATATCAACGAATTTAGAAGGGTATTGAAATTAATGAGCGGTAGTGTGTACGTATTTGAATTCTTGTAGTATATATAGTTGATAATGCGAAAAAATGGAAAGTGCAAGATTAAGCCAAAATATGAGAACCTTTTTAAAGATGTTCTCTTGAAAATTGATTGTTATAGTATAAATTATTTTTATCATCTCTCTCATTTTTTGTACAGATAATTTTTCTATATTGCCTTTATAGGAAAAAATGTGACGAAGCATAATGCGAAAGATAGTAATAACGAAGAAATGTTTCTTAAAAATTATAGAGAAAAAATATAATTAAAAGGATGATAAAAAAAAATTAATTGCGATTGAAATTGAATATATATTATCATTTCTATACCAGCGACGTTGTTAGTTGTGCAAATATTTGAAAGAATTGTATGTAACAAAGGCAGTTCTTCGGTAGAAATATCCACTCACACAGAATCCTAACAATAATATTACGTCAATATTATAATTTCTCACTCAACAATATAAATGAAATATAACACATGTTGTATACATATATAAAAATTATATTGTGAGTCTAAAATTATAATATTGATGTAGTGTTACTTCTTAGTGTTTGGTAAATAATAACTCAAACATTAAATCTTTCACTCGGTATAATCGTCGAACTAATCGTTTTGGTAATTTCTATTTTTCTGTATATAATCCTGAAAAAAAAAACAACTATTCTGGAAGAACTCTCCGGGATGTGATTACAGAAAATGCAAGTAACGCGAAACTTATTGAGAAAATTTACAATGGTTTTATTATTGTAACATTGTGTTTTTCATTTTTTATATATATAAAAACGTAGATTATGTTCTAGAATAAAAAAAAATATCGATGTTGATGATAGAAATATGGACAGATTGGAGCATGCCTAGATCCATCGAGCTGGAATATTTGATTTAATTAAAATAAGGATCTATAGTTTGCGTAAAGGCTATTAAATTAGCTCGAACTGTCTCGAAACGCCATGATTCTCGATCATTGAAATGTCTTCGGCACAGACTCCATAAACATATTGCTATGCATTTACCGATTTTCGCGACATGCAATCTATTTTGCATCCACGCTGCCACATGAAAACAAACACGTACTAAACAATCGCAAGATTTTGTATTTTTATATGATTTTTATCGACGGACCCGAGATTTACTTACGTAATGCAATTACCGGCAATTGTCCTCTCCCTAAATAAAGTCGAAGATCACACTTTGTTTCAATGCTATAACACTTCATTTGACTAACATAAAGACGCGAGCGAAACGGATCGGAGGCAGTAATATGATGAACCAGAAGTAGTACTTCACTTTATGTTTTCGAGCAAAGAGGAACACTTCACTCGCAACCTAGTCGTGCGTTTCAGCTGTTCACATGGCCCAGGATTGCCATAAACACACGACGGCTCCGTTTCCTTCTTATTAAGTGGCAAATATATCATGAATAGGTGGCCAAATGCTGAATGACGTTAATCATAGGTATTTAGAGACTTTCTTCTATTTACGAATTTCTTAGGTAAAGCAATTTTTTACAATAGATTTTTGGTTAAATTTGCATACATTTTTTAAACAAGGATTGTTTGAGGAAAGTATTTTGCTGCCGGCTTTCTAAATTTTTGTATTATACAATTGTGCAATTAGATTTCTCGCAAATTAAAAATCTATTAAAGTGTGTCTACTGTTATTTGTGTATCCCTCTGGAGATGAATTTACAAGTGTGTGTGTTTTTTACTTTCAATCTATAATTTTCCAAAAACCACACGTACAATTTTTCGGCATTTCCTGAAAAGTAAACTCAATCTTGGGAATCGGAATCCGACTACGCATTGAAGATTGGGATCGAAGATTGAGATCAAAAGATTGAAATTGAACCAATCAAGTCAACAGGAGCTAAAATTCTTTTATCCTCATTGATCAAATTTCAATTTTTAATCTCAATATTTAATGCATAGTCTGATTCGCGGCTTCACGAATGTTTTCCGAGTGTAAATAAATTAAAAGAAAAATTTCACACGCAATATAAAATATATAATTTTTTTTTTATATGAGACTACATAAAATTCTTTACAGTAAAAAATAAAAAAGTTAAAAATTCATAATTGACCTAGATTGCATTTATCTATTCGAGAAATCGATCAATAATTCTCCAACAACGAATTTTTTATCGAGATATGAAAACAAGAATGATCATTTTCTGCAATTTTTATAGCCGCGTCAGGTTACTCCATAGATGACCTACTTTGTTAGCAATCCACGCTGATATCTCCGTCATTTTGGCTATAAAAAGGAATTACAAAATGATTTCTGATATTATGATGTAAACACATACGATGTGTATATTATAGGTATATATTTCGATGTTGAAACTGGCGTCCCAGAGCTGAAATTTACAGCGGAACGGAACAGCGCGAAGCCCAACCATACCATAATTCTGTAGTCATTATTGCGTGTTTTCTTTTCAGCGATTATGATTGATCTCGCTGTTCTGTTTCGCTGTAAATTTCCGCTTATATGACGTCAGCTTCAACATCAAAATAGGTCACGTAATTAAAATTGATGAATGTTAAGAGCATGAAAAGCACCTTTTATGTTAATCTGTGTATTCTTTATCTAATGGGTTGTGTCGCTTTCTCTCGGATATGTGTTATCTTTTTGATTAAAATATTGATATTAAACTATAACAGAAGAATCTAAAGAAAAAGAGATTGTAACGGCTGAAAAAATGCCGCATTAATGATCTATCTGCTATCGCACTGATTAGTCGTGTACGTCACAAACGTACGTGATATAATTATTTTTATCTTCTTAAAAAAAAGTTTATTAAAATTTAAAAAAATATATTTAAAATTACTTTTTTCACGGGAAATTAATTTGTATGCAATAAACTTCCACGAAGGTATAACAAAAAGCTACAGAATGTGCGTAGAACAGTTTATATCTATTTCTTATCTATAATTAAAATGACACAATTGGCGGGATACTCTTTATTTTACATTTATTTCATTCAAACGTTAATTAACTTTTACTCGTATCTTTTTCTAAAAGTTTTTTTTAAAAAACATTCTTAAAATTGAGAAAAGACAAAAAATAAATTAGACCGAGTTTAAAATTAACCTACAATAGCAAATAAATAGACATTAATAGCACAATCAATTGATGATCGATATTTACTTGATTTTTGCGAATCGACATTGTGTTCTTTTTATATGCTCCTGCATTACTTTACTCGATCATTGTATAATAGTCGATTTCCTTATCTTAAACATAAGCGATATATCAACGATGTTTCCACTTATCTTTAGAAAGCGGATACACGATATATATACGCATATAATTATGTGATACAAGAGAACTTTCCTTGAAATCACAAAAATCGACATATCGCGCGCCGTGCCGGAAATGCAGCCCCCGACGTCGTCGAAATGTCGCATCTAACCGGCGAATCTTGTGAGCAACTTGTCGCGTAATCCACCTCCCTGCATAAAAGAAGAAAGAAGAAAGGAACAATCCACGAGGATACAGGGACATAGCCCGCAGCTGCACGTTATGCAGTTCCGCCGTCGCACTTCAAAGCATGCCGTCGCCCACGCGCGAAAACTCTCGCTTTACTGCGTCCGGAAGCGACGCTTTATGTCCCCTGCGTGATCTCTCTCGCGAAGGTATTAAGGAGACCCTTTCCCGCCTCGGAGGTTTCCGCTGTAACACGCGCACGTTCGATCTTCATCCGCTACGATCGTGATGAAAATTACGATTTCGTAAGCACGTGGCGTTAAAGCGTATAATTGCGCGAGTGCATTATGATTGTCGATTAAAAGCTGTCTCTCCTTATTACAATAGTAACATCATGATATCTGTTCAAATCAGATTTTAATTTTATTTTATTATCATAACAACACAGCTATCTTTAAATAAATAGTTGTAGCAATACACGTTAGTGTCTCTTTAAGTCATTTAAAAGAGCTTTTTCTTAACATCTCATGAAATGATAACTTTGAGATATCGCATATGTAATAAAGAAATCTATAAGGCTGCATTCGAGGGAGCGTGCGCCCAGTGCTATTTATATCATTTGATATATCCTTATTTATATTGATTTATTCTTGTTTTACGTCTATAATAATAAAAACGATGAAAATAGAATGATACGAATAGAACTAATAATGTCTCCCCTAAATATAAGTAAAAAAACTTAAAATATTCTTCCTATATAATAAGAATGTTTATTGGGTAATAATCTAACGTTAAAGAACGTATATTATGTTATTTGAGTTATTTTGCTAATTATGCTTGAATTATATCTGCAACAATATTATATTTTTCAAATTATATTTTTTACAACAAATTTATAAGCAAATTAAATTGCAAAATCTTACAGAAGTCCAAAGTTACAGACCAGCAGCAAGCATCGAGCAGTATAGAGTTGAGTCGGGACGATATGTACATATATTGTATAACATATGACATGTCGTGAAAGCGATACGCAATTAAATGTAAAAAATCGAGAAACGAGACGAGAACACTAGACATTACAAAAAGCCATTAGATTATTTATTTTTTACCAATTCGAGGAAATAAATTTCAAGTTCTAATAGGAAATTAATACTCAGAAAACATTAAGGAAACAATTAAACGGAAACGAAGAAAAATAATGAAAAAGACATGGAAAAAATAAACACGTATAGTTGACAGAGATTTTAAAGCTAGTAGACAAAATACAAGATTGACAGCTTCGTAAATAGAATAGAAAAGTTATTACAAGATCTTTCTAATCAAATTCTGGAATCGTATATACCGGTTAACTTACACTCATTCAAAGGATTAAGATCACACGAATTAAAAGGAACATGAATGAACATAAAGACTTTATATATACATATGGTGCAAATTATATTATAAAATTTCGTAATATATTATAAAAATATATTACAAAATATGTTTTCACAATAACATTAATGATTCAAAATATTAGAATCACATGACGTTACATTTTTAGTGCATTTTTATGCAAAAAGCTTTTGCGTTTCCGCGGATTTTTCGAGCACATTTCTCTTTTGCATTTCTTCTACCAAATACTTCCCAAGATTTCATTTCCTATATCTGTCTCTTTTATTTATTAAATATTATATAAATCACTAAAGTTAAATCATAATATTGTACTTCTCAGTCAGTTTGATTTAAAAAGCAAGTTTTAATCTAAATTATGGAATCAAGAGAAAGTAATAACAATCTATCGATATAATATTATATCGCTATAAAGAATAACTATATACTTCCTGTTATTTATTTATATCCGTTTACTATCCATTATTTGTATTCGTAGCAGTGCGAGGAGACGCATCTCCTACGAAGTATTAACGATGACCTCAGCGGTTGGTTTCCATACGTATCCCCGTTTATCTTCTGCATCTCCGAATGAACAGCAACGATACATGTTTAACTTGATTTGTCCTGAAATAATAAAGTATCTTTACCAACGCTTATGTTAATAACTCGGCGATACGTTTTATTTATTTAACTTCTCGCTATACAATTCAATACACAAGGATCAGGTTTTACGAACATATGATCGAATTTATTTCTAACATTGTTTCATCATTGTTCAGACTTCTTTTATTACTTAAAATAAGATTATCGCATTGATCTTTATATTCTGCTTGTAGAAGAGAACATGATAAAACTTTTCATTTCAAACTTTATCTCTCTCGCGAGATGAGAAAACGAGATAAGATAAAGAAAGAAAAAGGTACAGAAAGAAAAATTGTTTAATAAAAGAATTCTTAAAATAATCTCTGTAGCTATTTGGATAACGAAATATCATCTAGATTAATAGTTTGAGACTACTGCATAGAAAGGATATATATGTATAACGTATGATGTTTATTTTTTATGTCATGCTTATATCTTTCTGCTCTTATTTCTAACATGTTAACAAAAACTTCTCCAACAAATTTAATTCTGTTTTCAGCAAAAATCTAATAGTCATTGATATTTCCTTGATTGTTTCAATTCTTAACGTCGAGAGTATCTTTCAGCCAATATCTCGAACGAAGTGCTAATAAAAAAATGTTTTACCTGAGATGAAGTTCACTCATATGAAACTAATTCGATCCTTTCTTTTTCTTTCTTTTATTTTTTCATGTCAAGAATTTCTGACAACATTTACGTAGATACCGAGTGATTTGAAAAAACTTCCGTTGAAAGTGTATAAACAGTAGCGAACGAAATAATGCACCCTGGTGCGGGACAAGGTTTCAGTTGCTCTTAAGGGTAAGTGTGCACTACGCCTGTTTACACTTCAAATTTCCATGGAATGGCTTCCAGTTGATGCAAGGAAGCATATCATCTATTAGTGTCGTCCTGATAGAAGTCATTAACCTCACCTTTTATCTACACGGAAAAATTATTGTTAAATTATTAGGGGGTTGCATTAAAAGCCGCTGTTTTTTCCACTCAAATATATGTAAAAAACAGCGGCTTTTAATGCAACTCCTTAATACATATTTAAAAATATTTTTAGCTGGATATACAGATCTGAAAATAATTTTCTTGAGGTCCATTAAAATAATTATGTAGGATGCTTAAACTGAAATTGCCAGAATGTTAAAATTTCTTATAGCATTGTCATCAAGCGTTTAAGCATTCTGTAGATATAATTAGTTTAATGATCTAAACAAAATTATTTTTAGATCTGTTATCTACAGCTAATTTTCAGCAAAATTCTTTTTGAGAGGAAACTAAATATCCTGGATTTTGAATCAAATATGTACATGACAAATGTGAAAATGTTTTTTCTTTAGCTCTCGTGGGATTGCTTCAATTGTTAACTCCTATGGCTACCTCTCTCTCTCTCTGTTGTTGCGACTATTGTTAATTGATATCTTGGCCGGTATAGTTCGATCTGATCTTTTATCAAACAATATCAAATCTTATAGGACTATGAGTATTTAAACCAATGAAAAGACTGATGAGAACACGCAGCTGGATTTCGGGTACTTCTATATAATTGCGTATGTGAATACAAAGTAATAACAGTAGATATACAATAAATAGAATAGAATTTATTATTATTATTATTATTATTTATTATTTATTATTAGAATTAATTTATTGTATACTAAATATGTATATATAGATTATTAATTGCGCATCGAATTTTAATTTTTTTTCCAATTGTTTAAATTTTATTTTCATCATTAATATCTTATATTATTGTTTTTATGTCAATCTTTTTTATTACCTTTGTTGGTTTTTTTGTTTTTCTTTTCTTTGTTTTTTTATTCTTAAACAACTTGTTCTCAAATGTCAATAATCGTTTTAGCGCTTTCTTTTATTTTTCACTATTTTTCTTTGTAATTTCCAGAATCAAAAGAACCGAATACTTTTCACTGATAATACCATAATTTTGTTACAAGAATCAATATTAAAATCTGATTGTCGTAACTGTAAGAATATAATTTATATCTATGACGAAGTAAAATATATGTCTTTATGGGATTAACTATATGGTGGTCAAATTGTCTCAATTCTTTGTAAAAATATTTATTATGATATGGTTAGTTAAATTGATAAATTACTATTTCAATTATATTCATTTAAAGGCCTACATTAAAAAAAAGAAAGAATATTTTGATCACAAAAGAAAGAATAATGTTTTGATCACAAAAGAAAAGAAAAAAATTTATGGTTGTGAATGTTTACAATAAGAAAATAAATAGTAAGGAAGAATGACATTTTAGGGCAAAAAATGGAAGATATATAATAATTTTTGCATTTCTAAAAGGTTTATATTTCAAATAATGCAACGATTTGTATCGAAAAATTTTATATTTTCTCTCTAAATTATTCTTTAGAATGAGATTGTATTTTTTTTTATTGAAATTTTAAAAAAGTTTAGATCTCTCTAAATCTTTTTTTAATTTGTTTAAAAAAGAGTGAAATCTTATTCTAAAGAATCAAGAGTCTAAGTCTTATTATATTGTATAATTGCACTTAATAACAATGACATACGAATTTTTAAAAACTTAAAGGTCTTTTCAACAAGTGTTTTCTTTAGTTTTGAAACATAAAACTATTTTATAAAAATTCTTTATGAAACTGAAAGACGCTGTTCATTATAATAATAGTGCATAAATTTATTATCTTATATTAATTAATTAATATATAATAGATACTTATAATATCTCAATGTTACGCAGATAAAAGCTCTTAATAGATTTATTTTTCACTTGTAATTAAAGTGTAATCGATAAAAATTTTTTTATTTTTATTATACAAAATATTTAATTCTATTTAGACATATAAATATATAAGATGAGAAAGCAAAACAAAGAATTAAGATAATTACTTATTAGCAGTACAAAAATACTGTCGCAGGGTTTTTGGGTATTTTAACATTTAACTTAAATTAATTATAAAAGATAAATATAATAATGTATACAATATTAATAATAAAATAATAACTCACAAAATGTCGCGCTTTACATACTTTAAAAGTTCTAAAATTATTATAATATATAAAATGTTAAAATTATCGTATATATTCACATAAGTGTAAACACGTAGACTATACAAAATATTTAATTCTATTTAGACATATAAATATATAAGATGAGAAAGCAAAACAAAGAATTAAGATAATTACTTATTAGCAGTACAAAAATACTGTCGCAGGGTTTTTGGGTACAAAAAATATATTATTTTGTATGTCATTGTTGGAATAAAAGAAATTTATTCAGGAAATTCAGATTTTGATAGTTTCTATTAACAAAATTTTATCGCTATTAACGTTAATGCGCGATTTACGACGAATTCTATAAAGTATCTCTGTGTTGTGTGATTTTACCCTCTTCTCCCCGTTGTCTCGACTCGAGAACAAACCGTTTATGGTCGTCTGTCTGCCCGCCGGATTCTGTAATTTGTGGTGACAATTCCGTGTTCTGTCTCGTACACGATGCTCATAACGGGAATGTATGACGAGATCGGCGAGAACACGCGATACAAATCCGTGCTGAGTCGGTGTCTGGAAACGGCGATAACGATCTCGACAAAGTCATTTGATGTAACTTGTCAATTTTTCGCGACAGCTTGTCGCTGGAACGCAACGAATTGACGCCTGCTGCTGACACTAATTAATCCTATATTGTTAAACAGAATGTTACACTTAATAAAGTTATTTATTTATATATGATATAAAGTATATAGGTATTATATAAAAAGAATAGTTCTACAAAAATATCTAAAAGTTTGATCAGATACAAATCTGAAAATAATTTTGTTACGAACCATCAAAATAATTATGTAGTACACTTAAAACGGTTGCTATCAGAATGTAAAACTTTTTGCAGCATTGCCTATTATATTTAGGTATCCTACATTATTTTAATAATTCAACATATACATATATAACAATTTTCAGATTTAAACCTAGCTATAAATACTTCAACAAAATTGTTCTTTTTGTATGTATCAGTGCATAGGTAAATATATTTATAAAAAAGATTTGTGTAAATGTATGCATCATTTATATAGACACACATTTATATATATTTATAAAAATATAATGTTATAAATGTCGAGTATCGAGCCCTTTGTTTTCATGAAAACACAAAATCCTTTCTGGAGAAAATAATATTCACATATATTTACTAAACTTAATTCTTCTTAATATAGACTTAAAAAAATATAATACAGTAACAAGGAAACGTATTATGCATATATTTATCTTTATTATAATAATAAAAAAAACTATAGCACGTAAAGTAAAAGAAGAAGTTGGATATATGCCATGTGAGAGAGAAGCACCGAAAGGGTAAACAGAACAAAACATTTAGAAAAGAAATTTAAATATCTAAAGTAAAATGTTTTAACAATTAAATCCGATATGTTTAAAAATCGAAAAAATACAATTTGTGTGACGCATCACGTTAATTTTCTTACCTTGCTCCATCTTTCTCTTTTTTCTCTCTCTCTCTCTCCCTCCCTCTCTCTAAGTGTTATATTTATCGCCCAAGAGGTGATGTGCACGAAGCGACACACATATACGACTTTTGGCGCGCCCTGGTCATAGCCTCCCTCCACTTATTGAAATAGAGATGCAGCCAATCGAGTTCGCGTAGGCGGTGCAGCAGCGTCTGAGGGCGGTCGTGCTCAACCAACGAACGCGCGAATCGGTAGTAATGTAGTTGGTACTTTAGACCCGGTAACCGGTTGCACCAATTTTGTTCTGCTGATTTGGTGGTAAAGAGGCAGTCGCGTCAGTTCATTTGAGAAGTGTGGAAGCGTGCACGTGACTCCAATAGTACGGCCTAAACATTTTCCTGTCATCGAGGATCGACATTTAAATCAGAGGTAAAACGTCGATCCTCAGAAAATGTTCCTTCAAGATATGAATGTTCCTCCGTTTCCCTTGCAACTGCAGCTGCTAGGAGGATCACCAATCTTGACGCAGCCCGCACCGATCTTTCTACGAAACGTAGGTACGTGTACTTATATATATACTTACAAGTTCTCTTATTCTCAATAATTTTCAATGTCTTATAACCAAACATGCCGAGACATCGTATTATGTCAAGGTTAACGGTTTATGTTTACGTTTAATATTTTGAATTTTCAACCTAATGTGTATTAGACTGAAATTATATTTGTCGTACAAATTTTCAAGTGTATTAATTAGCTCTAAGAGAGCCTCTCGAATCTGAAGAAGTAACTCCTATAGACACTAGCTGAAATATTGTCCTATAAATTATATGGTTTTATTTGATTTCATACGATTTTAACAATTATAAATAATTTTCTTCAATGTGCATACGAATTTATTTGGTAAAATAAACAATTTTAGCTAACATTTCTCAATGATTTTTCGTGATTGCATATGTAATTATTGGATTATATGTATATACGAGGATTTCATACGTGGATTTTATAATGATTTCAGAGACACTCCTACGATTACATTAAAATTACCCCTTCGCTCGAATGTCTCGATCTTATAGCTAATCAACGGGCTTGAAAAAAATGCTTTTACACACACAGTGAGAAATGATAATGAAATCGACATCGAATTGATGTCGATTCGACGTCGAAATCATCAATTTGACGTCAAATTGACATCGATTCGACGTTGATTCCATTGTCATTTCTCACTGATATACACACACACACACACACACACACACACACACACACACACACACACACACACACACACACACAAACGCACGCACGCACGCACGCACGCACGCGCGCGCACATATATATATATATAATCATAAAATTAAAAATTCTAATTTTATAATAATACCGGTCTTATTCTCTCTCTGAAGTATAATATGTACATAAGGTGTTCCTAATTGTAACATGTAAAAAGTAAATTAAATGTGACATGTAAAAAGATCTATCTATAAAATTTTTTTGTGATATAATTAGCGATCAATTATAATCTCTTGTTTGATTTAGTCTTTCACTTTCATTTTCTTCTCATTTTTTCTTCAAAATTAATTGTTTATATTGTAGTTGAATTATTTTATTATCGAAAGAATTAAATTGTTTTTACTGAAAATTCTTGGCACGGCAATTAAATTATACATTTTTAGAAAGTTATAATAAATTATTATAATAAAATACATTGATATAATATATAAAAATGTTTATAAGATATAATTTGCGATTATAAAAAAATCTACTCAATTCAATCTTTTATCTTCACTTTCTCTTGATTTTTCCTTAACAAAATTAAATTATTATTTATCGCAATTATTATTTGTTGTTTTCAATTTAAAAGTCCTTGGCAAGATGATAAGTTATGAATGTTCAAGAAAGGAATTTATGGAGAAAATAATTTTCATGTAGTGTGGTAGTTGAATATTTCGTGACTAATGCGAATTTTGCGGAAATCTGAGACCAGCATCCCCGTTTTGCGGTGTTCTTGAAAGAGAAAGGTCGCTCTGAATCGATTTGCACTATAATGAGGAGACCGTGTTCTTCTCGGTTACTCTATATCGATGTCGATCGCCAAATATCCTGTTTAATGCGACACACATGGACACTGCGAACGCTTTGATTATTCCGTGAAAGATGAAAGGATACCGACTTTCGGTCAGGCAAATAATCGTTATCTACCTGTACCATGAATGGCTTTTTACTGCGGTTTACGGATGCCTGGATAATCGTGTCCATGCCTAATGCTACAAGTGCGGTCTGCAGTGGTCGACGATGCCGTTTGTATTATATAAAGGGTAGTCCCTGCTGCTCCGCTATTTATGTTACCTCACCCACGCTAATTTTTTCCTATTCCCTCATTGTCAAACAGCGTCGTCCTTTCAAAAGGAATACTGCCTGCGCGCTATTGGCAATTCGTATCGCGTAAGATAGTGGCAAACGGTAATCGTTATGTTAAATTGAATTCTAAAATTCTTAGTTTTAATGTTTGCAGTGGATATTTTATTATCACGTTCCCTTTTCTCTCCTTTTTTCTAGCCACTTTCCAGCAAAGATGTTTGAATACACAGGTAGCACAATAAATCATTATGTATACTTATATCTGTATTGTTTGTTAACAGCACACACGGTTAACATAATTTACTGTGTTAAGCTAACATTTATACATTTATCCATTTTGTAGTACGACAATCGTTTTCAATTTTGTAGAATAATAAAGAGAGACAAAAAGAGATTTTTCTGTCTTGCAACCAATCAATAAGCTAAATCTTTGTTATACGACACATAAAATATTAGGCTGCGAGAACTTTCTAACGAGCGACACTATGATTATTTCTTTAACATTGGTGAACAACAATAGGATGAAATGATGCATTGTGTGTTACACTGTCAATATGTTACACACAACTTGTGTTTTGTGTTGAAAAACTCCAACAAAAACTCCCTGTGGAGTTTTTCTTATTAGAACACATCCCTCACTTTAAATTTCTTGCAGTGAAATCAAAGGACTGAAAGCTCACTTTTTTTCGAATAAAATTTCATTTCTTTGCAGTGAAGATTCACTTTAAAACAGTGAAAATTGTCATTTTCTTTTAATGTACTACTATAATAACATCGCATTTTGTATATTTATTTTTATTAATTGACTAATTGATTATATTGTTAATTTTCAGATGAGAAGATGAATTCAAATGGATGGTTATGTCAACCAAACCCTCCATTGTTACACGGTGCCACTACAGAACTAGCTAATCGGTCGCTTTGGCAACAATTTCACAAGCACAACACAGAAATGATCATCACGAAAAGTGGTCGGTGAGTGAGTCATTTGTTGCTATTTCTTTCTTTTTCAAAACAGATAATGTCAAAGTTATACTATTTCGTATGCTATTTCTTATATTTTTGATATTATTTGTAAGTTCTTCGCTAAAAATAAATAAGATAATAATAGAAAAATAGTTCCAATTTAAATGTCGTAAATGAAATTAAACGATAAAATAACACGATGGTACATCTCTCGCGGCGCGAAATCATAACAATCCTTCAAATTCTTGTTTCCTCGGTCACATGATAGATAAAACTTGCAATTTAATATAATATAATAGATTTGGCTAATGAATCGTCAACAAAATCGTAATTGTAATTCGAGGTATGAAAATTCAGTCATAAAAGTATAATTATTCACGTTGCCACGCACGATTATATGACGCGTCTGCGTGACGTATGGTTTGAAGTCGTGGCGCCCGTGTCCTTACTTATTGGAGACAAGCAGGACGAGATACTTCCTTTGAGATCTCTTCTTTTCTTGGCGCCCGTGAGAGGTGCATCGAAGAGATGCCGACCACTCCCTCACCGTCTGTAACCGGAGGCCCAGTCAGGCGCCACGCCGGCGCTCTTGAATCCATCGCGTTGTGATACCTTTACAAAACAATGGATTCCACCGCGGAAATTTCGCAAAAAAGGAAAACGCAATACAAGAATCCTGTCCGTTATCGCCGATTTGCGGTGGTACGATGACTCAGGACATGACGGAATATACGGTCAAAAATTCTTTTCTGGAAACTTCTATTCTATAGAATACCAGATCTCGAGATTGGAAAAAGACATTCGTTGCGCCTTTTATTCCGAAAAAGGTTATTTTCTTTTTAAAAACTTTTATACAAGAATTTACATTTTTACATAGTCATCGAGTCCACCTTGTCTTTGCATTGTATTCATCTACCTACCTAACGATCACCTAAAGCTTTCTTTGACAAACACGTGATAATCATCAATCATTTTTAACAAGCTGTCGAAGCATTTTCCATTATAACATAGCATTTAACGCAGGTATTCTTAACACAGTGATTCCTGATGACTTTTAAATGCTTTTTTGTATCATTATAAATTCTTAGATATCGAATCCTAAACAATTTTATAAATTGCATTGTTTAGAATACATATAATAAAGAGTTATACTCTCCCCGAAAATTTGGTCGATAGGATGAGGATGTCCGGAAAAAGAACATTAAAGTTAAAAATGAAAGTAAAAAAGTAAGTGATTTCTACACTAATTTTGTTTTCTCTCATTATTTTAGTAGAATAAATTAATATAATTATTTTTTAATAAAAAAGTAATTATTATAATTAGTTTATTCAAAAAGATAGGCAAGATAAACTATTAGTACAATATTTAACTCAAGATTAAGAAGATGAAAATATACATATATTGCGATTACTAAGATTTATTAAGAATTGTAAAAAATATAATTTTTAGAATATTTCAAATTACGTTCAGTTTTTTAATCCAAATAAAATCATTAAAACTTTTTTTATATCTAATAATTGAGAATAGTATTTAGTTATGGTAGCGAAAATACCTAAGTGTATTTATAATCCATTAAATTTCGTCTTAATAATATTACCTGCACCTGTAAAATCAATAGCACAAAAAACGTAAGCAGTAAAACATAAGTATATATAAATCAATCAATTATAATTAAGCTGCAATAAAGTAATAATGTAAGAAATAGAAAATAAAAAATTATACTATTAACTTAAATGAATTAACACTTTTTATTTACAACTGATTTACATTATTGCTTTGCTGCTTGATTGCGATTGATTGATTTATTTACGTTTTTCTATATATCTGGTCTTGAGAAGTTACACGAACATTACAATATCTTTTTCTCTTTTAAATTATTAAATCTTTTGTGAATGATTTAGCGACATGTTTTTCCGAACGTTATGATGCGATGTTCCAAAATCTTTGATCGAACGAGATTCATTCTCGTTTAAGGGAGTTAGATCGTGGATATTTAATTTCAATATAAATTTTCTTCTTTCTGTGTTGCTTCTGAAATTTGGTGTGACGCATACTCCTACAATTTTCGATGTGCGATAGGATCGTTTCTTAACTAGACAAATAGGCAGACTGGGCGTTCCAAGTGACAACAACGCGATTAGTCTCACAGAAGGTGTTTGTCGCAAAAGGTGATGCGCCACAACACGATATGCCTTTGCGACTTACTTTATCACTCGTCTCGATCAGTAGGCATTATAGCCAGCTAAATACATGTTTCTTCTAAAAACGGAAAGTTCAGTACATTGTAACAGTTAAAGAACGTTTCTTTGTCACATCCCGTTATTTTCTTATCGACCAATGCTTTCGTCGAAAGCTATCGGATAATTTCTTCTGAGACTAGGGACTCGGGTCGATAAATAGTCACGATAAGTGTATAACGTAGATTTTTGCGTGGTTTTAAATAGATAATGCGAACGGACGTGATATCACGCATCAGGCTTTTATGTTATATCGGCATCGTGTGGGCGTAAAAACCGGAAAAGCGGAAGGAAGGAAGGAAAGAATAGATTTGTAGCTGCTTATGGACAGTCGTAACTTAGAAGCTGTTCATGTGACGATTAGTCACACATGACTTTCACACAACAAAGCGCTGACATTTGCGAAAATCACTCGCTTACTCTTCCTTCGACGTGTGACACAATGTGATAAATAATATTGGACATTTCCCGAAATTATACGTATTTAGTTTTAAGAATAGATTTTTGGAAAAATATATTGTGTAGAAATTTCTTTTATAATAAAAATATCATTGATACTAACGGATTTTACGATATGCGAAACTGACGTTTTTTTTTAGAATTAAGAATAGTTTTATTTGTATTATAGTTTATTCAGTTTATGATATTTCAGTATATAAAATTTATTAATATAGAATATTTAATTTATTAATTTATTATAAGTATTTTTTAATTTATTTTGTATTTTTTTTTTGCATATCTGTATCCAACAAAGTGAAGGATATTTCGTTGCATGTTATTTTGGGAAATCACATTTTCTAAAAAATCGCATTTCCTGCCGTTTCTTTTGCGTAAGACGGTCTAGTTTTGTAAGGTTATACGTGAGAGAATATCTCATTACGTGACCACCTAAAAAAGTTTTCGCTGGTCAACGCAGGGTGACCATCGATCGTGATTTTAACGAGCTGACGGATTTCAAGCGAATGATCGACGCTCTAGGAAGAAAAAAACATTGAGACAACACATGTTCATCTTCACCAGGGCGGTCTAGCCACGACAATAGCGACGAAGGTGTCTGTCGTGCGTGTGTCTTCCGGCGTGTCGCTATTTGTATAGTTCACCACGTGCCCACCACGTGCTTCTTTTTTCTTTTCCTCTCTCGCACTAGATCTTGCGAGCTCCATACAATTGCATAATTTATATTCTGCAGCACCATATTTGTCCGCATAAACAGCTTCCGCGCTTTGGAATATATTAATTTTTTCCCTTCATTTAGTACCGTTTTAGCTTCTGTGCGATACACCTTACTTTTGATGGTCCCTTGGTCACGCTCAACACTGAATGCGATAATGAAGTAGAACGAAAAAGTGCAGTGTAACACAAAAGTGACAATTGGCAGGTAGGTCTTCTTCGACCGTGTGAAAGGCTAAAGTAAAACTGATTAAAGAAACTCCGTTGAAAATAAATGATATATTTCTGACATTGGGTTTTCTTCAGGGAATTTCTTTGATTCCTGCTTTTAAAAATCTGTCCTATTGTGTGTATAATCCTTGAACCTTTCTCAGAAATATTATTCAAATGACAAAAGCAGTTTTTCTTTCTTCCAAGAAATTATTTCGAATTGTCATAAATTAAAAAAATGTTATAAAAATTGTTCATTGTTTATCGGAGGAAACAAACAGAACATTTCTTTTAAATATTACAAAAAGTTTATATAATCCTCGAACCTTTTTCAAAAATATTTCTCAAGTGAGAGAAACGCAATTTATCTTTCTTCTAAAAAAATTAGTAAAAGTTGTCATAAATTAAAGAAATGTTAAGAATTGTGATTGTTTATTAAAAAAAATAAAGTTTTCTTATAAATGGGATGATAAACCATTGTCATTCTTATACTCTTATCAGAAATCTTCTTAAGGAAAAGAATGTCATTTTAAAAATATCTTTTACGTCTTCCTTTCTTTTAGAAAATTATTTTAAATTGTCACCTTATAAAATTAAATAATTATGATTGTTCATTAAAGAAAAAATAGGTCTTAACAAAATAACGGATGGATTCAATTAAACTTTAAGACAATAGTTTAATAAAATAATAAGTAATGAATTCAATGAAATGTGAAAAGTGTGTGTGTCGAGAAATAGAAGTATAATACATCACGGTGTTTTGATCGAGCCAAACTTTCGTTTTTACCTTAATGTGTATGATACGTAGATGTGTTTATTGTTTTTACGTATTTACCGTTTTTACTTATCGCGGGGATACATATCGAGGGTATGTCGAACAGGCAAGTGTGCTTCTCACACGAAGAAATAGTCCACGCGACTTTCGAGTGGCGCTAATCGGCGGGATCGAACATGGGCCAGAGCTCGTGCCACCGAGACACGGCGTTATATCACACCATTACAGACACGTTATCTCGTTGCTGCGTAATTACAAGAAGCTCCTTAAACCAGATGCGTCTATCACACGAGCACTCGACAGCCGTCGCAAGTCGACGATACGAACGACCTTTATGAATCCGTTTTCGAGAAAGAACGATGAGTAGTTGATTTTCTGCCTAATAAGTGTAACATAAATTATATACATGTAATTTTATAATTTGTTAAGTCGCTAAATACACGCGATGGTACCAGTTTTATTTAAATAAACCTAAATAAACCATAGGAAAGTCATCAAAATTTGTCTTAAAGAAATCGAAACAGCTTTTGTCTGATAATAATATATAGTTAGTGTCATTTTATTCAATTATTTATATTACAGTTTATTTTTGAATATTTTATCAGGACATAATTATTGAAAAAAAAATTGAAAATTTTCTGAATTTTATCTTTTACACAAGAAATATATAATCTATTAAAATACATGTAATTAAAAAGTGGAAATGGAGTCAATTTAATAGCCGCTGAGTATTTCTAGTATAAAATTTTTCCACGACTTCAGATAAATAAAATTACAATCGTATTCAATAATTTACGAACTGTAAGATTTTACGTGTATTTTATTTTATTACGCTTTTTAGACAAAAAAATTTGACCTATTTTATTCATCATTTTTTTCATCCAGCAGCGATTATATTATTATAATTTAATTTTGAATAATAATAATAACAATAATAATGAAAAAGAAAAGAATTTAACGAAAAGTATATAAGATTTTGGAGGATCATGTCATGAATTTAAACGTAAAAGCGAGCCTCTTCTAACGGTGTATTTCGAAAGAATGGAGAAAGAGATAATATACCGTTTCTTCGATAATTTAACGATATACTCAGAAATATTTTGCTACATTATTGAGAAGTCTTGGACTTCTCCAGCTTTTAAACCGAAGAAACTTGCGATTTTTATACCTGCAGCTAATGTATTGACAATGAGAAAACTCCGAGCGGAGACCAAGAGTGCGTAAAAACCAAATCCTTTGTCAGTTTGCCGACTTGATACGAAGGCAAACGCGAAATGTACCGTAGACGAAAACCGCAATTAGGCAAGCAGACGGGACTGCGATTTGACCTACCGTAGAAATATTTGCGTAGCCGGAAAAACTAGTTGACGAGGGTGAATGTATGGTAGTCCTGCGTAGTAATAGGAGCGGACTTAACGCCACGTCGCCCTCTCGGCGACGAGTGGGCGTCGCCGGGTACGTTAATGACTAACGAAACCCTCGAAAGTCTTTGTTCTTCGAGAAAGAGAGAAATACTACCTGTACGAAATGAGATCCTTTTCTCAACAGTTCCACGAGGTAAAAGTTATCTACAAAGTGATTCTGCATATACATATATCACTTTTATCACGAGCATTTTCTTCTAATTGTTAAATAACACTAAGAGTGTTAAATAACATTAATTTAAAACTAACAATTATTTTGAATCACACAGGCAAGGAGTTTCTTATTATCAGATTTTTGAAAATGACGTTCGAGGACACAGTCGATGGAGGAGGGTTAATACCTTCCCTTTTAACTATGATATACATATGAAAATTTTAAATATAGAATTTTACTAACAATATTTATAATTAGTAATTATAAGTTATTAACGCTTACTTCATTTAATGTTAAAATGTTATTAATTTCAACAAGGAAATGTTCACTAATTTGCAAGATTATAGCTATAAGTGACTAATAATATAATTCTCAGTTGTTTTTTTCTTTATTTTCGTATTGTGGGAGAGGAAGGAAAGCTGCAGGGATTAAATTACGGTGCGGGTCTAATGACTATATACTATTGTGTTTTTGGGGCTGATTTGCAATAATTTCGTAGTCAGCGATCGTTTTTCATTTTAAACGCATCATTATATATAGCTAAAAAAAATACTATCTTCTTTTTTTTTAATTTTTTAATTTTTTGGGGAAAAAATACCTCGGAGAATTAATTGTTTCCTAATGAGGGATTATTTTCACTAGATTTTTTTTAAATAACTTTGTGGTTTAGGGGAATTTTAAAACTTAAAGTTTATTTATAGTTGACTCAATATTGTCTAATAATAATGAGGTTTTTTTTTTTAAATCTTTTACAGACGTATGTTCCCATCCGTCCAAATAAATATAGATGGTTTACAAAAGCGTGAAGTTTATCATGTCTTCTTGGAGATCGTACTAGCTTCTAATCAACGACACAAGTACTGCGGCTATGAGAACGGAAACAAAAATGTCAATGTAGGTGGCTGGAGCTTCGCGGGACCAGCAGATCCGCAGCATCACTTAAACCGTAGGCTGTATCAGCATCCGGACAGTCCCGCGACTGGCGACCACTGGATGGACAATTCGATCAATTTTAATAAATTAAAACTAACGAACAACGTCAATGATAAGAGTAACGTAAGTAATATACGCTAATTAAATTATATTGTATTTATTGTAATTAACTAATTAGTATACAATATATACATAGAACAGTTCAATAAAAACTACCATTTGATACCATAAAATATCACACGAAAAATAATAGAGAAATATAGTATGTTACAAACGAAGAATAAGACAATTGCTTGGAGGAAACAAAAGGATTAGAGGTCGTCGTTCGTTTATCTGGTTCTTCGATGTTTTGACAGCTTTTTAAAAATCCTTAATCTTCACATCTTATCTCTGCTGTGTCTTGTGTCGTGTGTTTCTTTTCTCATTTGTGATGCATGGAAAAGTATCGTTGTACCGTTTATCTAATTGAATTTCGATTCATCTATTTTTAAGTGTCAACTCAATTTTATACCGGTTTCTATCAAATTTAATCTCGATTCAATATATATCTTTAAAAATAATTATGTAGATAATAACTAAAAAAAAATGATAGATAACAGTAGACAAAAAATGATATACAGTATAATCTATGTCCCTTGTGGAATAATCAATATAACGCACTTAGTTTTTTCTAATATTAAAAACGTGATGACTCTCTCTCTCTCTCTATCTCTCTCTCTCCCCCCCCTCTCGTTCTGATAAATAAGTTTTAATTTATTATTAAAATATACATAGCTATACGCGCGTGCGTATTGGTTTGCTATACACGTAAGAGTATTTTCGAAGGCTTCTGATATTTTCGGCTACTCTCTGATGAAATTCGCTTGAAAGCGAAAGCATCTTGTGGTTGAGGATTAAAGAAATTTGTGAGAAAAAAAAGATCGGCGATGCATTTTCCGAAGGAGATTTAAGCTACTCAAGATGGTCCAGCACATCGACGACGTCCGTGAGGAACGCAGATTAACACGCTCCACAACACCCTGTAATCGATATACCTCTCTTTCCTGCTGGGACTGAACGAGAGTGAGTTTGTTTACGAGCCGACAGAGTTCCTAGCTGCCGCCATCGCCGTTGGTGTTAAAAGACACCGCTTTACGGTTCTCTTCTGCCTTTGTCGACTGCAAAAAGGACCCGCAGAAGAGCACTTTTACCCCTCGTTATTGTCCATTAGTGCCGATTCATGCATGAAAAGCGTCATGATAATCCACAAAGGTCCGCGGCTAGACAGCGGCGACAAACAAGAGATTCGCATTGTTGCGCGTTTATCAATTTCGTCACCTTTCCCTTCAACTAAGAAACGAGCGAGATCAGATCTGGTTTATATAAGAAGATCTATTTAATTCCTTTAATCTATCTAGTCTAAAGCATCTAATCAGAAAAGATTATGAAGGCAATCAGAAAGTAATATAAAGAATTATTAGGAAAGTGATTACGTTCTAATATATAGAAAGAAACATCAAGATTTTTAATTATAAGCGATTTTGAATTGTAGAATTTTAGCAAAAAATTTTCACTAATCTCTGTTTTAGCGTGAGATTTAACGAAACTTTGCTTCTTTGCCCATTTCAAACAGGATTCATTTTATATTACTATCGAAATATGTATAACATTAAAAA
The DNA here is from genome assembly GCF_001594065.2 of Cyphomyrmex costatus. Taxonomy (NCBI): domain Eukaryota; kingdom Metazoa; phylum Arthropoda; class Insecta; order Hymenoptera; family Formicidae; genus Cyphomyrmex; species Cyphomyrmex costatus. The sequence continues at coordinate 4,895,753 of NW_017275207.1, forward strand.
TTAAAATATAATTAACACATTAATATTTGTATTAAATATTCAACAAGCAGCAATATCACTAAACAATTTTTTTTTTAAATATATTGTATAAATTAGAAGAAAAATAGATAAGTTAAGATTTTTAGTATATAAAACTTATTGTCGCCTTATTGTTTTATTGTGTCTTTAATGTTACGCCTATTTTGATAGTAAAACTTTGTGTGAAATATAAATTAATATTCCACTTGAAATCGGCCATAATGACTACCAGATCGCGTATTGAAGTGATGCATCTTGCTCTAGATTCATACGAGAGATTTTCGGTGGCGCGGAGACATGTGATTCCGAGAAGGTTGCAGGGCTTAGTCTGGTTTTCGGGAATCGCGTCTGTGTCTACCGTCGGCCTCTTTAGTGAGGCGCCAACTTATCTCGAAAAAGCGGCGCCCCTTTTACCCGATTCCTCAAACTAATTACGAATTTAATAAAATTCCCGGCGCTTCGTCCTACTCTTTCCGCTTCTCCACCCCCATCCGCAACTAACAGAAAGAGTCTCTTCTTTCGTGCTTCTCTTTCTTCTCTCCTTCGGGATCGTCTTTCGCGATGCAGATACTGTGTAACGGCGATTCTTTTTTCTCACATTTAACTCAAAAAACAAGAATTTATAAAGAGTAAAATTCATTTATAAATGTTTTTCATGGTATTCGCTCATGGTATGTTTCATGTATTTTCAGTTTATAATACTTTTTTATTAATGAAAAATCGTATCGTTCAAATAAAACATGACATATGTGAAAAATATCTTATAAAATATTAATTATTAATAATTTACAATGATAGTTTAGTAATTAATTTAACGATGATTTAATAAATTTCTAAAATTGCTACTTTTAACTTTAACTACGTATGATAGAAAATCGCTTTAATTTTTTAGTTATCTATTTTTCTTTAAAGTTACAATAATTTAAGAAAAAAATTGTTATTACAGGTAATATTAACTTCAATGCACAAGTACGTCCCTAAAATTTGGATAATCCGTTGCGCCAATGCGACGAGTTACAGTGAGCTTTTCTCTCATCCAGCCGCGTCGTTCATTTTTAAGGAAACGGAATTTATTGCAGTAACAGCATATCAAGTAAGTATTATAAAATAAAATTTATAAATCAAGTGTTTAATTATAAACTGAAACATTTACATTTTAATAACTGTATAATTTAATCTTTTGCATTCTATGTCGAGTTGGAATGCGTTGTAGTAATTCTTAATGTAATTCTTCAAACATTTGAATTTATGCAATTATAATGGATATAAATAATTTTTTTTTTAGATTTTATAAATTACTTTAGTAATACAAATTCTTTGATTTGTATTAAACCAGTCTGTTACAATTGAATTGAAAATCAAATACTTGATCTTTATTTAATTGCGGGAAATAGAAAACGTAGACATTCGCGCGACCGTGAATGATTAAGACTATGAAGTTACATACTTTAATTATCTTCTCATTACGTATTTGAATAATATATACTTATCTTTATTCTTTTTTTCTTTCTTTATTAATTATTTTATTATATACTTTATTACTTTTTGACACCTCTAAAAATTGTCTTTAGAACGTACAGTATTTAACCGTAATATATGTTTCTTCGTGTCTAATTATGTCTAACAGTAGCGTTTACGATCTTTTTACAGAACGAGAACATCACGAAACTGAAGATTGACAACAACCCATTTGCAAAAGGTTTTCGCGAAACGGGACAGTCAAGGTTCAAGCGCAAATATCAGCAGACCGATCAGCATGAGTCCCAATTGAGTTCCATTCACACAGACGATGGGAAAGGCAGCTCTCCTTTCTCCGATTCTGATTCGAATCATATTTTGAGTGAAGGATGTTGTCCGATGGGTGGTGTGCAGCGTTTAAAAGAAGACGTACCGATATGTCCACGACGTATTAATGGAAGTGATAGGGACGGAAGTAATGACGCACGCAATGATGCTAGATCAATCGCCGCGAACCCACTCGAACCGACCATCGCGAGCCCAAGAGTAGCATTGAATGTCGAAAACGAGATGGTGCATTTTCACAGGCCCTGGTTGAACCCACCACTACGTAGTCAAACGATATCGCCGTTGCACTATAATCGACCTCTGCAATATCAATACGGTAATACATGGTATATGGACAATGTACAAAACTATATGACACTTCATGACTCCCGTCAGTTCCAGTTCAGTAATTGTTACTGTCGTTATATAGTAAATATGTTCGGAGAACACACTATCAACACTCTTAGGTCATTCTGTCCTTGTACGATTACTAAATGATAACGAAAATGACATAACAGCGCAGATAGTGCATTCCTCAAATACAGTTATGGCTGTGTCACATGCGAACAAACTCTGTTTTTGTTTATCTCGCAATTTTGTTGCAATAAATATTTTATAATACGGAGTAATACGTGCGAATAATTAATTAAGACTGAAGATTTGTCATTCCAAACGGATAAATAATATTGAAATAATACACACACGTATGCAAGGTATCACGAATTCGCATCACCTATTTAAAAACGAAATTTTTATTTAAAAATTCCAAAATTTTGATAAATAATAAATCGATTATAACGCTATTAATGATATATCTATTAATGATATTTTTGTTTTCCTTTGGTTTCGAATGAAAATAGACAATTCAGAATAGAAACGATTTTTTTTTTAAATAAAATATGGTATTTATTACAGTATTTGTTACAGAATATGTAACAAAAATGTACACCCACGGTAATCGATTACCGTGGGTGTACTATGTTCTATTTTCTTCCTTATTTTCGATGCGTTGTTGTCCATGTTATTTTCATTAGTGCGTCATTAGGCTTATCGCCCTTGTAGAAAAGTACTACTGAGCACTAGGAGTATTTTGAGGCACTACTGTACTACAGCACTACTCAGCACTACTGTACTACTACACCAGTACAGTAGTGCTGTAGCAGTACAGTAGTGCTGAGTAGTGCTGTACTACTACAGCACTACTGTACTACTACAGCACTACTGCGCTGGTGTAGTAGTACAGTAGTGCCTCAAAATACTCCTAGTGCTCAGTAGTACTTTTCTACAAGGGCGGTGACTCTTCCGATAAATGCTTCACACCATTTACCTATCTGACAACATCTTCCACTTAAAATATGATTTGATTCGGAATCGGAGAAAGAAACACTGCTTTTCTCATTATTCGCGTGATTACAAACAATCGATTTCCAGTCTGAATAGAGCTTATTTTCATTCAGAAAGAAAATAAAAATATCATTTTTTCGTTAGCGAATATAAAGCGTTATACCGATTTACTTAAAATAAAATGAAAATTTTGGCGTTTTTAATAAAAAATCTTTGTTTCTCTAGAGCATCTAAATTTATATGTATATATATACATATATATACATATATTATATATCATTATATTTTTATACTGTTATATTTATTATTTGCATAATTACTTGCACGTCTTATTTTTTATTCATATAATGTGTAGTACATACATATGCATATATAAATCATATACGCTCTCTGAAAGGAAAGATTGGCTGCTGCAGTCAATTAGATGATAAAAACATAGCACACATTAAACTATGGCACTCTTTAATTGGCTACTATGATCAGTTTTTTGTTGCAACCAATTTTTGGTTGTGCTAATTCATTCGCAATGTCAGTATAGAATTTTCAGACTAACCCAATCAAAAATTGGCTGTTGCAACCAATTAAAAATGCTACGTCATATTCAGCTAATTTTTTTCTTTCAGTGTATGTATAAATGTTTCTAAACCTTTAAAATGGCTTAAAATTAATATAAAATTTAATATAGCATGACAATCATTTTTATACCATATACTTCTCATAAAATTTATAATATATATGTATATAAGTATAGATATATAATAATTTTAATGAGACTTAAGGATAATTAAGATGCTGATTAAGCTATATTGTAAAGATCCATAAACGTTTCTACGTGATTATCCACCAAAGATTGTTACATTTTTTCCTAAATGGTTTTAATAATATGAGTTGAAACTCATTTTACAATTTGAAGATTTCACATTTGAAGTGAAAAAAATTTAATGTGAGTTTGTAGCGATAAAATGCGTACGCTAAGTATATCTACACATTACTATTCCTACATGTTGTTAAAAGATTAAAAAGGAAGATTTTTTAAGTGATTTTGTTTTAAGTGAGCAGAATATGACATCTTTTTTTAAATATATACACAAAACATTGACAAAATATTAAAAAGTAAAAATTTAAAATCAAGAAGTTTGTAATTCACAATTATGAATAAAGTATAAAAGTTGAAATTAAATCTAAAATTTTATATATAAAATTGTCGAACGGAATATGAATGTTCGTTTTTATATGTTTTATAAATCTTTGATATGATTGTCACAAATATATTGTAATAAAACAAATATATTTCGATGTGAAACTTTACGGAATTACAAAATAAATGCAATGGCTATAAGTGGCATTTTTGTCGCATTTAACTTTACAATCGTACTTATACCTATAAAGTGTCAGCAAGGTCAAACATTTACAAATGTTATTATAATTGATCTTATCCGAAACGAGGTTTCAAATCGAAGTCTCTCAAGAGGAATTTGCCGTTTTATTGCAGAACAAAGTAATTTTTCTAATTATATTTAATAATATACAATGAAAATGGAAGATAAAGAAAGACAGAATTTCTGGCTGTTGCATAATTACTCTATCGTCGTATTTTATTTTTCTCAGTTACATTTGCTACAATATTTATATATAGGATATCTGGTAAAGACCGTAACAACTAATAAGATGAGAGACAAACTCTTATAATCAATTCTGGGATCAATCTTAAAATCAATCTTAAAGTATCTTAAGTATAAAGATAAACCTACACGGTTAAAAATATCTACATTAAATTTCATAATTTCACAGAAGCAAATTTCAAGCAGGTACATTAAAATCTTTCAATGTTGTCACAATGAGCATGAAATTACAAATAACTTAAAAATATATACATTAAATTTCATGTAAAGTAACGGAAGCAAATTTCAAGCAGGTACATTAAAATCGTTCAATGTTGTCAATGATCGAGCATAAAATTATAAGTAACTTAGATTTAACAATTTTAATGTATCTGCTTGAAATTTGCTTCCGTTACATTTACATGAAATTTCATGTCTTTTTTAACAGTGTAGATTTAACGATTTCAATGTACCTCTCTGCTTGAAATTTGCTTCCGTTACATTTACATGAAATTTCATGTCTTTTTTAACAGTGTAGATTTCATGTTATTTAAATATAGTAACGAATTTTATATTAAATTACATTAACTGTGTGTGATAAATCAAGATAAATGATGTTTCTTCACGTCTCTATAGAAAGCCTAAAATCGGGATGTCTCGCAAAATTCAAAACGATTCGTTACTCCCATCAGGTAGATTTCTAAGATTATTTTGAGACGAAAACCCTGTAATACCTGCAAAATGTCAAGATTATAATTCTTTTTGAATTATAAGCATTTCAAGTTAGTGAATCATATTGTCTATAATTTGCGCGTTTAGATGTGGTTGGCACTTTGCTTTGTACCACATTGTATTAGGATTTTCATCTTGATGTAATCTGAAGAATCTACCCTTAAGTTATTACAATCTTTACCGGACACCATATATCATACATCATCTACAAAAACGTAACAAATTTCAAAAATGCAAATTGCCAATGATTGCATATATTTGTTTTTTAAATATGCTTATATATATAATATATTATTTATACATATAAATATATATAGTATAAATACATATATAATATATATATGACTTGCATACATATATTTTATATTTTATATTACATATATAAGATGTTGTGTAATATAATATATGTACAATGTAAAAAATATATATAATTTATGCAAGTGTGCGTGCTTGTACACATCTGAATATATGTATATATATATATATAGAGGTGTGTATACTTGTGATACAATGTTAGGTTTAATATATATGTATGTATACTATAGATAAAAATGAATGGACAGTGAATGCGAATCTTAAGGTTTGTATTCATTGTTTATTTTTCTCGGTCTGCACTGTTGTATGTAACTGAATTTGATATTTACTGCATCAAGGAATATCTGATATCTCATATAGAATACAAAGACTATATTGCAAATTAAAAAAGAGGATGAAAACAAAAAGGTAAAATAAAATTTTTTATTTTCGCAGTAATTCACTCTATATAGATTGTTTAATTGCAGCTACAGATTCTTCAACTTTTTATTGCATCCTTTGCTACATTTTGATGATAAAGGTACACAAAAAAATATGCAATAAGACATAAGCAGTTAATCTGTCAATCACAGTAGAGTGTATAAATTGCAATAATTTAAGCAATAGCAATAAAAATGTTGATTTGCTAACTGTTTATGTGTTATATCTTATTGCTTACAGAAATTTGTATGCAAGAGTTCTAACGTAAAAATAAAAACATGCTTCGAACTTCAGCTGCAATCATATATATGTTTACTATTTGTTGAGTGCTTTCATATAGTGATACAAGTCGATACAAGCATCATTTTATCTTTCTTGACATTCCGTGAGTAATAATAAAATAGAACAATTGTGTCGATTTGAATTATAAAATAGAAAACACCTACAGACAACATATCTCGTCTCATTATATTATATAATATTACCATTGTACAATTAATTACCAAAGAGATATTTCCTGATGACACAATTAGACATGATAATCTTTAATGATATTACAACACGCTATACAACACATTTCAATACAATATGTTTATATCCAAAGAATTTTAGTCTTATATATAACACAAACGATCGAGTGCCTTGTCTGTCGTTCGATTAGTAAAAAATTTTATAAATTAAGTATTTTTATACATATATGCATAAAGATTTTTTATCGTGTATTTTTATACAACTTTTAACAAGATTAATACAATACAAAACACATACAGAGCAAAATAGAGTTTTTAGGAAAAAAAAAGATGAGAAACAAAATATCATATGTACAATCTCTGTTTGTAGCGAACGCATTCAATAGTCGCGATTAAATTGTACGCAACGTTTGCTTATAGAAGCATGCATGAATTTTTAAAGAATCGTATATGCGGCTCTTTAAAGATACGCACTCAAACATTATTTAAGATATCGTATATCTTGAATAATGCTCGACGTTTTTACTTATTGATATAATTTTTATATGCAAAATGTCACTTATATTATTAATACCATTAAATAAAAAAAAGAATGAATTATACATATTCTTGTATTCACATTTAAAAACATAAAACATCTTCCTTATCATCAATTCCACTTTAATATATATGTATAAGTAAATGATAACGACAAAATATATTAAATAAAATAATTAATGATAACTTTTACTTGTACATTTGTGTCGTTCACAAACTCGATTATATTTTACACAATTATTTTTAGATAATTGTACTTAACATATCACTGCTTCCTTGAATATTTTACGAAACTTTTTTTCCTAACATTATATACATACATACATCTTACCTGTTTCTTCCATATAGATTAACTTTAGTCTCGGTTTAACTTTACTTACCTTTTATCTCTTTTTCTAAAAATTAGAAAAAGATAAAGAGTAAATTAGATTGAGTTTGAAGTTTATAGTTACATTAAAAACGTTTTTAAATAATCATATTTAACATATTATCTTTTCGTCGTTTTACATTTTTACATTTTACAGAATTACTTATTGTTAAGATTTAACGCGTATGTCTCTGCTTTATTTTAATTTATGCCCATTTTTGTTACGGAAAGAAGGATTTTACTAAAATATCTAGAAGTTTAGTTAAATACAAATCTAAAAACAATTTTATTGAATTATCGAAATAAATTATGTAAAACACTCAAATTGATGACTGTGCGTTTTTGCAGTATTGTTCATCATATTTGAGATATCTACGCAATTATTTTAATGGTCCATCATAATTATTTTAAAATCTAGTTAAAAATGTTTAGATACTTCAGTAAAATCATTCTTTTCGATAGACCAATGCAGAAACTTAATCTCAGAGAAATGACTCACTGAAATCCATGCTGACTACATTTAGTTGAAATGCACTGAGAAACATTTCTTGAAAATAAATGAACCAGAAGATTCTGAATATATAATATCAATCAGAATTCTCGTTATCCCAACTAGAATTTTACGTATAATACAATTATCCAATTATAATACAATTATATAGAAGCCGGGACAAAACGCCAACATTACGTGATATTCTTCGCAATATATTAGATTGATTTAAAGATTTTAATGAAAATTAGCTCATTGCCCTTATTTCATTATATTAGTAGTTGAATACTTATTGAGCCTTATCATAAATATTTCAATTATATAGTATAATACAATTATATAAGTGTAATACAATTAACCAAAAAATTTCCTTTTAAAAAAAGTTTCCCTTTTATTATCAAGTCTCTTCGTAAGATGACCTCCCACGCCTGTTGCGTCGCTCTTGAAGCACGCTATCTGCGGTACGAGAGTGCAAGATGTCAGGTAATGTGTCGCGCCTGTTTGTCGCCTATCCGTCGGCTCCCTGATTCTTGAGACACTTTTATACGAACCAGCAGGGCGCCAGACCGAGACAAGCTACTCGACATTGTCTCGATTGGCCGAAACACAAAATCCCGAGTACTTGAACGAATCAGAAATTGAGAGAAAAAGAGAAGAGGAGATTTTACAGAAAAACTGAAAAGTGGACATAGCAGAGTGATGAATCAGCACACTTTTCGCCGATGCGCTTTGTAGTAAATAGTCGGTTCAACAGATGAAAAAATTAAAGCAATGCAAAGTCATCGTCTGTTCTATTCTTTTGGGATGGTCAGGTTGAGCTCACAATGAGCAGACATCAGACATGTCTGAATTTTTTAAAAGTTAGATGTAATATTTGGAAATTGTTTGAAACTAAAAGATAACAGAGTATTATAGAAATAAGAATTATATATTTTTTTTATTGCTTTAGAATATTATGTTTAAATGATCTGTGAAGTTATATGCATAACATGCAAACTTTATAAGTTGATAAACGATTTTTATGAGTTGTTTTGATAATGGAAGTAACTCTCATAATTTCAGAAAAGATTTTATTATTCAGCGATTATATTAGTTTTTATATACTTATATATAAAATTAAAAAATCTTAATAGACTATGTTTAATAACAGTATACCTTCAATAAATAGTGTATATTACAACGTACATTTTAAAAATATCGTCTAAAATATGTTCAAATCATGAAAGCGAGTTTCCTCGCACACAGTAGTTCTTCTAATTAATTAGATCCTTAACTTTGACGGGATAAACACGTGAAATTTATTCAAACTCACAAAAGACAATGAAAGGAGAACTAATATATAGACTGAAAAACGACACTCGATTGCTTATTATTATTGAGACATTCGCTAGCAGTTAGTGGAGCACGTAACGGTATGGATCACCTTATGGGGTTTAAACGCGGAATTTTTCCGGAACGTGTCGCATTGCAGTGCGAATACATAATACATAGTCTTGCATTCCCATGGCGTCTTCTTCCGAAGACCTAATGCGTATAAACATAAGCAATTAAGCATACAATACGCAACTAAATACATGCGGAACAACAATATATTTCCTAAATTGCACAAGATAGATTTTAATTATATAATTTGTATCTAATTTTTTTCTTTAATAAAATTTAAAATTCTAACAAATTCGATTCAATCATTTCTATTCGCAAGTGTAGAAATCGTTCCTGTGCATTTTGCCATTAGTGATTGAATCTCCATAAACTTTATAAATGTAATGTAAAGACATTTTTTCTTTGAGAAAATAACATAAAGCTAGCATATATCCCTATGAATTTAACAATACCTAACAATTTAATTTAATTTACTTGTCAGCGAAATTAAATGCGATTAACAACGTAATAACAATAATCCTTAATTAACATGTCGGAGTCGTGTTAAATCGAGTTCGAAATTTAAACGCCTAGTCGATTTAGAGTGCTTTGTTGAGTTGTCATACTTGACGCTATTTTCTTCTATCTCCTCGTTGGTTATTTCCGGAATACAACATCTTTCGTCGCCATAACCGTTCCAGTACTTCGGGCAGTACGGCGGATCGGAGTGAGTGAAGCAGAAGGATCCTCTGGCGTAGGACGGGGTATGCTGACCCATTGTCACGTACTCTCCCGCCCTGGCGGCAATTCTTGGACCCGACGGACACATCCTGGAACAGGACTCTGCGATCAGGTTGGCATCGTCCACGCTTTGTGCCATGAAACAGACTGCCCACACGTGGCTACACAGTTGATACATCTCCCGATCCTCGCAAAAAGGTTGCACCTTGCCGCCGTTTACGCAAAAATCTACGTGACCGATGCGACCGATTTCGCCGTAGTATCCGGCGTTGGTGTGTATCACCTCGACAAAATCAGCGTCACCGGAATCCAAACGGTTCACTAAGCCTGGTCGGAGAAGAGGTCGAGCGGGATCCAAGCCGATTATCCTGTGAACAACAAGCTTTTAACACATTGTCTAACTAGAATTATGTATGTGATCCTATCGTGTACAATAAAATTCTTATATCATAATCATATATCTACCGGCAAAAATATCCAGAATAATGATAATATCGAATCGATTTCTTTTGTAATAATTTTGTAATAATTTCTTTTTTTTTTTAATTTGTAATAAATTATTTAGTATTTCACCTTTGCTCTGTGTTATCTTATTGAATGGTAAAATTGTCAAATTATGTCAGAAACATGGAGAGAGGTGAATTATTTAAATTACTTTAAACGACCTACGTATTTATTTACAAAATATATATTGACCTGTGCATTCTGAAGAGAAGATAATTTGCCATAATGCCGCAAATGTGAGCGCCCAAGGAATGTCCAACGCAGGTGGTTTTGGCAATTAGTAGGCCAAGATTTCTCAAGGTCGTTAAAGTACTGGCGAGACATTTCGCTACTGGTCGCATATTTGCCACCGCAGCTGGATAACACGGTCGAGCGCATAATGCACCCCAATCGACCAGAAATACGTTATAGTTGCCGTTCTTCAGGTAAGCGTCACGTAAAATTGTCATCGGTAATGTATCGTCACCACCTGTGGATTGAAATATGAAGATTACCTCGAGACATTGTGCCATACACACAGATGAATGACGCTTAAAGCTATTTAAGGATCTATGTATTGTATTGTGTCTAAATAAAAAAAAATATAAAATATTTCATAGATATTTTTATATTATTTCGTACGAATATTTATATAAAATCTAAATATTTAAAAAAAAATTATATAAAATATATTCTCTTATTGATTTAAAAGTTTTTCATTTTTTTAATTCGTCTAGATTATATTTGATGTAAATTTAATAAAAATAAAGTACGTAACATTAAGATTTAAATAAAATTACACACACACACCACACACACACACACATATATATATATATATGTATATTAATAGAAACAATAAGTATTTGTAAAAGTTCATTTGAATTAAAACTTAAAAGATATTGTTTTAAACTGCAGCAAAATATAATTATTTTACTTTATAAGCCAAATCATTTATTGTTTGGTTTTTTGCATGCACTGTTAAAAATATATACATTAAATTTCATGTAAAGTAACGGAAGCAAATTTC